>NW_006159486.1:1384237-1395729 GCF_000334495.1 Tupaia belangeri chinensis | reverse complement strand
ATAGAAGGATTTAAGTAAATAATGAAAGGAGGAAAAAGAGCCAGCAAAGAAATAGATAAGGAGCTTCAGAGAGTCAAACAATACCAGTGAGAAGATCCTGATTCAAACATCAAAAGGGCATGGATATGAGCAAGGTTATCACCAGATCCTCATTCTCAGAATTTAAAATACTTTCTAAAGCTGTCATTGTCCTTCATTAAAAATTACCAGTTTAAGTTTTAAAAGCCTATAACCATTGAAGGACAATGTGGCTTTGTTCTAGCAATGAACCTTGCTGAAGTTAGCTTAAGATGTCTAACTGTTCTAGAGCTGAATATGATCAGTATACTTCGATTTAAAAAATCTAAGCATTCTATCAAGACAGAAAATAAAGTTTCTTTAAGCAATTTATTCTGGACCTGGCAGGTGGAGTGGTGGTTAAGTGTTCTGGATTTTCCCCTGGTCAACCACAGTTCAAGTCCTGGGCCTGGTGGCTTGCTGTCTCATTACTTTCTCTCTCTGTATCTCTCTTCCTCTCTCTCTCTCTCGCTTTGTCCCTCCTTGGTCAAATTAAAATAAATAAATATTAAATAATTCTAAAAAAAGGAAATTTATTTTAAGCTACAATTTCAATTTTAGAGTAATATTTGTCTAAAACCATTTTAACTTACATTGTGTCTAAAAGA
Organism: Tupaia belangeri chinensis; assembly: GCF_000334495.1. Classification (NCBI taxonomy): domain Eukaryota; kingdom Metazoa; phylum Chordata; class Mammalia; order Scandentia; family Tupaiidae; genus Tupaia; species Tupaia belangeri. The sequence goes on along the minus strand of NW_006159486.1, from coordinate 1,395,064 downwards.
AATATGTTGATGAAATTTAGGGAGACATTTTTCCAATGACTTTCTTTCATTATAAAGAAGTAAAAATTTTTAATTTAAAAAGCCATGGTTTCTCTGAGAAATATTAAAACATTCTATCAATGACATAACTATTATAATTATTACAGACACTGCACTAGATATATCACAAATAGTACTTTATAACTTAAAATATCTTGTAAATTTATTTTTTTCAGTTAACTTTTACATAACATTATGTGGCTGTTCATTTATTCAAATTATTTAGTGAGTACTTGGGGTGAACAGTAAAGAAATCACAAAAATTCTTGCCCTCTCATTAGATATGATTGTAGTATAAGACAATGAGTTCAAACCCAAATTTCAACTTGACCCTATGAAATGTGGAGCATTTGCTGTTGAATTAAAAACTGTATTTATATGCTGTATGTGTACAATTCTGGGGGGGGGAGGGGTTTCCCCTCAGAAAATCTGTCTTAAATGTGAGGGAAACCAAATGACCTTTCCTCTTGTCTGCTTTCATAACACTTGGACTGTTAATTGTTACTAAAACATTCAAATGGTCTCCTCAAAGACCCACATGCTTATTTTTAAAGTAAGCTTATGACAAAAGAAAAAAGACAGATCAAATTCCAAACAACTGATCACTGAGATTCCACATCTGAAATGTGTCCTTCCTGGAGGGACCATAGATTTTGCACCTAATTAAATAGTGACTGAGCGATGGATTAGTGCTCTCAATGATTTTCTGATTTAGTTGACTAACTGAAAATTTCCACAGGGCAGAGTGCAATTTACTTGTGTGCCCCAATTAGCACTGCTAACTGGGGCACAAAATCGGCATCAAATTGAGCCCTGATTTTGTATCAGCCACCATTCAGAGAATGGCAAATAGCCAACACAACTCAGAAGGAAGTCGTCAGCATCCTTCCTTCTCTTATTTGTTAAATCACACAGTACTCAGATGTTAATTTTATAAGAAAATTTACAGTTAGTGGATTACTGTGGATTATCAGAAGGGATGTGGCTTATCAGATGCCTTACACTGTTTAGGAGATATAAAGTCAATAGAGGGATCAGAAATTCTTTTCTAAGGGTCTTGGTTGCCACAGCTGAAACCCAACAGCAGCTTCTCTTGTAGACTGATATATACTAAATTGTGGAGAGTCATTTTATACCTAAAAGAGAACACTGGTACTCTATTTCCATAAACTATTTGTTTGTAAGGCCCATATAGCCACATAATGTAATTTCCTATCTATGCTTCACAGGTTTTCTCTGCCATTGTATGTAATCTTTCAGAGGCTCACAGAGCCACATTTAAAGAACAAGACTTTTGAACACATTTGTTTGCCATTTGAAAGTCCAACATTTTCTTTAATCTAATATTGCATTTTCCTGCTATTTATTCATTTAATAATAGGCTTCAGTACAAACACATAGTAATGTTACGAAAAGGGCAAGTGCAGTAAATAGCCTTGTGAAGGAAAGTCTGCCAGCTTTTCATAATGCAAATTGGGAATCTTGTTAAAACATGATTGTGCATAGGACCTTTACAGAATGAAAACAACTCCTCTTCAGAAACCCATTTTGACTTTGCTTAAATTATATTAGAGCAAAAAAACAATCATGTCTCTTTCATTAGCCTCTAACCTATTCTGCCTCTCTTCTGTGGATGCCGTGGGGGAACAAGGCAATGCTAATACAGGTGGTGGTACTTGTGAAAACAGACACCCTAGAACAGAAATGAAGTGATAGGCTTAGACAACCACAATTTATGAGAGCATACAAATATGTTTTACCTGTGGCCTCCAAAACTTACCCTCTTCCACAACAACAACACTAACACTCCCCTTCCTTATGGGTAGAATGAGAGCTTTGTGGTTCTTGACTATCCCAGGCAGCACACTGACATTGCTTCATGCATGCTCTTTTCATTGTGATAAATGCAGTCTGTAGTCCTGTTTGCTGTTTTATTATAATTGCCCAAATAATTGTCAATGCTAAATTAAGGGCCCATCAGCAACATTGTTTAGACAGCTATTTAGAACACTTTAGAAATTTTTTGACCCTAAGTAGCTATAAACCAAAAATATAATCCAGTTAAAGGAGATCTTAGATGAATTTGAAGACAAGACTAAGATAATTTATTATATTCATTGCACTCCTGTAACTATTTTAGACAGGATAATAACCTCTTTCTTCTGGCCAAGATTGTAACCCACAGAATTAATAAAGACATAGATTATTTTTAAAAATATATCATTAGGTGGGACCAGCAGTTAGCATAATGGCTATGTCGCTGGACTCCCACGTAGTCGACCGCGGCTTGAGTCCTGGACCTGGTGGCTTAAACTCACGCCGGGAGCGTGTGCGTGCGTGCCCAAGATCCCGAGAGGAGAATGGAGAAGGGATTGTGGCGTGGCCATCCCCTCTGGGGGGTGATTTCTCGCTTTCTATCTCTCTGTCTCTCTCTGTCTGTCTGGCGAGCGCACGCGCCCTATAGCAAAAACCTCTCCAAAAAAAAAAAAAATCATTAGGTCATGTAGCTGTATGTATGCATTAATACTTCTAGTTCATTTAGTCCAGATTATATTATAATTTGCTGATAAAATTATTCAATCCCAGTGTTATATTAGTATATTGTAATATATGCTTGTGTCTGCGTATCTGTGTGTGAAACAGAGAGACAGGATGAAAGAGAATGAATTACCCCTGGACTAGGAAAATAAAGAGGCCGAAAAAATGCAGGGGAAGAGGAAGTGAAGAATAAGATAAGGGAGAAGATAGAAAAGAAAATGAGAAGAAAATTGTTGGCTTCACCATGGAGTCATTTATGTATAATTAGTCATGCCTGAAAATCCACTGCTCTGAAAGTCAAGGATTGCCTTTAAATGTGTACAATGCCATCTATACCTTGTTTCATTGTTCGTATTAGTCTCATTAGTGATTTTATCTACAATACTTTCGTTTTCAAATCACTTCAGTTTAACATTTGTAAGTTTGAAAATTCTCTTTTCAGGTACTAATTGGTAACTGAAATTTTAATTTTTTAATGCATCTAAAGAGCAATGCAATCATTAGAACCACACTAAATACCTAGATATGTTACATAAAAGAGATAGTAAAGACATCAGAAGAAAATTTGCAAATTTCTCCTGTCTTACATGTTGAGATGCCTGTATGAAGACTACTTAATCTTATAAATTTCAACACTTACATAAATTTCTATTCAAGTTATTTTAACTGCAAAATCTTGTCATTAAATAATCAGATGTGACTTATACCTAAAATAATGAAGTTGTAATTCCTTCTTATTAGCTTATTGTTTTCTTCAACAATAGCCATAGGCTCAAGACCTTGTGACATTAAGTTTAATTATAAAAACATTTCATGGGGCCAGCAGGTGGCGTGGTGGTTAAAGGCTTTGAACTCCCACATGGCCAACCACGTGCTTGTGTGCCCCAAATCCTGAGAAGAGACTGGAGGAGAAGAGATTGTGGTGGGTCCACCCTCCTGGGGGTGATTTCTTACTTTCCCTTTGACTATCTGTCTGTCTCTCTCTGGTGAGTAAATACACCCTATGGCAAAACAAAACAAAACAAAAATCTCAGTTGTGACTTAGGCTTTGCCATTAGCACATTACTTGATGTTTTGATTACCTTGCAGTCAATTACATAGTCTGAGCACAATATTTTTTTCCCTTAGTTTTTTTGTTTTACTGTAAAGTGTGTGAGAAAGAGTGAGAGAGGGAAAGTTAAAAATCACCCTTCAGAGGGTATGACCACAACACAATCCTTTCTCCAGTGTCTTCTCTGAGTTTTAGGCACAAACACACACATCTCCAGCATGATTTGCAAACTGCTAGGTCCAAGACTCAAACCATGGTCAGCCATGTGGGAGTTCAACACCTGAAACATCATGCCACCTGCTGTCCTCATGTGTACAATTTTAATATCTTGCATGAATAACTAAGTAAAGGAAATCTAGGAAATTCACTAATGAACCTTTTGTTTTATTCTTTCTTTATTTTGCGATAGGCGCATATGCTCAATACAGAGAGAGAGAAAAAAGAAAACTGAGAAATTACATCCCAGGGGGGATGGCCATGATGCATTTTTTTTCTCCACTCTCCTCTTAAGATTTTGAGCATGCAAGCACTCACATTCAACATGATTATCAGGCCACTGGACTGGAACTTGAAATGTAAATTTGGCCATGTGGAATCTGGTACCTTAACCTCCATGCCACCTGCTGGCTCTGTTGGTTACTATTTAACATTTTTAGCACACATCCACAATAGCAAATGATTTGATTTTTACCAGAATGCATATAAAGAAGCTGGACACATGACATTATCCTTATTTTACATAGGCTAAGACAAAAACTAAGAAAGTTGAATGGATCTTAGGTTGTCTATTTAGAACTAGAATCTCGTTCTACTCACATGCATTCTTTCAATTGACTTAGACAAAGTAGACTTCCTTGTGATAGCTTTATACTTTTCTGTGAATGAAGGATTGAAATATTGGGTCATCAGAAAAGTCATGACACATTCTTGCATAGAAAAAATACATCATGGCTTTTCTTTTGACCAAATACAATAATAGTGTAATTTTTGCAAGTCAATATGTAATCATGTACCATAATGAACAACAAATTAACCACTGACCTAGCTGTAAGTTGCAAAACTATAAAACTAGTATAAAATAATATGGGAGGAAATCTAGATGACATTGGATTTAGCGAAGACTTTTTAGATTTATCAACTAAAGGACAATACTGGAAGAAAAAATTGGTAAGTTGAACTTCATTAAAATTAAAAGCTTCTACCTCATAAAGACATTGTTAAGAGAATGAAAAGACAAGACACACATTAGGAGAAAACATTTGCAAAACACACATATGTATATAAGGGACTGGTGGTATTCAAAATTATATTTAAAAAAAACCTCAAAACTTGACAATAAAAAAATTCACAACTCAACTAAAAAGAAAATGAGAAAAAATCTAAACACGCACATCACCAAAGAGGATATACCAATAGCAAATAAACACATAAAATCATGTACAACATCATTTATCATTAAGGGATTTCAAATTAAAACAACAATAAGCTACCACTGTAAACCTATTAGAATGACCAAAATCTAAAACAGTGACAAAATCAAATGTTAATGAGGATGTGGAGCAACAGGAACTTTTCATTCTTTGCTGGTGAAAATGCAAAATTGTTAAGCCATTTTGAAGACAGTTTGGCAGTTTTTTAGACACTAAACATATTCTTACCATATGATCCAACAATTGTGCTCTTTAGTATTTACCCAAAAGAGTGTAAAACTTATGTTCACGCAAAAACCTGCATACTGATGTTTATAGCAGCCTTATTTGTAATTGCCAGAACTTGAAAGAAACCAAGATGTCCTTCAAAGGATGAATGAATCAACAAGTTGTTTTACAACCATGTAATGTTAATGTAACTCACAATAAAAAGAAGTGAGCTATTGAGCCACAACAAGACAGGGAGGATTCTTAAATGCCTATTTGTAAATGAAACAAGTCAATCTGAAAAGATTACATGCTATATGGTTCCAACTACATGACTTTACAGAAAAGGTAAAACTGTGGAGAGAGTAAAAAAGATCAGTGAGTGGGAACCAGCAGTTACAGTAATGGCTATGTCACTGGACTCCCACATAGTCGACCACAGTTCGCGTCCCAGACCCAGTGGCTTAAAACTCATGCCGGGCGTGTGTGTACCCAAGATCCCTAGAGGAGAATGGAGGAGAAGGGATTGCAGTGTGACCATCCCCCCTGGGGGGTGATTTCTCGCTTTCTGTCTCTCTGTCTCTCTCTGTCTGTCTGGCGGGCGCACGTGCCCTATAGTGAAAACCTCTCCAAAAAAAAAAAAAAGATCAGTGAGTTCCCTTTTCTTCACCTACACTGTTAGTGGGATTCTAAATTAATATAGCCACTGTGGAGAATAATCAAATAGAACTACCATCCATATGATACAGTAATTCCACTCCTGGTTATCTACCCAAAAGGAATGGAAGGCCCTCAGTAGGAAAAACACTTGTACATCCATGCTTATCTTGGCATTATTCACAATAGCTAAGACATGGAATCAACACAAATGTTCATGAACAGGCAAATGGATTGAAAAAGTGTGGCACATATACTCTATAGATTACTACACAGTCATTAAAAAACAATGAAACACTGGCATTTGACAGAAAGTGAACAAATATGGAAGATTTACTTCTAAGCAAAGCAAGCTAGACTATAAAAGAGAGGCATTGTTTGTCCCCACTTAATATATACCAAATGTCTGCACTCTATGACAGAAACTGAAATATTGGATGGTATAAAGATATGGAGAGCAAATATGTACACCAGGGAAAAAGTGAGAGGAGGGTGGGAAATGACAGAGGTAAAACATGGGGGAAAAAGGTAAAACATGTAAGAAATACAAAATTGAAAATTATCTGTTGAAGATAATATATATGGTAATATTTTTTATTGAGTCAATATGCATATAATGTATGCTGGATGAGAACATTGTTTTGTATGCTGCAATGATATAAAGTGAATGAATGTAAAACAAGCAAACAAACAAACAAACAAAAAGATTATTGATTGCCAGGGATTCAGGGGACAGAAGAGGTGAATAAATGAAATACAGGGGATTATTGGAGGATTTAAATTATCTTGTGTAATATTATAACGGTGAATATGTGTCATAATCCCTTTATTAAAACCTATAGGACATTAGGACCAGCAGTTGCAACATGGATGGTGAGTGCAGTGTAAACTATAGATTCTAAATATTAACAGTGTATCAATTTTTTTCTTCAATCAGGACAAATGTACCACATTGATGCAAGAAGTTAATAGCAGAAAAGTACAGGGCAGAAGGGATGAGGGAATAAATAGCAAGTCTGTATTTTCTTCTGAAATTTTCTTTAAACCACACACTGCTACAAAAAGCCTGTTAATTAAAAAAAAAATACAATCATGTCAGAAAAATATAAAGCAAAAGGTCCTTTTGATTTTCTTTGAAACTTGTTTTTATAGTATTAGCAAAGGGGAGGGTCTCTATCCTCTGATTCAATAAGCCCATAAAATGTTCATATAATTGCTCAAAAAGAAAGATGAAAAGATAACTTAGTCATTTTTCTTAACCCAGTGAATCCCCAAAGACTTTATTCTTAAAATGTTTTACCTACAATAGTCCAAAAACAAAGCTAAAATCTTATGCACAATAAGCACTAAGTTCAGGCAGGAATCACATTTACAACAAGATAATGTGTGCAAGTGACATTCATATTGCCTGTTGCAGATGATTTTGTTCTGCAGATTCTACTCTTACTATTAAAAATAAAACAGGCTGAGTCTCTGCTGCACTGTGGTAGCATACCAGACTGGGGAGCTGGAAGCAGCGTGAAACTTTGGTTCAAGTCCCTGAGCTGGTAGGCCGGAAAACATGTCGAGCACATGCCCAGGATCCTGGAAGAAAGGGACCACAGCATGACCACGACCTGTGGAGGGTGCTTCTCCCCTCTTCACTGCCTCCCCACCATATGCATGCATGTATTCTATTGTTAATTTTAAGAAACAATAAAATATAACAGCACAAATAGAAAGATTAGATGTATCTATATGCAAACATGCATATTTACATTAAAACATATGCAAGTTAGAAAAATTCACTCTCTCAATGCCTTTAAATTTAATTTTCCACAAGTAAGTATGTATAAATGATAACTTTCAACCTGAAAAACCTCAGATTCGAAACTGTCTCATCTTTCTGAGGTGGGATAATATCTATGTCTGTTTAACTTTGATCATGAAGCCCTAGAAAGGAACTATGTTATCTTCTCCATCGAGAATAATAGTGGGAGTCTTATCAGCCCCCACAAATAACAATTAACAATAATAATAATGGTAATGTAAGAGCCAGTTTAAGCTATAATGATACCCTAGATGAAATAAAGATCTGTCATCCTCTCTATCAATGTATTCAGCCAGCTTGCTAATCAAACACTGGCAAAATGAACTGGAATTTAAGAGGCATCATTATTATAATTTAAATATAAGTTCTTGTGAGAGACTGACAACCTTGGAAAGTGAAGTCATCCATTTATCCACAAAATAGACAGAGCACTTGAAATGACAAAGCTCTTATCCTTCACTGACCTGCCAAGTAGTTTGAACGCGTTTCTAAAAGACCACATCTGGTGAGAAGAGAATCGTAACCACTATGGAGTGAAAGCACACATCATCATAACTAAAATAACAGTGCTAGCAAACTGAGGGCATGAGAAATCCTAGGTCCTTCTCTCAGAAGACTCAACAAATGGTCAGGCTACTGTGAGTCTCAAAAGTTGGTATGTTATTCTTTCTTTCGCAGGAAAATTGTATACGATAGAATTTAATTAAACTAAAGGTGTAAGGTGTATTTCAGCTTGCATTCCATCTCCAGATGTTACTGAATGTGCATTTCTGATAACGTGGTATTCTGTAAGGGCTTGATGAGAAAGACCCATACAATCGATTAGCCTACCTTTATTCGTCAGTCTACCTAGTTCTTTCTCTTTCTTTGTCCCTTCCTTTTTGCTTCTCTTCTCTTCTCTTCTCTTTTCTTTTCTTTTATTTTTGTCTTTATCTCTCAAGTCATAGAGGACACCATAAGCATTTCAATGTACTGATACTACATTTTAATTACGTTTTCTCTATTGAAGACATCATCTCATTCCACAAAGTCATGGTTATCACCAAGTTCTTCAAGTTCTCCAACTTGTTTCACAAATATAATCTTTTCCTTTTTTCCTAAATCTGCAACCTCAGAAACAAGATCCTCTAGGACCAGCAGTTAGCATAATGACTGTGTTGCTGAACTCCGGTGCAGTCAACCGCAGTTCGAGTCCCGGACCCAGTGGCTTAAACTCATACTGGGCGCATGTGTGTGCATGTTCAAGATTCTGAGAAAGAGGAGAAGGGATTGCCGCGTGGCCATCGCCCCTGGGGGGTGATTTCTCGCTTTCTGTCTCTCTGTCTCTCTCTGTCTTTCTGGCAATAGCAAAAAAAATCTCTCCAATAAAAAAAAAAAAAAAGGAATGAGATTCTCTTATTAGGACAAATTGCACCTGTACATACAATGATTATAAAACAAGATTCTCTTCATGAGCCTCTGTGACAGATTACTCTACATGCCTTACATGGATTAATTCATTCAGCCTTCCAACAAAGACATCCACCCCCCAAAAAATACACTCAAAAAGGAAAATGGTCTCATAGTTCAATTCATATTTGCTGAAAATTCTATGTATTTTCAATGAAAAAATAAATTGAAGATGGCCCTTATCTTAGACAAATTCTGTCCTAAAAGGTTGTTGCATTATAACTTTTTGAAGAACTATACTAATTTCATAGATGTTAGGTTAGTTTCACACAACACAATCATATAGGACTGTATATCATTGAGAGAATTTGTTATTTAAGGTTACAGAAATAAAATCTATAATCTCTATATTAACTGCCTTGAGGTTTTTCCTCCCCATTTCCCTATTCAAACAAACAAACAAACAAACAAAAAAACAATGAAAATTGGGGTATTAGAGGCATAGATTACAGGATGATTAACTGAGGGAATGGTGTGATATAGATGACAAGCCTCAATATAAATTCTATCAGCATTCTCTTCTCTCATCTTTCCCTTCAAAATTTAATTACATTACAGTGAAAGGGAGATTGGGTAAATGCTTTTTGTTGTTGTTGTTTTTAATTTTCAACATTAACAAGTTTGAAAGATTGGGCAGGAAGCTCAAATCTATCTTTTTTTTTCTTGCTTAAAGGAATTTAGAGATGGAAAGAAACTTACAGGATATCTTATCAAACTTCTCATTTTACAATTTAAGAAAAATAAAAAGCTCAGGGATTTTAATGGTGTCATTAATTAAGTAGATAGTTCATTCCAGGTTGCTACTCCACTATACATTTTATGACCTTATATCATCTCTGAAATGTCTGATTTTTTTTTTCTGGTGGGCTTGTGGTCTTATTCTCTACTTATTTTTTGTTTTTACTTCTATCAAAGAGCTTCCAGGCATGCATGTTGTTATCTGCTCATCAAATAGAATATGGCCTTCCATACACCAAGGACAAAGGATTGAAACATAACCATAAAACAACATATTCATCTTCTAAAAATATCTTATAATTTAAACTAATACAACATTAAGAGAGCTATCGATTGTCCAGACAAAATGGCTTTTTAATCTACATCTAACATTATTAATCAATATTTTTATTTGTTTATTTTTTTTCCATGTGTAAGAGAGTGAGAAAAACAAAGGCAGCACCTCCAACAGGGTCTTGATCCACCCCTACCCTGAGCCAGTCTCAGATCATGGGCATGAGCATGCCTGGCATACTTGAGGAGGAATACAGATAAAAACCTGGAAACTTCCCACATGGGTCAGCCTGGCCGAGCGTCACATTTTTCTCTGTGCTACTGTCTGACTCAACATTTATAGTAGAAGAGATTAGAAAAATATGGGTACTTTCTGGAAAAAGAAATGTAATACACTGTAAAGTTATATGTGATTCAATATAATATAAACAAGATTATGATAATGATAAATTTTTTTTTAAAATATGGGTACTTTGTCAATATGGAGTTTTAGGTTTGAAAATCTAAAGGAAACTTCTTAGTTCTTAATAACTGGGAGTTCCCATGAGTATCAGAGGGCTTCTCCACTCCATCCTCCATGTGCACTGAGCTTGGCTTTACCCTGGGCATCTCAACTTCAGAGCTCAAGAAAGTTC
>NW_006159486.1:1375760-1384206 GCF_000334495.1 Tupaia belangeri chinensis | reverse complement strand
CTGGGTTCTCAAAGACTACTCATGCAACTTCTGCAAATTTAGACAGAAGGACCCATGTCACTCACGTTTTTCTTTACAAAATAATTGGGAATCATAACAAAGGAGTTCAATATTCATTAAATTTTTTATATAGCAGGTCTTAAAATGTTATAAATTTCTAATAGAGAGACAGAAAGACAGAGAACAAGAAATCACCCACCAGAGGTGATGGTCATGCATCAACCCCTTCTCTTCCATTCTCCTCTTGAAATTTTGGGCATGCACGTCCATGCTCCTAGCATAAAGTTTAAGCCAATGGGTCCAGGACTTAAGCCACAGTCAATCACATGGGAGTCCAGTAATGTAACTGTTATGTCATCTGCCGGTCCTCCAAGTTTTAATAATTTTCATCTTGACATGTAGTAATAGAAAACTTCCTATATATTGAACAGTCTCTTAGGTTTTTCTGTCATAATCTCATTTATAACAAATAACAATTCTATGAAATAAGTATTCTTTCTTATTTCTATTTACACATGAACAAATTTGTAAGAGCTTTTATAAGTCATGGAATATGTCCCTTAACATTTTCCAGTAACTCTTCCTATTGTCAGTTGCTACTTTCTCAGTGACATATCTTAACTTGAATAAATAATATACTGTAAGAATGTTTGTGTGTATACATACACAGGTTGTATGTTTTAAAAAATCCTGCTATATATTATAGTACTGAAAGCCACTATTAACCCAGAAAATTGAAGCAAATTTAAAGGAATTTGTGTCATAAAAACTCAGTAGCAGTGGGACCAGCAGTTAGCATAATGGCTATGTCGCTGAACTCCCATGTAGTCGACCACAGTTCCAGTACTGGACCTGGTGGCTTAAACTCATGCCAGGCTCTTGTGCCCAAGATCCCAAGAGGAGAATGGAAGAGAAGGGATTGCTATGTGTCCATCCCTCCCGAGGGATGATTTCTCTCTTTCTGTCTCTGTCTCTCTCTGTCTTTCTGGCACGTGCACATGCCCTATAGCAAAAACCTTTCAAAAAAAAAAAAAAACCTCAGTAGCAGGACTAGCAATTGGCGCAATGGCTATGTCACTGGACTTCCACGTAGCTGACTGCAGTTCAAGCCTTTGACCCGGTGGTTTAAACTCATGCTGGGCAATGTGCGTGCCTGCTCAGGATCCCAGAGGAGAATGGAAGAGACGGGATTGTGGTGATTTCACCCCTGGGGGATGATTTCTCGCTTTCTGTCTCTCTCTCCCTCTCTGTATCTCTTTCTCTCTTTCTGGTGAGTACACATGCCCTATGGTAAAAATCTCTCAAAAAAAAAAATCTCAGTAGCATTCAGAACACTTTTTTATACTTGGTCACAAAGTAATAAAGAACACTTTCAAAATAAGGATTTCCATGGTCACTCTCAATCTCTTCACATAGTAATGTAAACATTTTATAAGAAACATGATCTCAAATTCATAATGCCTGGCATAAAAGCTGCAGTTAGTTACAATAATATAAATACAAAGCTGGGAGGAAAGAAGCTACCATCAAGATTTTTTCTTGTTCTCGCTCTCCTGTTCTAAAGACAGATATCTGATATATTCAGTTCCAGGCCACACAAAAATACTTAAATACTTAGTTTCTTTCTTTCTTTTTTTTTTGAGAGATTTTTGCTATAGGGCGCGTGCGCTCGCCAGACAGACAGAGACATAGCGACAGAAAGCAAGAAATCACCCCCCAAGGAGGATGGCCACGCCGCAATCCCTTCTCCTCCATTCTCCTCTCGGGATCTTGGGCACGCATGCACACGCGCCCGGCATGAGTTTTAAGCCACCGGGTCCGGGACGTGAACCATGGTCGACTACGTGGGAGTCCAGCAACATAGCCATTACACTAGTTGCTGGTTCCCTAGTTTCTTTCTTATTTTTAGACTAAAATAAATATAAGTTCATATCTTTTAAAGTTTATTCATTTTTTCCTTCCATGAGCAACAGAGACTGAGAGAAAGAGAACAGAAAGACAGAAAGGCACCTTAACATGATCTCTAGTCTTTGATCAAGTTTCAGCCTCAGCCAGCCGTCAATATCGTTACGTGCATGCCTAGATTGCTCAGGAGGGTCTCTTACCAAACTCGGAGCCTTACAGTGTGGATCAGTCTCACAGAGGTTCAATCACTGCTGCACCACCATTCGACTCCCCAGATACACACACACACACACACACACACACACACACACACACACATACACATTAGAATTATTTTATTTAACTTCATTTATACATTTATTTATTTATTTAAATTTGACCAGAGAGAGAGAGAGTGAGAAAGCAAGCTGCCAGGTTAGGGACTTGAACCACAGTTGGCCATGTGGGAGTCCAGCATCCTTAAACTCCATGCTACGTTCTAGCACAGGATATCAATATTTTAATGATCTAGTGTTATTTTTGTTTTAGCATTTCCCCCAGCGTTTTGGGATGCCCACATTAGAGTTTAATCATGCCTGCATTTATTGTGCCGTCAGAGGTAGAGCTATTACTAAAGCCTGTTGTTGGAGATGTGAAGACATCTAGAGCCAGATGATCTTCTATGGAAATCCTAAATGTTCATCAAAATCCATGGTCAATTTTTATCACTTGAACTAACACGTAGAAAATTAAACACCTTCCAGATAGCAATACTACAAACCAGACTTTCACTTACAGACAAAAATAACTGGGAAATGGCTGGGGACAGCTCAGCCCAATACTTCACCCTACCTCATGGTATAATTCAAAGCTTTTGGAAAGAAGATTAATCCAATTTATTATGGCATTCTTTTCCCGGAAAAGAAAATACCAAAAAATCATATACCAGTTTTAAAAAATGAATCTAGATTAGAGGTAAAACAAAATGTGGGCCAGCAGGTGGCATAGTGGTTAAGATGTTGGACTCCCACATGGTTGATCATGGTTCAAGTCCCAGACCCAGTGGCTTGAAACACACCAGGGACATGTGATTGTGTGCCCAAAATCCCTAAAAGAGATTGGAGGAGAAGGGATTATGGTGTGGTAATCTCCCCAGGGGGTGATTTCTCATTCTCTGTCTCTGGTGAGTGTACATATCCTATAGCAAAAATCTCTAAAAACAAAACACAAATTTTCTTTTATGCTGTGAAATAGCAACAGGATTTTGGCACTTCATTTTATCTTCTAGGCCTCAATTTGCTCAACTATAAATTGAGAGTATGAATGATTTTCAAACTTTATTTTTCCAACAAAGCCTTTTATTCCATTGTATTCTTAGTGACATGATAAAAGCAAATAGGGAAGAGGGTCCAAGATCCTCCGTCTCTCCATCAGGGTGACTTGCAAGGTCACTCAGGGAACCTGGAAGTACCACAGACAGAATACAATTTGAAAAATCTTGAGGCTTAAAGGCCTCTTTATGTCTAAGATTCAATGATCAATGAGTCAGATTCCCTAATTCAGTTTTATACCTTTTCCTTGTCTACACAGGGGATGACACACTATTTTGAAATGGGAAATTTATGTAACTCTGTCACTTAAAAGCAGAAAAAAATATTGTGATCTAGTCAATTCTATTGAAATGTTTTTATCTACACAGAGTTCATTCTCAGTAAGTTCACTAAGGTTATTAATGAGGCCCTTTGTACTCGGTCTTCCCCAAATAGGTTAAGTTGCTGTTCATTAACCTTTTTCTTTCTTGTCAAATAGCAATATTAGAAATTATCATTACATGAGTACTCAAACTATACTTTTTTGGTGTGTATTCTTATTTTTGCCTTACTTTTTTGAGGTCAGCAAACAAGCCAAGAGCCCAGGAAGACATAGAGGCGATGGGGACATGGCTATATAAAGAAGGCTTTCATTAACCTTGTTGACCCACCATAATTTCAAATGTCAGCAGCTAATCAGAGACTCACTGACATCATCAATGGATAGAGAAGAGAAATATCCTGTGGGATCCATCTTTTCTCTGAGTCTAAAATATATATTTACAACGCTGCAGGGTTACATTTGCTCTGAAGTGATGGTGGGAAAATTTCCCTCTACTATTGAAATAGAAGCTTCTAATGCTGAAGTTAATGATTAATTTTGACAGTACAGCAAAAACATTTATTTAAATGTCAGAAACGGACTACATTATTGGCTTCTCTCCTACTAAATTCTCCCATGGCATTTTGACAACATAGACAGCTGTAATGTTTGGCTCAGTAATCCAGAAAAGAAAAGGTAAGTTAAACTACATTTGTTCTCTTATAATGGATTTCTCCCCATGAATCATATTTATTTCAATGGGAAAAAAAAACACAGAATAAAGAATTCATAATAACTTCAATTGCTACAATTTCTATTGTAATGAAATGTTTAATAATTTGTCCATTCCCTAAAAGCACCCATCTTAGACATAACAATATAGCATGTTTTATGAATTCCATAAAATCTAGGGGGAATAGGTAAAAGTTATCTTATGAAGGGTAAGAACTTGCATTTGAATTTTATTAATTGCATAGTTTATATAAAACTTACTTTTTTTTTTTTTAAGGTTTTTGCACTAGGAATCATGCTTTCACCAGAGAGAGACAGAGGGAAAGTGAGAAATCACCCATCTCAGGGGATGGCCATGAGAAAAAACTCATTTCCTCCTGGGGATTTAGATATGAACACACATGTGCCATGTGACTTTTCAAGTCACTAGGTCTGGGACTCATACCACAATTGGCCATGTGGGAGTCCAGCATCTTAACCACTATGCCCTTGCTGGCACCCAAAATTACTTTTAAAATGGGTTTATTTTGGCAAAAAGCATTGCCTAGACCATTAACCATCTAATAGCCTTAGCTAAGTACACAAATAAATTTGCAATGACTCTCCAAGTTTGTGTGTGTGTATGTGTGTGTGCCAGAGGTTACACGTACTTGCCAGAATGAAACAGAGAGAGACAAACAGTGGTAGAATGCACCATCAAATGGTGTTTGGTTATGCCACAATCTCTCTACCCTGTTAGCACTCACACATTCATACTTGCCTTGTTTCCCAAGACACCTGGACTGGGATTATAACTCTAGTCAGCTATGTGGGATCCAGCCCTTAACCACTAGGCTATGGGGCTGGCTTCATTTTTAGCATATGCAATGTACAACTCCTGGTCTTTACAACTTATTTTAGATCTTCAAAAAACACATCAAATAAATGCTTTTTGGTGATTTGAGACCTTTATGCCTTTCATTAAATTCAAGAAACCTTGTCTTGATTCATCATGGAGAGAAGGAAGAATGTAGTGGGACAGATGGAGCAGGTCACCTGATATGAAATAAGCACTTTTATATTTAATTCAATCCAGTTCATCTAACTTAAAAAGTATTTTCTAATTCCTCAACCTTATACTTTAGAATAGTCACATGATAGAAACTTGGAGGAAGGGATACAAAATGAACCATGTGCTCTTTGAAATACACTATTTATATACCAGAGTAAAAAGGAAGAGCAGAATGTACAGAAAAAAATTAAGGCAATAAAAGAGAAAAATTCTATAAACTAAAGTTTATCTGGGGACGTTAACATCTAATTTTTAAAGTTAAAAAATGTTTTTCCTAAAAATGCAGCATGAAGGGACAAGCAGCGTAATGGCTATGTGACTAGACTCCCAGGTAGTCGACTATGGTTCGAGTCCTTGACCCGGTGGCTTAAACTCATGCTGGGTGCGGGTTGGGAACGCAAAGCGGCGGGATTCGATTCAACCGGGTTCCGGGCCGGGCTATGGAGCAGGTAAATGAGCTGAAAGAGAAGGGCAATAAGGCCTTGAGTGCCGGTAACATCAATGATGCCTTACAGTGCTATTCAGAAGCAATTAAGTTAGACCCCCAGAACCATGTGCTCTACAGCAATCCATCTGCAGCCTATGCCAAGAAAGGGGACTACAAGAGGGCTTATGAGGATGACTGTAAAACTGTTGTTCTAAAGCCCGACTGGGGCAAGGGTTTTCAAGAAAAGCAGCAGCTCTTGAGTTCTTAAACAGATTTGAAGAAGCCAAGCGAACCTATGAGGAGGGTTTAAAACATGAACAAATAACCCTCAACTTAAAGAGGGTTTACATAATATGGAAGCCTGATTGGCAGAAAGGAAATTTATGAACCCTTTCAACATGCCCAATCTGTATCAGAAGTTGGAGAGTGATCCCAGGACAAGAACACTGCTCAGTGATCCTACCTACCGGGAACTGATAGAGCAACTACGAAACAAGCCCTCTGACCTGGCCACTTTGCACTAGGAATCATGCTTTCACCAGAGAGAGACAGAGGGAAAGTGAGAAATCACCCATCTCAGGGGATGGCCATGAGAAAAAACTCATTTCCTCCTGGGGATTTAGATATGAACACACATGTGCCATGTGACTTTTCAAGTCACTAGGTCTGGGACTCATACCACAATTGGCCATGTGGGAGTCCAGCATCTTAACCACTATGCCCTTGCTGGCACCCAAAATTACTTTTAAAATGGGTTTATTTTGGCAAAAAGCATTGCCTAGACCATTAACCATCTAATAGCCTTAGCTAAGTACACAAATAAATTTGCAATGACTCTCCAAGTTTGTGTGTGTGTATGTGTGTGTGCCAGAGGTTACACGTACTTGCCAGAATGAAACAGAGAGAGACAAACAGTGGTAGAATGCACCATCAAATGGTGTTTGGTTATGCCACAATCTCTCTACCCTGTTAGCACTCACACATTCATACTTGCCTTGTTTCCCAAGACACCTGGACTGGGATTATAACTCTAGTCAGCTATGTGGGATCCAGCCCTTAACCACTAGGCTATGGGGCTGGCTTCATTTTTAGCATATGCAATGTACAACTCCTGGTCTTTACAACTTATTTTAGATCTTCAAAAAACACATCAAATAAATGCTTTTTGGTGATTTGAGACCTTTATGCCTTTCATTAAATTCAAGAAACCTTGTCTTGATTCATCATGGAGAGAAGGAAGAATGTAGTGGGACAGATGGAGCAGGTCACCTGATATGAAATAAGCACTTTTATATTTAATTCAATCCAGTTCATCTAACTTAAAAAGTATTTTCTAATTCCTCAACCTTATACTTTAGAATAGTCACATGATAGAAACTTGGAGGAAGGGATACAAAATGAACCATGTGCTCTTTGAAATACACTATTTATATACCAGAGTAAAAAGGAAGAGCAGAATGTACAGAAAAAAATTAAGGCAATAAAAGAGAAAAATTCTATAAACTAAAGTTTATCTGGGGACGTTAACATCTAATTTTTAAAGTTAAAAAATGTTTTTCCTAAAAATGCAGCATGAAGGGACAAGCAGCGTAATGGCTATGTGACTAGACTCCCAGGTAGTCGACTATGGTTCGAGTCCTTGACCCGGTGGCTTAAACTCATGCTGGGTGCGGGTTGGGAACGCAAAGCGGCGGGATTCGATTCAACCGGGTTCCGGGCCGGGCTATGGAGCAGGTAAATGAGCTGAAAGAGAAGGGCAATAAGGCCTTGAGTGCCGGTAACATCAATGATGCCTTACAGTGCTATTCAGAAGCAATTAAGTTAGACCCCCAGAACCATGTGCTCTACAGCAATCCATCTGCAGCCTATGCCAAGAAAGGGGACTACAAGAGGGCTTATGAGGATGACTGTAAAACTGTTGTTCTAAAGCCCGACTGGGGCAAGGGTTTTCAAGAAAAGCAGCAGCTCTTGAGTTCTTAAACAGATTTGAAGAAGCCAAGCGAACCTATGAGGAGGGTTTAAAACATGAAGCAAATAACCCTCAACTTAAAGAGGGTTTACATAATATGGAAGCCTGATTGGCAGAAAGGAAATTTATGAACCCTTTCAACATGCCCAATCTGTATCAGAAGTTGGAGAGTGATCCCAGGACAAGAACACTGCTCAGTGATCCTACCTACCGGGAACTGATAGAGCAACTACGAAACAAGCCCTCTGACCTGGCCACGAAACTACAAGACCCCCGAATCATGACCACACTCAGTGTCCTCCTTGGAGTGATCTGGGCAGTATGGATGAGGAGGAAGAGGTTGCAACACCACCACCACCTCCTCCTCCCAAAAAGGAGACCAAACCAGAAGGAGGTGGTGGTGGCGGAAGAAGATCTTCCAGAGAATAAGAAGCAGACACTGAAAGAAAAAGAGCTGGGGAATGATGCCTACAAGAAGAAGGATTTTGACACAGCCTTGAAGCATTATGACCGAGCCAAGGAACTGGACCCCACAGATATGACTTACATCACCAATTAAGCAGCCATATTCTTTGAAAAGGGTGACTACAATAAATGCCGAGAGCTGTGCGAGAAGGCCACTGAAGTGGGGAGAGAAGACCGAGAGGACTATCGACAGATTGCCAAAGCTTATGCTCAAATTGGAAACTCCTATTTCAAAGAAGAAAAGTACAAGGATGCCATACATTTCTACAACAAGTCTCTGGCAGAA
>NW_006159486.1:1343198-1372338 GCF_000334495.1 Tupaia belangeri chinensis | reverse complement strand
TTTTTTTTGGAGAGGTTTTTGCTATAGGGTGTGTGTGCTCACCAGAAAGACAGAGAAAGACAGAGAGACAGAAAGCGAGAAATCATTCCCAAGAGGGGATGGCCATGAGAAAAAACTCATTTCCTCCTGGGGATTTAGATATGAACACACATGTGCCATGTGACTTTTCAAGTCACTAGGTCTGGGACTCATACCACAATTGGCCATGTGGGAGTCCAGCATCTTAACCACTATGCCCTTGCTGGCACCCAAAATTACTTTTAAAATGGGTTTATTTTGGCAAAAAGCATTGCCTAGACCATTAACCATCTAATAGCCTTAGCTAAGTACACAAATAAATTTGCAATGACTCTCCAAGTTTGTGTGTGTGTATGTGTGTGTGCCAGAGGTTACACGTACTTGCCAGAATGAAACAGAGAGAGACAAACAGTGGTAGAATGCACCATCAAATGGTGTTTGGTTATGCCACAATCTCTCTACCCTGTTAGCACTCACACATTCATACTTGCCTTGTTTCCCAAGACACCTGGACTGGGATTATAACTCTAGTCAGCTATGTGGGATCCAGCCCTTAACCACTAGGCTATGGGGCTGGCTTCATTTTTAGCATATGCAATGTACAACTCCTGGTCTTTACAACTTATTTTAGATCTTCAAAAAACACATCAAATAAATGCTTTTTGGTGATTTGAGACCTTTATGCCTTTCATTAAATTCAAGAAACCTTGTCTTGATTCATCATGGAGAGAAGGAAGAATGTAGTGGGACAGATGGCGCAGGTCACCTGATATGAAATAAGCACTTTTATATTTAATTCAATCCAGTTCATCTAACTTAAAAAGTATTTTCTAATTCCTCAACCTTATACTTTAGAATAGTCACATGATAGAAACTTGGAGGAAGGGATACAAAATGAACCATGTGCTCTTTGAAATACACTATTTATATACCAGAGTAAAAAGGAAGAGCAGAATGTACAGAAAAAAATTAAGGCAATAAAAGAGAAAAATTCTATAAACTAAAGTTTATCTGGGGACGTTAACATCTAATTTTTAAAGTTAAAAAATGTTTTTCCTAAAAATGCAGCATGAAGGGACAAGCAGCGTAATGGCTATGTGACTAGACTCCCAGGTAGTCGACTATGGTTCGAGTCCTTGACCCGGTGGCTTAAACTCATGCTGGGTGCGGGTTGGGAACGCAAAGCGGCGGGATTCGATTCAACCGGGTTCCGGGCCGGGCTATGGAGCAGGTAAATGAGCTGAAAGAGAAGGGCAATAAGGCCTTGAGTGCCGGTAACATCAATGATGCCTTACAGTGCTATTCAGAAGCAATTAAGTTAGACCCCCAGAACCATGTGCTCTACAGCAATCCATCTGCAGCCTATGCCAAGAAAGGGGACTACAAGAGGGCTTATGAGGATGACTGTAAAACTGTTGTTCTAAAGCCCGACTGGGGCAAGGGTTTTCAAGAAAAGCAGCAGATCTTGAGTTCTTAAACTGATTTGAAGAAGCCCAGTGCTATTCAGAAGCAATTAAGTTAGACCCCCAGAACCATGTGCTCTACAGCAATCCATCTGCAGCCTATGCCAAGAAAGGGGACTACAAGAGGGCTTATGAGGATGACTGTAAAACTGTTGTTCTAAAGCCCGACTGGGGCAAGGGTTTTCAAGAAAAGCAGCAGATCTTGAGTTCTTAAACTGATTTGAAGAAGCCAAGCGAACCTATGAGGAGGGTTTAAAACATGAAGCAAATAACCCTCAACTTAAAGAGGGTTTACATAATATGGAAGCCCGATTGGCAGAAAGGAAATTTATGAACCCTTTCAACATGCCCAATCCATATCAGAAGTTGGAGAGTAATCCCAGGACAAGAACACTGCTCAGTGATCCTACCTACTGGGAACTGATAGAGCAACTATGAAACAAACCCTCTGACCTGGGCACAAAACTGCAAGATCCCCGAATCATGACCACACTTAGTGTCCTCCTTGGAGTGGATCTGGGCAGTATGGATGAGGAGGAAGATATGACTTACATCACCAATTAAGCAGCCATATTCTTTGAAAAGGGTGACTACAATAAATGCTGAGAGCTGTGCGAGAAGGCCATTGAAGTGGGGAGAGAAAACCGAGAGGACATCGACAGATTGCCAAAGCTTATGCTCGAATTGGCAACTCCTATTTCAAAGAAGAAAAGTACAAGGATGCCATACATTTCTACAACAAGTCTCTGGCAGAACACCGAACCCCAGCTGTGCTCAAGAAATGTCACCAGGCAGAGAAAATCCTGAAGGAGCAAGAACGACTGGCCTACATAAACCCTGACCTGGCTTTGGAGGAGAAGAACAAAGGCAATGAGTGTTTTCAGAAAGGGGACTATCCCCAGGCAATGAAGCATTATACAGAAGCCATCAAACGGAACCCACGGGATGCCAAATCATACAGCAACCGAGCTGCCTGTTACACCAAGCTGCTGGAGTTTCAACTAGCACTTAAGGACTGTGAGGAGTATATCCGGCTGGAGCCAACCTTTATCAAGGGTTACACACGGAAAGCAGCAGCCCTCGAAGCAATGAAGGACTACACGAAAGCCATGGATGTGTACCAAAAGGCACTAGACCTAGACTCCAACTGTAAGGAGGCAGCAGATGGTTACCAACGCTGCGTGATGGCCCAGTACAACCACTACGACAGCCCTGAAGATGTGAAGTGGCGGGCCATGGACGCTACTGCTGTCCCGCACACTATCAGTCATTATCCCCAGGCACTCAGCGAACACTTAAAAAATCCTGTAATAGCGCAGAAGATCCAGAAGCTGATGGATGTGGGTCTGATCGCAATTCGGTGATGACTTGTTCATCCCCCTTCCCTTCACCCTCATGTGGAAAGTGGAGCTGGGACCGTGGCGAGGAGCCCAGAGCAGAAGGGAGAGAAGGGGAATGAGAACAACTTATCTCTCTATATTTATACATACCCACATGGAAGACACAGAGACTTATACTTGCGTTACTCGTACAGCCGCTGCCCCTGGCCGGTCCCAGCACACGCATGGTCTCTGCACTGCTGCCCTGGAGTTCCATGTCTCCTTCCCCTGCCCCAGAGTTGCTGTCTTAGCTGCTTCTCCCATAGTCAGTTATTTTCATTTGGGGCAGTGGGTGTGTATGGGGTGGGGAGGGTGTTTTTCCCAACCTCAGGTCCCAGCTGTCTTCACATTGTTAACTCCATGATCCCTTCTCCAATAAAACAAGCCAGTCAGGCGTGGTTATATGTTGCCATGGCTTGGAGTGATTTTTTGCCAGGACTGTCCTACAGGGGTCACCCCACCCCTTGCACTGAGAGGGTTGTGAGTGCCCTGGCTGACTGGGAACCTGCGCTTCATTTCTCTTTATGTTGAGTGTGTAGCAGAAAGTGGGCTTAGCTTGGCTCCCCAGCTCTGCCTGGGTGGTCACTAGGTGGTGCTGTTACTGACCAGCAAAAAAATCTCTCCAAAAAAAAAATGCAGCATGAAAACATTTTTACTTAAGTCTATGTCTTCCATTGTGAGAGCATTCTTATAAAATCGAAATACATTCGTGCATTAATGCCAATAGAATAATCAATATTTTAATTTTTTAATTTCTTATAAGAGAGAGTAGGCTGCTAAAGTATCACAGAATTCCTGATGGATGTTTTTTTGTTTTGTTTTTTGTTTTTGTTTGTTTGTTTTTAAAAGAATTTTATTTATCATTATGATATTTTGGTACTAAGAATTATTTTCCTTTAATTTCTTTTATATGTTCAATCACATGTTACTTAGCTTGCAAATATTCCAACATATAAACATTTCTCTCCTGTCCAGTTAATACTATAAAGTTATCTTCAGTAGATAATAACCCAGTTCTTTGTCCTATAAATGACTTGCCTCTCCTTAATGCTTTTCTCCTTGATGTCCTTCCTCAGACTCTACTCCTTCACCCACCCTCTTCCCACACTGTATCTGGTATTGACAACCATTTACTATGTTTCTATATCCTTTAATCATTCACTTTTTAAAATTTGTTATAGGGCACATACACTTAAAAGAGTGAACCAGAGAGAGAGGTAGAAGAGTGAGAAAGCAAGATGTCAGGTCTGGGATTCAAACCTCAATCAGCCATGTGGGAGTCTAGCACCCTAAATACCATGCAATTTGCTGACCACTGGGTGTTTTTGTTTGTCGGTTTATTTGTTTGTTTGTTTTTTGTTGTTGTTGTTTTTAGTTAGTTCCTCATTTTGTGGCACCTATGACTAGACAGTGGTTCCTTCTATATATTTGTATCCATTTTAATTTCAACTCAATTTAAAAATTCAATTTATTAAATATATTAGAAAACTATGAGAGGACTTGAAAAAGTTAATGGAATAATAGAATTCAAATGTAAGATTTTGTGGCCAGTAGGTGGTGTGATGGTTAAGGCACTAGACTACCATATGGCTGACCGCAGTTTGAGTTCCAGACCTGGTGACTTGAAAATTACGCTGGGCATGTGTGTGTGCATGCCCAAAGTCCTTGGAGGAGGAGAATGGAGCAGGGATTATGGTGTGGCATTCCCCCTGGAGAGTGATTTCTCATTTCTCTCTCTCTCTCTCTTTCTGTCTGTCTCCAGTAAGCACACATGTCCTATGGCAAAAAACCTAAAAAATGTAATAATAAAAATAAAAACAGGGATTATCAGATGGCATAATAGTTATGTCAATGGACTCCCACATAGTCAACTGCAGTTCGAGTCCTTAACTGGGTGGCTTAAAACTCACAAAGGATGCATGTGCATGCGTGCTCCAGATGCTGAGAGGAAAATTGAGGAGAAAAGATTGTGGCATGACCATCTCCCCCCTGGGGGATGACTTCTTGCTTCCTATCTCTCTGTCTTGCTACAGCAAGTGTTAGTACCCTATAGCAAAAATATCTCTCTCAAAAAGAGATGTAAATACATTTTTTTAAAAAGTAAAAAAAACAAAACAAAACAAAACAAAAACCTTAATTTTGGTCCCAAAATTTTGAAATCCATTCATGCTTTTTTTCCTCATGTGTAATTTTCTAAACTTTTTGAAGACCCTATGTATGTCATCATAAAGTAGATATAGCAGTTTTCTCAGAGCTTGAGTTCAGACTCTGTCTCTTGTAACCTCATGGGAATCCCTTGATATGCTTCTCAAGACCAAAACAATTTCACAATCTCCTGTGAATCACTTAACTTCTCTGAGATTATTTGAAGATTAAATAAAAGAAGTTCTTATGATTTCTACTGGACCGATCTATCACTGACAAAGCTCTAAAACACCTGTGCATTTCTGTTCTCACCATATGAATCACGTGCTTATGTTCTTTTGTTCCCATCCACAAACCAGCTTCTACCAGATGTGCTTGTCTTACCATGGATAATTTAATTAGATATAAAATGAACTGATAAAATGTGGGTGTAAAATGATCTAATTAGGTGTAGGAGAGACAAGTATAAAAATTTGGGAAAGTATCGAGAGCATTTTCCACTTATATTAGAATACATGTATATTTAAATGTGTGCCTCCATTTTTTGTGGGGGAGAGGTTTTTGCTATAGGGCACATGAATGCACCACAAAGACAGAGACAGAGAGACAGAAAGCGAGAAATTACCCCTCAGAGGGGATGGTCACATCACAATCCCTTCTCCTCTATTCTCCTCTCAGTATCTTGGGCACACACACACATGCGCTCAGCATGAGTTTAAGCCACCAAGTCTGGGACTCGAACTGCCATCAACTACGTGGGACTTCAGCGACATAGCCATTACTCCAACTGCTGTTCCCCTGTGCCTCCTTTTTTTAAAAAAGAGATTTTTACCTTAAGGCATGTGAGAGAGAGACAGACAGACACACTGAGGAGAAAAGTGAAAAATCACCCTGCTCCCGAGAGTATGGCCATACCACAATCCCTTCTCCTCCATTTTCCTCCTGGGATCTTGGGCCCACATGCATATGACCTAGTGTGATTTTGAAGCCACCGGATCCAGAACTTGAACCACTGTTGGCAATGTGGGAGTCCAATGATGTAACTTCTACACCATCTGCTGGTCCCAAAATCTGTGTCCCCTTAAAAAACAACAACAACAAAAATAACTTAAAAAATCATGGACTCTTTATTATAGCATTTATTTATCCATGCATGTTTCAACTTGGGTTCTATATCAAAAGATTTCCCAGTAGAGGTACATGTTCTAAACTAAAATTTTATGTTTAGATTTTATGTATCATTTTTTAAATAATTCTTTTATTAATCTTTATTTATATATTTTAATTTGACTAGAGAAAGTATGAGATAGAAAAAGAGGGAAGGTAAGAAAGAAAGCTGCCAGATCCAGGACACAAAGTGCAGTCAGTCATGAGGGAACTTGGCACCCTTAACCACAATGCCGCCAGCCAGCCCCTTAGGTATCATATTTTTTATGCCTCCTTATATTTCAACTAAACAACTACTTTTAGGTTCTAATAACTTTGTATATGAGGGCTGCTAGATATATAGATGAATAGATAGGGAGATAGAGAGTAGTAATTACATAGATAGCTGTAGATCTGTCTCTCCACACACACACATACACACATAACTCTTAAGATTCAATCAAGCATTATTTTTGTTGTTGTTGTTTTTTGGAGAGGTTTTATTTCTTTTCTTTTTTTTTTTTTTTTTCTTGCAATAGTGTGTGTGCACTCACCAGAAAGAGACAGAAAGCAAGAAATCACGCCCCAGGGGGGATGGCCACGCCACAATCCCTTCTCCTTCATTCTCCTTTCAGAATCTTGGGCATGCACGCACACGTGCCCGGTGTGAGTTTAAGCCACTGTATCCAGGACTCCAATCACAGCTGACCATATGGGAGTCCAGCAATGTAGCCATTATGCTATCTGCTGGTCTCCAAGCATTAGTTTTTAAGACTTCATGATACAATGTATTTATTTGTCAAGATACCTTAGAGAGTCACTGTGACATACATTTCTTTCAGTCTATTGCTTTTTCCAAAATTTGCTCTAAATATTTAAATAAATGAAATACAATTATAGAATCTGGAGACTCAGTGTATAAGAATGTGATTGTCTAAGCCAAGCCATTCATTGTGCAAAACACAAGCTGAGGGACCAGCAGTTTGCATAATGGCTATGTCGCTGGACTCCCACGTAGTCGACTGCAGTTTGCGTCCCAGACCCGGTGACTTAAAACTCAGGCTGGGCACGTGTGCATGCATGCCCAAGATCCCAAGAGGAGAATGGAGGAGAAGGGATTGCAGCATAGCCATCCCCCCTGGAGGGTGATTTCTTGCTTCTCTGTCCCTCTGTCTCTCTCTGTCTGTCTGGCAAGCGCATGTACCCAATAGCAGAAACCTCTCAAAAAAAAAAAAAAAAAAAACCCACAAGTTGAGCACTCCTAGCCACAAGATAAATTGCTTTATATAAAACATAGAAATAAATATAAGTGTATCTAATGATTTTCTTATATAATGGCTCATTCAGCCCTTTGGTACACTCTGTTTCATGGTTTATTTTTTACACTGTTTTTGGTCTTAGCTTAATTTTTTCACATATATTGACTATAAAATATCTGGTATATTTTTAATTTATAGCCCCATCTGTCAGTTAATAAAAATCACAATTATTGAAATTCATAATATAGTCAGTAGTATATTCATAGTGTCTTTAGAAAAAATAGTGTTTTTTGTTTTGTATTGATTTTGACAATTGTTGTAGACTAACTAATTGAAAAAGCATTTTGAGAGGGAACATAAATATCCTCAACATTAAAAGTATATTTTAGGCACCAACTCATGAACAATGATACTTTCCAAGATCCAATTTGGTTTTATCCTGACTTGAATGGCTGATGTGCATTTTATTTGCATATTTGCAGAACTGTCTGAAGTAACCTGCAAAAATTTGAGATTTGAAGCTAACCCTGAGTACCAGAAACCTTTGCTTTCACATAAATATGCCTAATTGTCTCTTATTTCTACATTTTGAAAAAATAAAGGCTGAAACCACTATGTCATAGTAAAAGCTAACTTACATCACTTAAGTCACTCTTTTACACTATTTTATACCATCATACCTGACATAAAGTAGGTACTTCTCTTTCTTAATGAGTAAATGAAATGTTTGTACAAATAAGACGTGCAGAAACAGAACCTACCCTTTTTTCATTTCCCATATCCCAAAAATGTGTATTTATTTACTAACTGTTCTGTTTTCTGTTTGGTAGCATTTTGTGATCTAAAATTCAATTAGCATTTTTTTGTTTTATCTATTCTAAGCTAGCAGGTTTTCTTTCTTTTTGTTTTGCACTAATGTTGGCATTAATTTCAGTGTATAATGCATTCTTTCTTTAAAAGGCCCATCAAGACACTCATATATCCATTCATTACTCACATTTATTTTGGCATTTAAATTCCTTAAATTACCCTTTAATGCTATTGTACTGGTGACCCTTATAAGTTTGTAAACAAATACATTTGTTTTCTATATGTTTATGCTTTGCCTTCTGAACAGAGTGAAAATGAACCTAAAATCTTTATCGTATTCTCAACAGGCTTTGATGATACAATTAAAATACAAAGTAACCAGAAGTTAAATTATCAATAAGAGTCATTTATTTTGCATTTTTATTTTAAAGAATACTTAAGAGAATTGTGATGAATTAGCAGTGACAAACTACTTCTTGCAGGCTGATTTTGTGTGGAGAGTTTAATTAAACATTGCAGCTGTTTATCTCTATGGTGATTAAATTTTCATATGTAAATTACATGTATTAAGATCAAGATACTTATGTAAATGTCACTTGCCTTAATGTTGTGTTACCGTTATTAACATCTAACTATCAGTTTATGATCTTCTTGTATTGCAATCTATTGGCATGCGACACATTGTTAAGACAAGTGGATCTTGATCCTAAGAACAAACAAGTTTACTCTGTATTTTTATCTGCAACCTAAAGTTTATCAGACAATCTAAATATATTAGAGAAAAGTAAAATCTAAAGTGGCTAGGAAAAACACCTGCCTTCTTCCAAATTCCATTCTAAAGAATGTGTTCTATATACCACCTAAATCTTTTTCTTTTTCTTTTCTTTTTTTTTTTTTTTTTTTGAGAGGTTTTTGCTGTAGGATCCTCCATGCGCTCGCCAGAAAGACAGAGAGAGACAGACAGACAGAAAGTGAGAAATCACCCCCTAGGGGTGATGGCCATGCTGCATTCCCTTCTCCTCCATTCTCCTCTCAGGATCTTGGGCACACACGTACACGTGCCCGGCATGAGTTTAAGCCACCTGATCTGGGACTCGAACTGCGGTCAACTACATGGGAGTCCAGCAACATAGCCATTAAGATAATTGCTGGTCCCTGTACCACCTAAATCTCTAGAAATAGATTTTGTTTTAAATACCAATAAGCAAAAACAATCATTGTATTTTCCATAAATATAGAAGGCAACAGCAACAGATATAGCATGGCATATGCTTCTGGAGAAGCTGTGTAGGCAGTATTGATAGAATACTTGAGGAAACAGAAATCAGGTCACCTCCATGTAATGGACCTGCTGTTCACTTCCTGGACTGAGAAAGGAATACTAAAGCATGATTGTTGAGGAAATCCTCAAATAACAATGGTGGTCCTTACATTGCTATATGTTGCTCCCACACCTAAAATAAACCCTTTAAACCAAAGAAAGTTTGGCCTGTATGTGCAATAAAAGGGGGCAGCTTACTAAATAGAAGAGATTCAATTTGCCATTAACAGAAACCTTTCTTGGCAGATTCTAGAACCGGGTGTGAATTAAAGGATGTGTCCCTTTTGTGACAGTATTTGTGTCAACACTTGATTTACTATCCACACTTAGATTCTTCCTGTTAAGTTCTATTGTCATTATCTGAATTATAAACAGTACCTAACTGAGTATGCCTATAAGATTCTTCTTAATATATAGAAATAAAAATGAAAATAAAAGAATGATTTCTCTTTTTTACTTGTTGAGTGCAGTAGTCTAAACGTTTACCTCCTTTACAAATACATTTCTTGTATTTGTGAATGCACCCTAATCTATTTATATTTTCATCAATTATAGAATACAGTTAAAAGAGCAATTTATTCATATTAAACTATTACAGAGTTTATTTGAGAATGTTGCAATTCATGAATAAGATAGCTCCAGATCACAAGTGGGTCAGGACTCCTCTGAAAGTGAATGGGAAATTTTTTATAAGTTATACTTAGTAGCAGGATCAGCCATTGGCATAATGGCTATGTTGCTGGACTCCCATGTAGTCAACTGCAGTTTGAGTCCTGGACCCGGTGGCTTAAACTCACATTGAGCACGTGTGCATACATGCCCAAGATCCTGAGAGGAGTGACCAGCAGTTAGTGTAATGGCTATGTCGCTGAACTCCCATGCAGTCAACCACAATTTGAGTCCTGGACCTAGTGGCTTAAACTCATGCCAGGAGTGTGTAGTGCGTGCCCAAGATCTTGAAAGGAGAATGGAGGAGAAGGGACTGCAGCATGGCCATTCCTCTTAGGGGGGTGATTTCTTGCTTTCTGTCTCTCTCTCTCTCTCTCTCTCTCTCTCTCTCTTTCTGGCGAGCACACATGTCCTATAGCAAAAAAACCTCTCCAAAAAGAAAGAAAGCAAGGAAAAAAAAAAAAGATCCTGAGAGGGGAATGGAGGAGAAGGGATTGTGGCATGACCACCATTCCCCCTGGGGGAGGGGTGGTGATTTCTTGCTTTCTGTCTCTCTTTCTGGCCAGTGCATGCGCCCTCTAGAAAAAAAAAAAAAAAGAAGAAGAAGGTATATTCAGTAGCAAGGCAAAGAAAATATATGACTGACTAAAGTGAGCAATAGTCTCAAAGTTCTTGGATTTTAGTTAACGGTTTCTGATTGGGAAAGTTTCAGCTTTATTTTCCTGGGACATGACCATGTGATCTAGATTGGGTTTTAGTTTGCTCAGGGAGAAACATGGGGTGTTACAGCTATTTCAGCCTAATAGTCTTCAATTAAGTATTTTAATAATTCCCTCCTTTTGGTCAGCTTCTCATTTATGTGGGATTGACCAAAACTCTTACATAATCATCATTCTCTGTCACCATCATGCCTAGTTTGTCTTTGTGCTAGTAGGGAACTCATAAGTCATGACAACTTCAGGGTCTTTTTTGTCATTCTTATAACAACAAGACCATCTGGCATACTGTTGATAGATGCAAACACACATTTAAGACTCCTGAGGAAAGAGCACACCAGGAAGATTACAATGACAACTATCAAAAGAATGATACCGAGAGATTGGAATATGCTCATTAACCAAGATCCTCACAATCTAAACTAGCTAAAAATCAAATAAAGAATAAACCTGGGAACCAGCAGTTGGCATAACGGCTATGTCGCTGGACTCCCATGTAGTCGACCGCGGCTCGCATCCCGGACCCGTGGCTTAGAACTCACGCCGGGCACGTGTACATGCATGCCCAAGATCCCAGGAGGAGAATAGAGGAGAAGGGACTGCAGCGTGACCATCCCCCTGGGGGGTGATTTCTCGCTTTCTGTCTCTAAGTCTCTCTCTGTCTATCTGGCGAGCACACGCACCCTATAGCAAAAACCTCTCCATAAAAAGAATAAACCTGAGGGGAATTTCTTTAGAAAGAAGAAAGAAGAAAATGAGGAGGGAAAGGAGGAAGAAGAAGAGAAGAAGAAAAGAAGAGGAAGAAGGAGAAGAAGAAAAAGAAGATGCAATGATAGCTAAAATAACCATTATTCCCTCTGTAAATTGCAGTGTGCGTATCTCCAGTGATAGCAGCAGGTAGCTCCGTGAACTCCCTGAATAGCTCATGCAGCAGTGGCAGATATGAAGGTTGTCCCTGAAGTTTAAATTTTAAAGTCAGTAAGTTTTAGTTTATATGTTTTCTAGTCCATTCTGTTACTAAAAAGAGATAATGACTGAAACTGGGTTATCTATAAAAATAGAGGTTTATTCAGCTCACAGTGCGAAGCCCATGGTCCATGAGTTACCTCTGCTGAAGGTCTTCTGACTGGATCACAACTTGGCAGCAGGCAGGTGAGCATGTTCTGGAGTCTATGTCTATGCATGCCTCTTTTTTATAAACCCACCAGGAGTCAATTATAGGTGCCTCCACTGTGATGACCTTAATCCTAATCTTCTCCTCATATCCCCTTCATTTGACACTATAATGAGATCAAATTTTCACCTTCTTAATCCCATTACAATGGCTCAGCACATGAATCAGGAGGGAAGAGATATATTCAAGCTATGGCATAGCGTTTCCACAAAAAGGCTTTATTAGTAGTATGTTGATGTGGGATTTTAGAGTGTGTGGGCCTAATACCCAATGCAGGAACAGCAGTAAACTCGGTTTTTCATCTCACTTTCATCAAGAATTAGAATGCAGGGACCAGCAGTTAGCGTAATGGCTATGTCACTGGACTCCCACGTAGTCGACCGTGGTTCGAGTCCCAGACCCGGCAGCTTAAACTCACGCCGGGTGCGTGTGCGTGCATGCCCAAGATCCTGAGAGGAGAATGGAAGAGAAGGGATTACAGTGTGGCCAATCCCGCTGGGGGGTGATTTCTCACTTTCTGTCTCTCTGTCTCTCTCTGTCTTTCTGGCAAGCGCACGCGCCCTACAGCAAAAAACCTCTCCAAAAAAAAAGAATTAGAATGCAGACAAGCAAAGGAATTAGCACAGCAGAGTTTATTGAAAAATGATGAGAGTTCCCGTTTAGCCAGGCTGGACTGTGGGTTAAAAAAAGGACAACCAGAGACTTTGGAGGGTGGGTGGATTGCTAAGGTAACAACTGCTGCACTTTGGAATAGATTGAATGTCACTTTTATTATGAGTCTTAGTAATATTTAGTAGGGGAGGTTGGTAATAGTTGCTACTTCTTTGGAATAGATTTTCAGGGCTTCCACTGCACTTGCACTCACCTCTCTTTCAGGTGAGAAATGTGAGGAAGTTGATTACGTAATCGTGCATGCCCAGTGTGGACTTGGAAGGTATGAGTCTCCATATTTGGAAAAGCTGCCCTACCAGTTTATTGCTCTTGTTGGAATTAGGATATTGACCCAGCACTCTGGTGAGATAACTTCCTTTCTTCAACAGAGGGTCTGATTGAAACTCCTAATAAGCTGCGATTGATGTGGCAGGCATCTTTCTGCTATAGTCTCAGGGTTCCCACTCATTTCTGTCTATCTACTACAATTCCAAGGCAAATTACTGGGAGAACATAGTACACATTAGCTTTAGAGGTGTTGCTAGATGTTGGAGGAAACTAAAGGAATTCAAGCTTAAATATAATCCACAGGTAAACAAACCCCTGAAGACAATGAAAAGGACTGAAATCTAACAATGGATGCACTATAGTTTTCTACTGGGGAAAAAGTAGGTTTCTCTTTATAATCCCTGTCATTTTTACCAAAAATAAGCACAGTAACACTTTTTGCTTATAAAATATGTCGAGTGTCATCTGTCTGTGCTGATTATTTACGTAAGTGTAGAAAGAATAATGATTGACCATACAGTCTCTTTCAAAGTCTGCCTTACTAGAATTAACAAAGAATCTGAGATTAGACTTTTCAAAGCCTTTCAAGGTAAGAAAACCAAACCAAGGTCTTGTCATCAGACTTCACTTATAATATCCATTGATTTGTGTGAATTTTTCTTTTCTCAAGGTCCCCAAAATCTTTTTAAGTTTTCTGTGTCTTCCATAAAGTAAATTTTCTCTCAATTTGTAAAGCTAGAAACCTGTGAGCAAGGTATCAAGAAATCTTTTCTAAAGGACTTGATAAAAATTATAGTTTTTTAAAACTGTTGTCACACATGGGACCAGCAGTTAGCATAATGGCTATGTCACTGGACTCCAACGTAGTCGACCGTGGTTCGAGTCCTGGACCCAGTGGCTTAAACTCACGCCGGGAGTGTGTGCATGTGTGCCCAAGATCCCGAGAGGAGAATGGAGGAGAAGGGATTGCGGCATGGCCATCCCCCATGGGGGGTGATTTCTTGCTTTCTGTCTCTCTGTCTGTCTCTGTCTGGCAAGCGCATGCTCCCTGTAGCAAAAACCTCTCCAAAAACAAAAAACAAAACTGTTGTCACACGTGATTCTATGTACAGTATTAAATATAATATTATAGTGTTGCCCTAATTGTGTCCTATTTCAAGGGGACCAGCAGTTAGCGTAATGGCTGTGTCGCTGGATTCCCACATAGTCGACCATGGTTCGAATCCTGGACCCGGTGGCTTAAACTCACATCGGGCGCATGTGTGTGCATGCCCAAGATCCCGAGAGGAGAATGGAGGAGAAGGGATTACAGTGTGGCCAAACCCCCTGGGGGGGTGATTTCTCACTTTCTGTCTCTCTGTCTCTCTCTGTCTTTCTGGCGAGCACACGTACCCTATAGCAAAAACCTCTCCAAAAAAAAAAAGAGAATGGATTTTTATTGAATTACATAATAACTATTTTCCATGAAAATAAGAATAATCACTACTAGTTTACAAATTCTGGATTGATCATGAAAGGAGAAAAACTAATTATTTCCGTTTTTGCTTACACAGGTGTCCTTTACCAAATTGTTGTAATTTATAGATTAGGAGAAAACAGAATTTTTTCTTAAATCTGGTCAACAAAACATTAATGGTCTAAAAAATTTCAAAGTCAAAATCCAGTTTTTCCATTAGGACTGCAAAAATTTTTACCTAGCTTAAGGATATGATCAGAAACCTGTGATTGTCTTTTCCATGAATCTCCTTGAAGGTACAACACTTTAGAAATATAGTTGCTTGCAAAAAGTTGATTAGGCATCAGAGTGGAGTCTCCATGACTGAATTCTGGTAGGTTTGTAAAGAGGGGGAATGAAACAGAAAGTTTCATTTTAAGCGGACTTATGAAACATAACTATGTTTGAGGCCAGTAGGTGACACGGTGGTTAAGATGCTGGACTCCCACATGACCAACCACAGTTCTAGTCCCAGACTTGGAAGCTTGAAAATGACACAGAGCAGGACCAGCAGTTGGCGAAATGGCTATGTCACTGGACTCTCACGTAGTCGACCGCAGTTCGAGACCCAGACCTGATGGCTTAAACTCACACCCAGCGTATGTGCGTGCATGCGTGCCCAAGATCCCGAGAAAAGAATGGAGGAGAAGGGATTGTGGCGTGGCCACCCCCCTGGAGGGTGATTTTTCACTTTCTGTCTGCTTCTCTGTCTTTCTGGCGAGCACATATACTCTATAGCAAAAAAGAAAATGACACCAAGCACATAATAATGTGTGTCCAAAATTCTAGGGAGAAAAACAGGAAGAGGGTTTGCTGTGTGGCTATCCCCACTGGGAGTAATTTCTCACTTTTCCTCTCATTATCTCTCTCTGGTGAGCCCATGTGCTCTATGGAAAAACTTAAATATAATAATAGCAATTATGCTTGAAAGTTCATTTATAAACTTTATCCTCGTATCTATTTAATCAGTTGTCCTTAACAACTGTATTTTAGTTACTCTGGAAAATTTCCTGAGATATTAGTCAAACTTAGTCATCATCTGTATGGAGGAAGTTTCAGATCTGAGAGAGATTGCCCATTTGTTTACAATTCCATAGAATGTACTTGGATGTCCAGCAGGGGAGGACGTGAGTTTACTTACATAGGAAAGAATGCTCCACTGATAGCCAAGTGGAGAATAGCCTATATCATCACTGAGCTCATGCTCAGTTATATACATTAAAAACAAAGCATGCATAAACTAATTAAATATCAATGCAGATTCCCCATCACCAAGGCAGGGACCTGGTTTGTACATACGTTGTTTTAAGGTTACAGTAAAAGTTTTGCCTATTGATTGGCAGAATCAACAGAGTATGTTTAAGATTTAGTGCCCCTAATTTTGTGATATTAGTGTGGAAAGAATGCTTATACCTCTGGAATGGTCCCAGCCTTGGGTCAGTTCCATGAGGTAAAGGTAATGTTCATAAGACCTTTATGAGCCTCAGCTGTGGCCTGTAGCTGGTGTCAAGGAAGACAGAACCATGAGTGAGAGGGAAGGAAGTCCAATGTACTGTGTCTGCTCACATTATCCTAAGTGTTTTCCCTGTCAACTACTTTTAGCATGTGCATGGTTAGACAGTCATCAAGGAAGCAAGAGTAGTAATAAACCCATGGGTTAATGTGCTTCACAAACGAATATTTGTTTTTACCAATGTAAATTTTTCTTACAAAAGGGTCTCAAAGAAACTAGCTCAAAATAATCCTTATGTCAAGGAGGCATATTGTAGGGATTTATTTGCTAGACTGGTTGCTTCCCAACTGAGTGATCGCTTCTGAAACAGATCCTTGTGTTTACGTAGGAACCCAGTGATGAATGGGGCAAACATTTTATGTCTTGTATTTGCTTTTTTTCTGCTCTTTTTGGTTCATCCATGGAAGACTGAGTGGTCAAATCTTTAATGTATTCCTCAGTTACTTTCTATTTCATGTAAGTAGTAAGCCACCACCTACTTACAAACTTTTCCAGGCTGGAGAATCATGTGAATAAATTGGAAAAGATCAAGGAATCTTGGATTATGAATGCCAGTAAGAATTTCATATTCCTAGAGCCAGCAGATGGCATGTTTACAACACTGGACTCCCACGTAGTCAACCACACTTTGAGTCCTGGACACAGTGGCTTAAAATTTATGCCAGGCACATGTGTGTGCTTGCTCAAAATCCTGAGAGGAGAATGGAGGACAAGGGATTGCAGTGTGACCATCCCCTGGGGAGTGATTTCTCACTTTCTGTCTTTCTGTCTCTGTCTCCCAGCAAGTGCATGTACCCTATAGCAAAATAATTCTCTCTTAAAAAAAATTGATATTCTTCAGTAAATTTCTGAAGGTTTTCCTTTAAATCAGGAAACCCTTACTATTGCTATGAGCTTAGATTTTTACCAAGACATACATGTATCCCTGATTGATTCAAGGGCCTAAATTTATAAAGCATTGTCTGATACTCTTTTTATCTTTGGAGTGAAAAGGTAACTAAGCATAAAGGTTGTTCAGTATAATTTAGGTAAAAGATGGAGCAAAGTTATGTCAGTCAATGTATGAATTTTTTTTCCCCATGACCAATTAGTTACTTAAACAATTCATTTGACTATTTTACTTCATTTGTTATTTATTCCATGAATGAGAGAGACAAGAGAGACCGACAGCGTCCTGATGCTATGATCTATTCCCAACCCAGTCAGTCCAGACCTGGGGCACGCATGTGCCCAGCACCCTCAAGGAGGCCTCCAGACTTGAACCAGCAAACTTTCCCATGTGGTTCTGCCTTCCAGGGTATTGCACTTTATTGCTGTACCACTGTCTGGTCCCTCAATTGCTTTATATAAGAAGTATTTTGGAGAGAAAATTTTTTATCCCTTTAGTCTTTTAGAAACCTTTGCATGACAATCTAAAATATATCTCTTCTTGGGACCTGTTCTATGACACAGCAATACATGCACTCCTCAAAAAAAAAGCTGGATCTTACATGACTATAGGAATTCAGATCCCCAGCTTGGACAGCCAGAAATCTGCCAGACACACACAAATGCCCAACACATGACAGGCTGGAAGACTGGAGAAAAGAGCTCATGGCATGAGCTCATGACCCATGCAGTTTGGCACTCTTCTCTCTCTCTCTCATACATGCACTATATCATGAATAAAATAAATACATTCCCTTGTTTCTGAAGCATTTGTGGGTTCTGATTTTTCTAATGTGCTTCATAGATAAACAATATTACATCAAACTTTCTCAATCAGACCCAATGTGACTCAGTATGAATCAAGCAATAAAATTCCAATAAAGGCAGTGAGCTCAGTAAGCAAGTTGTGAACTTTGTGTCTCAGAGGAGACTCTAGATGTAGCAAGGAAATAGTGGTAGAATTATGCTTATTTAAAAAATCTTTTAATTTTAGAATTGAGTTTTAGAATTCTAGAGAAATTCCAAGTATGGTATAGCATGGTGAGTACACACCTAATTTCACCTATTGTTAATAAAGTACATTTCTGTGGTATATTTATTTGTCACAGCTAAATAATAAATTCTGATGCATTATTATTAACCAAAGTCCACACATTTTCTAGATTACCTTACTTATTTTTTTTTTGAGAGTTTTTTTTTTTTTCTTTTTCCCTATAGGTCATGTGCGCTTAACAGAAAGACAGAGACAGGAAACGAGAAATCACCCCCCAGGGGGGATGGCCACGCCACAGTCCTTTCTCCTCCATTCTCCTCTCGGGATCTTGGGCACGTATGCACATGCACCCAGCATGAGTTTAAGCCACCAGGTGCAGGACTCGAACCGCGGTCAACTACATGGGAGTCCAGCGACATAGTCATTACACTAACTGCTGGTTCCAAGATTACATTTTTTTTTTAATCTAATGTTTTTCTGTTCTGTAATACCATTTAGGATGGTTACTTGTGTGTCTATGTGTGTGTATGTGTGTGTGTGTGACAATTTATTTACTTGATATAAACGGCAGGAAATATTGACTTATAAACTTTTTTTTCCAACTAAATGATTATATTGGAAAAGAGCCAATAGGATCAAAGTGAAATGTTCAATATGCACAAGGTGGGGCTAAATGAGTCAAAGTTAGCGCTAAGCCAGTTCTTTTTTTAAAATTCATTATCATCATAATCTGTTTATATTACATTGAATCACATATAACTTTACAGTGTATTACATTTCTTTTTCAAGAAGGAATACCATGCATATCAGTCAATATAGAGACATTAAAATCCCCATTTCATCATCCAATAGCTTTTCATTATTTTTCCCGACCATCATTATCATTATTATTCCAATTATTTTTATAAACAGTCAACCAATATTTCTCATTTTTGCTTGTAAAAAGACTTCACACAACATGAAATACTTCTCAGACCCATCTAGTTGAGAATACTATACATGTCATCATCAACAGATAATAAATTATATCTGTGTCCTACTAATGTCATTCCTCTCTATTTATTCCCTCGCTATCTTTCTCTGTACTATTCTCTTCCCCTGCCCCATTCTACACTGTCTTATAGGATGGTTACTTTTAAAACCTCATTTTGGGGCCGGCCAACAGTGTTTTGGTTAAGTTGGCTTGATATTAAATGGTAAACTGGTAAAAGTCCCAAATAGCAGCTTGATAAGCGCACTAGGATGTGTGAATTCATGCCTAACATTTTTGAAAGTAAAAAGAAAAGGAGGAGAAAGGATTGTGGTATGATCATTCCTCATCAGCAATTTGTTCTCACTTTCCCTTTTCCGTTTTTTGGCTGCAACATCTGTCACCTGTTGTTTGCGCCAGGCTTGATTCAGCAGATCTGGCTGGCTATGCAGGTGTCTGTGATCTCCCTCACCACTCCATGTGCGTCCCTCCCGAAGCTGCACGCTCTGTCATGAGGATGACCATCCTGGGACCAGCAGTTAGTGTAATGACTATGTAATGGCTATGTCGCTGGACTCCCACGTAGTGGGACATGGATGTCCGCTTGAAATCCAACAGCTTGAAACTCAACACTGGGTGCATAAGTGCGTGCCCAAGATCCTGAGAGGAGAATGGAGGAGAAGGGATTGCGGTGTGCCATCCCCCCTGGGAGGGGGGGTGATTTCTCGCTTTCTGTCTCTCTCTGTCTGTCTGGCGAGTGCACGCACTCTATAGCAAAAACATCTAAAGAAAAAAAAAAAAGAGGATGATCATCTCCAATGGAGGAGGACCATTCTTCAGTCAACGGTACACAAGTAGCTGCTCTCCCCTGCTAGAACCTCCAATCAAGCTCACTTTCCTTTTCTTTCCCTGCCAAGTATAGGCATCCTGTAGCAAATTGAAAAAAAAGAAAAAGAAATTTCTTGTTTTCTTTTACAGATATTAAGAATCTTAGCCTCTTATAATATTTTGAGGAATTTATTTTTCTTTCTATTCTCATGAAATTTTATTACAAGATGCTACAGGCTCATCTTATATATTTCCTGCCCTAGCCCTAGAATCAGCAATTCCTCCAAAGCACTTTGATTCATTTGACTAGAAATTAATACTAGAAACTAAGATGTAATGTCTTATTGTTATTATTTCTTCAGTAAGAAGTATTCCAACCTTGTATTAGCAATCTTTTTTCTTTTTCTTTTTTGGAGAGATTTTTAATATAGGGTGTGTGCACTTGCCAGAGAGACAGAGAGAGAGAAAGTGAGAAATCACACACTCCCAGGGGGATGGCCATGCCACAATCCCTCCTCCTTCATTCTCCTACCAGGATTTTGGTCACACACATATGTGCCCAGTGTTGAGTTTCAAGCTGTTGGGTCCAGGACCCAAACTGCAGACATCCATGTCCAGTACCAAACAACTATGCCACCTTCTGCCCCCTTAACAATCTCTTTTCAACAAAATATATTTAAACCATATTCTAATCTCTTAAGAAATGTTTTA
The DNA here is from genome assembly GCF_000334495.1 of Tupaia belangeri chinensis. Classification (NCBI taxonomy): domain Eukaryota; kingdom Metazoa; phylum Chordata; class Mammalia; order Scandentia; family Tupaiidae; genus Tupaia; species Tupaia belangeri. The sequence goes on along the minus strand of NW_006159486.1, from coordinate 1,351,861 downwards.
TCAAACCTAAATGATTTTTTAAGCTTATTTATTTCTTGAGGGAGATAGAAAAAGAAAGCGAGAGAAAGACCCCTGACTTGATCTTGCCATGACAAAACCCACAGAAACCCAGTTCTAGCCAGCCAGGATAACAACACACTCAGCATGATCACACTGACCTGGGATCCGAGCACTAGGCAGTTCCATGACTTCAGTATTGCACAGGGTCACCCTACAGCCTATGCCACTGCAGCTAGGAATTCTGATGAATAGTGTTTTTATTATCACTCAATTATAAATAGTCTATATCAATCTTAATATAGCATTAAGTTAATAAATTATTCAAAAAACATATTTAAGAGGAGATAGCATAATGCTTATATCATTGGACTCCCACATAGTTGACTGTGGTTCGAGTCCTTGACCTGGTGGCTTAAAATTCATTCTAGGCACATGTGTATGTATGCCTAAAATCCTGAGAGGAGACTGGAGAAGGGATTGCAGCATGGCCATCCCTCCTTGATGGGTTATTTCTCACTTTCTGTCTCTCTGTCTCTGCTCTCTGGTGATCACACCTGCCTTATAGCAAAAGTCACTCTAAAGAAAAATAAAAGGAAAAAAAAAAAGAAGCATATATATTTTAAAATATTCTAAAGTGTAATTTAAATTATTGTTAGATAGTGACATCTTCACAATCAACAAAATTCGATATTGCTTATATCTTTTAAAACAATTTTATAATTTCTTGTAAGTGGTATTAGTATAGAAAAATTAATGTTTGTACTGCCAAAAAAAAATCTCACTTTTATGGATTGTTATCTTTTAGAACACTCTTAGCGTTTGAAGGATTATGTCTTCATATTTGTTTTGTGTTTAATTATGTCAAATAATTAATGGATATCACCAGATTGTGAATTTTATTTTAGTTCATTTCTCCATTTATTAGAATAACCACATTCAGAGAGGCACAAAGTACTTAAGTTTTACATGACTACAACGTTGTCACGAATCTCTTTTCTTTTTCTTTTTTTTAATTGATTTTTTTTTTGAGAGGTTTTTGCTATAGGGCGTGTGCACTCGCCAGACAGACAGAGAGAGACAGAGAGACAGAAAGCGAGAAATCACCCCCGGGAGAGACGGCCACACCACAATCCCTTCTCCTCCATTCTCCTCTTGGGATCTTGGGCACGCACGCACATGCACCCGGCGTGAGTTTTAAGCTACCGGGTCTGGGACATGAACCGCGGTCAACTACATGGGAGTCCAGCAACATAGCCATTACGCTAACTGCTGGTCCCACTAATCTCAAACTTTCTAGCCACACATATTTTACCTACTCCTTTTCAAGAAAAAGCTTTCAAACATCTGAGTTAGCTTAATACACAGAGATCCTGAATATGTGGGAACAACATATTTTAAATGCTCATACTTCTGGCTCTAATGATGTTTTCTTTAAATGGAATCTCACATAAAAGGAATTGAAATGTATAAGCTCATGATGCAAATGCTTTGGAGAGAGCAAAATTAATCTGCATGACACAGAAAAAGATGTAGTGTGCTCAGAGGTTCTAGCTGGACTCTCTGAGCCATCTGGGCTTCCATGGCTTGTGCTGTCCATTCTGGTGCTGTCTGACTAATTTTCTCCAAAAGGTTATTTACTTGGAAACAACATGATTGGATCTGCTTGTCCCACGTTGGCAGTGCTTCTTGTGTTTCAAAATGAACTGTTCCATCAATCTGGTCAATGAATCTATTCATACGTCCTTCTGTTCTCATTTGATATGATCTCTTTTCCATCTTAGCTACAGGAATCTCTAAAAGAGCTCCAAGTTCTTCAAAGGTGATATTATTATATAATTTGCTTGCAGACAACAAATTGTATTCAATAACAGCTCTGTCCAAGATGCTAGAACCATCAGCCATAGTGCATTTTGGTGAGGCATCAACATGGCAGCAAATTCTTGGAGCTGATTTCCTCTGATGATCCTGTCTAGGTACATTTTCTCTAGGATCCTGTAAGCAGCAAGTTGCTGGTACCATTCATTCTTAAAAAGAGTAGCCAGCATCCAAGAATGCTGCTGTCCTGCTGACGCTAAGATGGTACAGTCCGAAGCATGTTTTAAGGCCTCTAGTCTTTCACTTTCATGGACTATCATCTTGTACGAGAGCTCTTTGTACTGCTGTGCAGCTTCAATGAAGTTTTGTCTTTAATCAACAACACGTACATAGAATACCTTATAATGTATATGTAACCGTTCATTTGTTGATTCATTCTGAAGCAATGATGTTCGATTTATGTAAACCTCTGCCTGGACAGCATCATCATCCTCCAGATATAACCTAGCAATTTTCAAGTAAGTGTCCAGTTTATAATCTACATTGTACTATTCTTGTCTTGTTTCCAAAGGAATTCCCACCAACACTTGGGCTGCATTTCTCTAGTCTTCTTCTTTCCCATATATGGATGCAAGATGCTGTCTTATGGAAGCAACCTGATCCTCAAATGAAATGACTCTAGGCCATGGACTGACCCACTCATCTTTTTTTTTAAACTATTATATTTCATATGATTAGATATGGTTAACGGGCCCATTGTCATCTCCAGGAAATATTTATTTTCAAAACCTGCCAGTTTTGACTACAAACTAATTATAATCTTGGTTTTTCTTACATGAACAGTTGGTGACTGAATCAACATCATATTGTTCTATGAGACTGAGAGAAGTTGAAATTAATGTAAGTTATTTATGTGCATCAGTTCAGCATATGAATCTTTACAATTTATGCCTATTATAATGAGACATATAAATTAAGCACCAAAGAAAAGAAACCTTCTATCAGGGAAAATGCTATTCCTAGCATCATATATCTAGTAATTAGTAATTCTGTTATAAAGAAAATTTCTAGGTTTGGCTACTATGGCACAGTCAGCACCTTACTGAGCTGCAATCCTGGAAGCCACATGGATGACCATGGGTTTAGACATGGGTTCATCAATCTGAAATATGCTGAGCACATGCATACATGTCCAAGGATCCTCACAAGCTGGAAGGATCTGGTGGGATGAGGCAAGGGGGTCACAATGCGACCAGATCATGGTAAAGGGCTTCTCTGTATGTATCTTGTCATGAATAAAACATATTTTTAAATTTATTTCAATTTATTTTATACATTAAACACTATACATCACTCAGTTTGTAAATTGAATGTACCCAACATGAATACCCTTCACATGAGTCCAGTTAAGAATGCAAACACATTAACTTCAACAGATAATAAACCATTTCTTCATCCCATACATGTCTTGCTTCTCTATTTTTCTCCTTAATTTCTTTCCTTATACTGTCCCTTCTTTTTAAAGTTCTAAAAAGAAAATCACACCCACATATTTGTATGTAGAAATGTAATGTATGTATGTACCGAAATGTAATGTATGTATGTACTGTTTTGAAAGATTTCAATATTTTTGTAGAGCTTTACTGATACTTTGGATTTCTTTTTTCCCCAAATAATTGTACACAGACCTATTTGTTGGTAAATTTTATTTTCTCCAATTAGAATAAAAACTTTGTTGACCTGCATTAAGTTGTATTTATAGTAGGCTCATTTTATTTATTTCGTTACTTCTTGAGAACTATAACAATGAAAAATAGGAATGGTTTGTTGCAGATTCTCAGCAATTACCAAAAGTTAATTAGAACTATTAAGATAACAAACATGCACACAAAGTGTTCTTATTGATAAATTTTAACTACATTTAATAAGGAAATCCAAGACTAAGCCAATCTCGTTAACTGTTTTATGCTATATTAATGCCTTCTCTGGCCAGTCAAATTAAATATTGCTAGACTGTCCTCTCAGAAAGAGTTAGACAATGACATTTTATTTATCTCAAAAATTAAAAAGCTAAAATGGAGCCAATTCAGAAACTTAGTATGTTGACTCAGTCAAACAACAAAATGCACGTAATTATTTGTTCTCAGTTTTATTGATAAAGAGAGAAATAATATAGAATTTAAAGACCATGACTAGTTGTCAGCCCATTTCTCATGTTACATGTTTTAAGTATCAATAAACATTTAAATATAATTTTCTTTTTTGGGGGGAGGAGGGTTTTTTTGTTTGTTTGTTTTTGTTTTTGTTCGGTTATAGGGTGCAGTGTACTTGCCAGAAAGACAAAGAGAGACAGAGAAGCCAGAAAGACAAAGAGAGACAGAGAAACAGAAAGCGAGAAATCACCCCTCAGGGGGGAAGGCCACACCACAATCCCTTCTACTCCATTCTCCTCTTGGGATCTTGGGCACGTATTCACATGCACCTGGCATGAGTTTAAGCCACTGGGTCTGGAACTAGAATCACAGTGGACTACCTAGGAGTCCAGTGACATAGCCGTTACACCAACTGCTGATCCCTCTAAAATATTTTTTTTAATATTGCTGGAGAGAGATTTGCCTTTGTAAGTCCTGAATGAGTCCTGTACTTGAAGGAAATATGAATTTGAATGGACAGTGGTGAGTGGCAGGGCAGATGAAAAGCATTCCAGTAAAAGACAGGACAAAGCATCAGATGGAGGAAAGCATAATAGATGTAGTAAGTTGTTAAAAAGAGAGTGTTGTTAGTAAAGAAAGGGGATCCTCCATAAAGCAGTTCAGAATTAAGCATTTGGAAAGATGGGTTTTAATAGGGTAGGGTCAGACAGACAAGAGCAATTGAGACATTTGGTTTAATAAACAATGGGAACTGTCTAGAGAAGCTCTCTTTCCCAGAAGAGTCTCCAACTGGCAAGAAAACAAATAAGATTAGGTAACTGATTGGGTGGTGAGGTATATATAATAGATAAAGTCCATTAGCCTGAAAGAATGACAGTTAGGTAAATTACAAATGCTGTGTTGTGTAAAACATCACTCATCTGGGGACGAGCAGTTGCCGTAATGGCTATGTTGCTGGACTCCCACGTATTTGACCATGGTTCAAGTCCCAGTCCTGGTGGCTTAGACTCATGCTGCACATGTGTGTGTGTGTGCATGCCCAAGATCCTGAGAGGAGAATGGAGGAGAACGGATTGCAGCATGGCTATCCCCCTGGGGGGTGATTTCTTGCTTTCTGTCTCTCTCTGTCTTTCTGGCAAGCACACATGTCCTATAGCAAAAACCTCTCCAACAAAACAAAATAAAACAGAACAAACAAAAATTCACTCATCCGAGATGACACATGGAAAAGCTAAAATTCACTTGGTAAGCTTTTTGCCAGGCTGGAGAATAGTCTTTTTTTTTTTTTTTTTTTTTTTTAAGTTAATTAGATCTTGATGGGCAGTGTCTTTTTAAATTTTATCTTCCTCAAGATGATTCTAATCTCTGATTTGCTACTGTTGATAAAGAAGTTGTTTGTCAACACTGTAACTTAGAGTACAGAAAAGAACTTGATACACATCATCAGTATTGTATGACTGACTCCTTGTAAAAGAATAAAGAAAAGAAATCATGACAATGACAAAAACAAAAGCAAAAACATCTAGAGAAAGGTTACATTCATGTCAAAAATTTGTTAAAAAGTTTTCTTCAAGTTGACACAAGGAAAGAAATACAAGAAACTTTGTCTTATAATCAGAAGGAAACTAAGAAGTATGTGGAGGCTTCTGGGAGATGCATAATATCTGAAGGTAAACACTAGGCAATTTGTAGTAAAATCAGAAGTTCTTTGGGAAAAATAAGTTTAATGGCAGAATAGTAGAGGTGGAGAACTCAGCTTTGAGGTCTCAACAGTTAATGTTTGAGACTTCACAAAAGAGAGCAATAAAGAAAGCAAAGGTGACACTAAATAATAATCAAGAGAATGGGGAATGCTTAAAGCAAGAAAAACTACAATAAAGATTTTCAAGGAAGAATTTGTGATTAGCAATAGAAATAAAAAGAGATGAAATATCTAAATAAAAATCTATTAAATTTACTAAAAAATCTACTTTTAAAAGTATAACGTATAACTATTTTTATATTCTAGTTGATAAAAATAGTTGTGGAGAGTAGAGGTAATTTCTAAAGAACTGTGAAAGCAATAAAAAGCAGTCAGAATTCAGTAAAGTGTAACAACTAAAAATTTCAGCCTTGGGGGACCAGCATTTAGCATAATGGCTATGTCGCTGGACTCCCACATAGTCGACTGCGGTTCGAGTCCTGGCCCCGGTGGCTTAAACTCACACCAGGCGTGTGTGCGTGTGTGCCCAAGATCCTGAGAGGAGAATGGAGGAGAAGGGATTGTGGCATGGCCATGCCCCCTGGGAGGTGATTTCTTGCTTTCTGTCTCTCTGTCTCTATCTGTCTGGCGAGCACACACGCCCTACAGCAAAAACCTCTCCAAAAAAAAAGAAAAAAAATTCAGCCTTGGAACGGGGGAGATTTAGCCTGAATATCAGTTTCTTCATTTATCATTGACAATAAATTAACAATGAATTTCATTTTTCTTATTTGTAAAATAGAAATAATATACTCATGGAATGAGGATGATGAAATGAATTAAGGTAAAATTGTATCTTACTTGGTATCTATAAGCCAGATTATAGGAACAAACTTTATATATAGTTAAAATTGTGTTTGAAAAATAAAAACTCTTATATATTTTATATAGAGTACTGTATAATAGAATGATCAGCTGTGAACAACATAGGTTTTTGAATTGTGCAGATTTATTTATATACATAGTTTTTCAATTAATTCTTTAAGTTTTTTCTTTCTGATGACTTCCTTAATAAAATTTTCCTTTCTCCAGCTTATTTGATCATAAGAATATATTTTATAATATATCCAGAATACAAAGAATGTGTTAATCAACTGTTTATGTTATTATTAAGACTTCTAGTCTATAGTAGACTGCTAGTAGTTCGGTTCTAGGGCTGTGAGTATATACTTCCAAAAAATGTAAGTCTTAAAGTTTCCAAAGAGAAAAAAAAAATTTCAATATTTTATTTATTTACTTATTGGAGAGGTTTTTGCTATAGGGTGTGTGTGCTTGCCAGACAGACAGAGACAGACAGAGAGACAGAAAGTGAGAAATTACCCCCCAGGGGGAATGGCCATGCTGCAATCCCTTCTCCTCCATTCTCCTCTTGGGATCTTGGGCACGCATGCACACGCACCATGCATGAGTTTAAGCCACCGGGTCTGGGATTTGAACCATGGTCGACTCCATGGGAGTCCAGTGACACAGCCATTACATTAACTGCTGGTACAAATTTTCAACATTTTAAATCGTGGTATATTATGTCAGTAGAAATATCTGTGATTTTTAATGCTTAAATAATTTGTTGAATATTGCACATTTACAAAAAATCCTGGAAGGTAAACATGTTAAGGGTGTGTTTACTGATTGGATATTGATAGATTAAAAAAATCCTTATAAACACATTAAATGCTTATTATTAGTTCATTAGTTTTACAAACAATCTAACTATATGAGTTCACCCTTCATAATCCTAGTTTACTAAGAGTAGTATCTTCAGAGTGAAAAAGAGATAAACTATCTGTCCTATAATCTATATTTATGCAACCTATCCAGAATAAGGATGGCTGGCCATGACAGAGTAACTAGTATTGGACTTACACAGCTCCTTATCTGCCATCAACAATAAAAAAGAAAAAGTTTTACAAAGTATGTAAACCAACTGATTTCATTCATCATAAAGCAAGCACCAAGTGCTACATTCTTTAAAAAAAGAAAACACATGAAGTGTATCATCACTGTCACCTTGGTTTTCTCCTTGAAGGTATTTTAGAAGCTGCTACTCTTTAGGGAAAACACTACATGCAGAGTTCTCACTGAGTATGGAAACAAAGATCAGAGTTTCAGAACAGCCCAAAAGCTATCTGTGCATCGTTTTAACTTCAGTTTTATTCTCAGTGCCTAAGGTATTTACTTGCAGAGTGAGGCTTTGAATGTTAAGAGTGTGTATTGATGAAGATCAGAGTTTGCAAAGATGAGCAGAGATCCCAGAGATACACTGTATGGAGGAGATTCAATTCCAGTCAGAGTGGAAAGTCTTTGGAGAATATGCCAGGCTCTCAGCTGAAATCTCACAAAGGCCAAGTTCTTGAAGTAAGGCTACTGCCTAAGGATAATGGCAAATTTTGAGAAGACCCAGGCTAAAATCAAGCCCGAAAAGAATAAAAGTCATAACAAATCTCTGACCCATAAAGAGCTTTAAAGTTACAATGTCCATTCTCACAATAAAAAAAAAAAGTTGAATTAAGTCAAATAAAAACCATCATTCTATGATCCATTAGAAAATTAAAGTCATTTGCAAATGACACCCTGAAAATTAGAGAGACAGGAAAATACAGAGAACCACAGCTTACCATGAGCAGCAGTAACTGTAACACTGACATGACACAATGTAATTGTAATGAACAAAATGGTCAAAGAACTCTCAAGAGAATGTTTTAAATATTTTGAACTAGGAGCCAGCAGATGGTACAGCGAGATTGCATCACTGGACTCCCATATGGCTGACTGCGGCTCAAGTTACAGAACCGGTGGTTTGAAAATCATGCTGGGTGCATGTGTGTATATGCCCAAGATTCTGGGAGGAGAAGGGAAGAGAGGTATCATGATGTGGCCATCCCCCCAGGGGGTAATTTCTCGCTTTCTTTCTCACTGTATCTGTCTCTCTCCAGTGAATGCATGCACCTTAAGGC
>NW_006159486.1:1293204-1343182 GCF_000334495.1 Tupaia belangeri chinensis | reverse complement strand
GGCATTGACTAATCTTACATAAAAAGAAAATCTAGGTGGCGTGTTGGTTAAAGCTGCTAGATTTCCATATGGCAGACTACACTTTGAGTCCTAGACCCAGTGACTTAAAAATCACACTGGGAAGGGACCAGTGGATGACATAATGGTTACATTGCTGGACTCCCATGTAGTCAATGGCTATTAGAGTCTTGGACCCAGCGACTTAAAACTCTTAAAACTCATGCTGGGCATGCCCAAAATTCTGAGAGTAGAATGGAGGAGAAAGGATTGTGCCATAGCCATGGGGAGAGGGGGGCGGGATGGGGAGTTATTATTTCTTCCTTTCTGTCTCTCTCTGGCAAATGCACATGCCCTATACCAAAAATCTCTCTTAAAAAACATCCCACTGGGGGGAAGCAGATGGTGTAATACTATGTTGCTGGACTCTCATGTAGTAGACCATGTTTAGAGTCTCGAACCGTGAGGCTTAAAACTCACACTGGGCCTGTGTGTATTCGTGCCCAAAATCTCAAGAGGAGAATGAAGAAGGGATTGCAGAGTGGCCATCCCCATAGGGGGTGATTTCTTGCTTTCTGTCTTCCTGTTTCTGCCTCTCCAGGAATGCACATGACCTATAGCAAAAATCTCTATTATGAAAAAAAAAAAAAAATCACACTGGACACATTGCATGCATGCCCCAAATTCTGAGAGAATGGAGTACAAGGGATTATGGTGTGGCTCTCACCCTCCCCTCCCTCTCTATGTCCTCTATGTCACTCTGTCTCTTACCTGGTGAGTGCATGTACCCTATAGAAATCTAAATTCAATAATATAAGACTTCCCTTAGGAAACTAGAGAAAGAACATTATAGTCCTGAAATAATAAATATTATTGAAAAAAAAATAAAACAATAAAATCCAAAAGAAGAAAACTGAGAAAAATCAATGAACCAAAAACCAATTCTTTTAAAAGTTTAACAAATGGTAGAACTTTGACAAAGTTAACCAAGAAAAGTAGAATACACAAATTACTAGTAGAAAAAAAAGAAGGGCCATCACCAATGCTATATAGCAGTAAAGGAACATTGTTAACAACTCTATGGCTACCAACTTAATAATTTAATGAAATGATTCCTCAAAAGATACAATGTAACACAATTTAGAAAAGGGGAAACAATTCTCTCAATAGGTCTATGTCTAATAAAATATTGAATAATTAACAAACTTCCAAAACAAAGTGCAAGACTCAGATATTTTATTAGTAAATTCTACCAAACAATAAGAAACTAGACTGGGCCGCCCAGTGGCAAGGTGGTTAAGGTGGCTGGATCTGACATGGCCGACTGTGAGGTTCAAGATCTAGACCCATTATTTGAAAAGTATACCAGGCACATGTATGTGCATGCCAAAAATCCCATGAGAAAAGAGGAGAAGAAATTGTGGAATGGTCATCCCCAGGCGTGCTTTTGCATTTTCTTTCTTTCTCTCTCTCTCTGTCTCTGGCAAATGCACATACACTATAGCAACTTTAAAAAGAAAAAGAGAAAAGAGATAAGAAATGGTGCCAGTTTTTTCTACAATGTCTTCCAGAAAATAAAAACAGAGCAAACACTTCCTCACTAATCTACAAGGCCATCATTACCTTAATATTGCAACCTGACCAAGACATTACAGGAAAAGAAAACTACAGATTCATATGAGGTATAAACAGAGCCACAGTAATCCTCAAAAAAAAAGTTGGGGACGGGGGGCACGTGGATGCTGGCGTGCCCAAAATCCAGAGAGAACAGTGGAGGAGAAGGGATTATGGTGTGGCTATTCCTTCAGCAGATGATTTCTCACTTTCTGTCTCTGTCTCTTTCTGTCTGGGTCTCTCCAGTGAGTGCATGCACCCTATAGCAAAAATCTCTCTAAATAATAATAATTAAACAAATATCAACTGCATTCCTATATACCAGCAAAAAATACCTAAGAACATGACACAATCTACATTAGCACTATATAAAAGAATTAAATACTTAAGAATAAATCTGACAAAACATATACGAGATCAAAATTAAGAAAATCACAACATTCTGATTAAAGAAATAAAATTAAATAAAGAGATGCTCCATGTATTTGAATAGGAGGACTCAACATCAACCAGATGTCACTTTTCCCCAAATTGTTCTAAAATTCAATGTATTCCAATAAAAACCATAGTAAATTATTTTGTGCATATCATCAAATTGATTCATAAATATATATGGAAAAGTACAGGGCCTAGAACTGCCAACACCCAACTTCAATTCTTCAACACCCAACTGAAATTTTCATAGTTAAAAACACTCAACTTTAAAACTGACATGAAACTCTAAAAATCAAAACAGTGTGGTATTTGTCAAAGAATAGACAAATTGATAAACAAAACAGGATAGAGAGCAAGAAATAACCCCATCCAAATGTAGTCAACTAACGTTTTAGAAAGAAGCAAAGTTAATTCAATAGAGAGAGGTTAGGTCCCCCCCCCACTACTGGACAGTCACATGAAAATAAAAAGCGGTATCTAAGCTCAGAATGTACATAAAACTAAGTGAACCATAGACCTAAGTACAAAAGTACAAAATGCAAAATTATGAAACTACTATATGATAACAAGAGAAAATTTAAGTGACTTTTGATTTGATGAGAAATTATTTTAGCTTTTGTTTTTGATTTATTTGTTATAGTTGTTTTTGCTATAGGGTGCATGTGCACACCAGAGAGACAGCCAGAAAGCAAGAAATCACTCCCTAGTGCAGATGGCCATGCCGCAATCCCTTCTCCTTCATTCTCCCCTCAGGATGTTGGGCACATATACACATGCTCACAGTGTGAGTTTCAAGCCATCGGGTCCAAGACTCGAACCACGGTCCACCACATGAGAGTCCAGCAAGGTAACCACAACGCCATCTGCTGGTCCCTTATTTTAGCATTTTTAAAAAGTGTCTCTATTACTACATGAGAGAGAGAAACAGAGAAAAAGAGAGAGAAACAGTCACTCCTAAAAAGGTCCCCAAGACATGATCTATCTCATCTCAGCCAACTTGGAAAATGGATTTGCATGTGTTCCTGGTGTGCTCAGTGAGATCTCAGAATGGGAAATCAAGACCTATTCCATGTGAGTCCAGCAGCTTTACTACTGTGTCATACCCTGGTCCCATCATTCAGTGAGGACTTTTTAGATATAGTACCAAAAATACCAAAAGTAAAAGAAAAAAATGATAAACTGGTTTTTAGTAATATATAGGATGAGAACAAGAACGAAAATAGCTGAGGATAGAATTTGAGAATTCAAGGTCTGGTCATTAGGAGAGATGTGTAATACATTCACATATTCTAACATACATGTAATTTAATTGCTGGAAGGAAAGCAGAGAGAACAAAAACCCATAGTATATGAAGAATTAATGGTAAATAGCTTTCCTAATCTGATGAGTTATCAAACCAAAGATTTAATAAATCCAGAAAACTCAAGCAGCATAAATGCAAACAAACTACTAGAGTATTTAAGGGTTAATCTGTGAAATATTAAAGATAAAGGAAACATGCTAAAGCATCTGGGGAATATTAAAAGTTATCACCTAAATGTGAATACAAATAAGAAACTGAACAGGGGCCAGCAAGTGGTGTGATGGTTGGAGCACAGACTCCCACATGGCCCACCATGGTTCAAATCCCAGACATGGTGCCTTGCTTTCGCGCTTTTCCTCTCTCTGTTTTTCTCTGGTGAGTGCAAGTACCCTATAGCAAATTAAAATAATAATAATAATAAATTAAACGAATAATTCTTTAAAAAATTAATTGCGGGGAACCAGCAGTTAGCGTAATGGCTATGTCACTGGACTCCCACGTAGTCGACCGCGGTTCGCGTCCCGGACCTGGTGGCTTAAAACTCATGCCAGGCACATGTGCATGCGTGCCCAAGATCCCAAGAGGAGAACAGAGGAGAAGGGATTGCGGCATGACCATCCCCCCTGGGAGGTGATTTCTTGCTTTCTGTCTCTATGTCTCTCTCTGTCTGGCTGGAGAGCGCACGCGCCCTATAGCAAAAACCTCTTCAAAAAAAAAAAAATTAATAGCATTCCTTGTCAATAGTCAGAAGGCAATGGGATATTTTTCAATAGTTTCTAGTATGTATATAACTATATATATATTTTTATATATACAGTGTCAACACTAGATATATATACATATACATATACACACACAGATACACACACACACATATATAGTGTCAACCTAGAACTTAATATGGAATAAAAATACTCTTCATAACAGATCAAAAAAGATGTTTCTCATACACACACACACACACACACACACACACACATCACCAACAAGCCTAAAGTATAAGAAATATTTATAGGAGCTCCTCAGGCTCAGGCTGTAGAAAATTATCCCAGATGGATGTATCAAACTGGAGGAAGAAATGAAAGTGTAAGAAATGCTGTTGCTAAATTGAAATAAATAGTAACCATTTACAATGAAAGTAAAATAAAATTATGTGGAAGTTATAAATGCATAAAACTAAATATATGTCAAGAACAATATGTCAGAGGTGGATAAAGAGAGTCTAACTATTATGAGACTTTACGTTTGGGGGAAATGTTAATTGCCCTGATTTAAATTAGGCAGAACTAAATTAGAATAACTTTTTGAAAATCTCCAATGTAACCACCAAAATAATAATAATAAAAATACCATAAATAAAGCATCAATACAAGAGGAAAAAACTGAATTAAAAGCAGATAATTAATCCAAACACAACAGAAGAAGTATCCCTTATGCAAAATAGCTGGTACCAGAAGTGTTTTAGATAGCATACTTTTTCTGATTTTGGAATATTTGCACATACCTACTGACATAATGCAGGGTTGGAAACCAAGCCTAAATACAAAATTTATTTATGTTTTATGTACACCTTTTACACAGTCAGAAGGTAATTTTATATATTTTTCTTTTGTAGTTTTAGACCATGACACTTCATGTGAGGTCAGATATGTAAATTTTCACTTACGACATCCTGTAAGTGCTTGAAGAATTTGGATTTGGGAGCATTTCAGATTTTAGATTTTTGGATTAGCGATGCTCAGCCTGTACTAAGACGGCAAACTCAATCAATAAATATTCAATATTAAACATGTATGATCAATATACATTTAAACATGTATGATCAATATACATTTAATATACATACATTTTAAATAGAAGAGAGAAGTGGTCAGATGGGATCAACCACAGCAGTTTGCTAGTTAAAGGATAGATATGTTAAACAAAAGAGTAATATTTAGACTAAAGGGCTATAAAATGACAGCTCATATAAATACCACCCAACATAAGGCTGATGTGGTTAATTACTAACAAACAAAGTACTCTTTTGGCAAGAAGAGTGAAATACTTAATATTATTAAAGAACTAAATCAAGAACAATAAATAATTATTTGAAGTTTGAATTTGGCTAATAACCTAGCTTCAAAATGCATTAAAAATTGATAAAACTTAAATAAGAAAATAAAAAATTAACATACATAGTTGTAGAGTGAGTGCATCTTCTTAGTAATTGATAGAAGAGCAGACAATACACATAGAGGATCTGAACAATCGCATAAATATGGCATGAATAACTTTTACAGAACACCACATCCAATATTGAAGAATGCATAATTTCTATAAACACTCAGAACATTTACTCAAATAGGATATATTCTGTACCAAAAAACAAGCGTCAATACATTTCCAAAGACTTAGCTTATATAGTACATGTTCTAATAATTAGAGATAAATGACAGAAAAATAACTCCAAAAAATAGCTCCAAATATTGGAAAATTTATCAACACACGTTTAAATAATGCTGGGCAAAAAAATAATAATAATAATCCAAATGAAAATGACAATGAGCTTTGTTAAATGATGTCAATTAAAATACATCACATCAAAACTTGTAAAACACAGTTAAAGTAGTGCTTAACTCGAAATTCTTTTCTTTTCTTTTTTCTTTTTTTTTTTTGGAGAGGTTTTCGCTATAGGGTGCGTGTGCTCACCAGACAGACAGAGAGAGACATAGAGACAGAAAGTGAAAAACCACCCCCCAGGGGGCATGGTCACACCGCAATCCCTTCTCCTCCATTCTCCTCTCGGGATCTTGGGCATGCACGCATACACACCCAGCATGAGTTTTAAGCCACCGGGTCCGGGACGTGAACCGTGGTTGACTACGTGGGAGTCCAGCGACATAGCCATTACACTAACTGCTGGTTCCCTCGAAATTCTTTTCTTAAATGAGCATATTAGTAAATACATAAGGCAAAATATTCATAAGTTAAATTTACAACTAAAAAAATAAATAATGAATAGCAAATTAAACTGAAAGAAAAAAGACAAAGTAAAAAAATAAGCACAAACACGAATGAATTGAAAAAAAACATAGGTCCTAGTAAAGAAAATCACCAAAGTTTAGTTATTTGAAAATGTTGATAAAATTGAGAAACTTCTAGTAATATTGAATTCCTCTACGAGAGGAAGCAAATTCAAATGACCACAACAAGAAGGAAAGATGCATCTATCACTGCAAGTCCTGAAGATATTAAAATGATAATAACTGCATCTGAGAAGCAACATGATGTTTTGTTTCCCCAGCTTCTTTCCATTTTCTTTCCCCATCACACCCTTCAGCTGCCAGTGCTTTTACTATAATCTGACTGGAAGGACATGTCTTGTCTTAGTTCATTTCTTTTTTTCTTTTTATTTTTTTGTATGCTTGGACTTGGCTGTTGTTTTTGAACTTGCGACTTAAGTATTTTGCTATTTTTACTATTATTTATTTGGTCTGGGGCCATCGAGGTTTGAAGAATTTTTAGAGTACTAGAGACGGGAGTGCTACACAAAGGAAGAGCCCCAAAATCTACACTTGGATGTCCTCATCTGTCCTGGACAGAGAGCTCAGCTGTGCAGCTGCAATACAGTACTCTGAGTTCCAGCAGAGACTAGGCCCTGGTGATGGACTGGCCAATCATTCCAGTGTCCCTGGGATTGAAGAAATTTCCAGGAATAGGATTTCCAGTTTTGCAACTGGGACAGTTTTGGGCAAACCAGCCTAAATTGGTTATACTAACTAGAAAGCAAAATGTCGAAGAGAGCTATGAGAGTAGATGTAATAATTATTGAGGTTCTGGGGCAGGCAGATTGGAAAGGTCTCACCAAGGAAGTTCATGTATGACCCAAAAAAGCCATAATTCAGACATAAAGATCATGACCTAGATCAGGGGTCATGATAAGGAACTCAGAGCAAAACTTGTATAAATAAACAATAATCCAGCCTTAAACCAACCTTGACGGTATCGATAGAGTCTGGAAATAATTTGTCCAAGTGTTAGAAGAAAATTCTACACTTAATAAAGAAAATACATTCCAGACTGAGTGCAACATAATGCCCATATTGTTTAGGATATAATCTAAAATTACTACCATGTAAGTAAGCAGGAAGATGTGACCCATAATTGAGAGAAATATTAGTTAATAATAAGACTTCACAATGACACAGATGTTGGAAACTAGCACACAAGGACATTCTAGCAGGTCACTATAAGCTAGGATTTCTCAGTTTTGGAAGTATTAGCATTTGAACTAGATAAATTTTTATTGTGATGACTTTCCTGTGTATTGTAAAATATTCAGCATCATTTCAGGCCTGCATCCACCAGATGCCAATAATAACTCTCCCACCCATGTTGTGACACCCTAAAATGTCTCCAACATTGCCAGATTTCCTCTGGGGAGGGGGTTATCCCAGTTAAGAACTACTGCTGTGGACTAGCAAATGGAGTAATTATTAGAATATAGGTAAGTTTAAAAAGGGCAAACTGCAGAATAATATAAATGGTCTGCTTATTCCTTTATAAAAAGGAGAACAGGGGCCAGTAGATGGTGTAACATTTACAATGCTAAACTCACACATGGGACCTCAGTTCGAGTCTTGGACCCGGTGACTTGACTCACTGGGCACATGTGTATGCATGACCAAGATCCCAGGAGAAGAGATTGCACCCATGGGGGTGATTTCTCACTTTCTCTCTCACTGTCTCTGTCTCTCTTTTTTTTGGCGAGCACACAAGCTCTATGACAAAAAAAAAAATGTACCATGAATACATATATATATATATAAAATATATATATATGTATATTTACATATAGCTGAAGGATAAACCTAAACTGAATATAGCAATTATTCTGGGGAGAAATGGGAAACAAGGTATAGGAGACAGGAATGGAAGTGAGTTTTCTAAATATAACTTACTAAATATATAGTTTTAACATTGGATACATGAGTATTTCCCACTTAAAAAATAAACTTACATAAAAAAATAAAGATTCTATTGAGTGAAAATGATTGAATTTAACTGTACATCAGAAAAAGAAAATATTTTAAGGGACAGTATTGCACAGTATTTTGATTGTATGTATTTAGA
Source organism: Tupaia belangeri chinensis (assembly GCF_000334495.1). NCBI lineage: Eukaryota > Metazoa > Chordata > Mammalia > Scandentia > Tupaiidae > Tupaia > Tupaia belangeri. The sequence goes on along the minus strand of NW_006159486.1, from coordinate 1,334,717 downwards.
GGAATACAAGCTTGAAACACAAGGGAAACTATAAGAAAAAACTTACAGTTTGCCCTCTAGTCTAATTGTAAGTACTGTTTTTAATATTAGTATGTTGAACTCATTTATAACACTATAAGATAATGGAAATGTGAATTGAAAGTATCTAAAATATTAACGTGTAATTCTGAAAAAAATGGCAAATAAAACAAAAGCGTTAAATATTTAACACACCTTTCCTATTACCGACTCTACTTCAAGGTAACTAATAACTCGTACTGAAAAGGAAAAATTGTTATTTTCATTGCCAAAGGGCACATACACATGCCAGAGAGAGAGAGAGAGAGAGGACCCCATCCATTTGGCATGGTCATGTACAATCCTTTTTTCACATAATTTCTCCATCCCATCAAGATATTTGGGGCATGCATACACATGTGCCTGGCTGTTTTTCAAGCCAGGGTGGGATCAGAACTGCAGTCGGTCATCTGACATCCAACTCCCTATGCACAGAGCTTAACCACGTGCAACAGGACCAGCTCAAGAGAAAAAGTCTTAATCAGAGAATCTGTGCCAATATATGTGGGAAAAATCATAGAATAGTGAATCCATATATTCACAACCTTTAAAAAATAATTCAGGTGATGATTATTAACAAATTAAACATTAGATAAAGAGTTGATCTGGAATTTTACAGTAGGGAAATCAACCTTAACTTACTGAAGTTCATAAAATCTCTGGTGCCAAAGTCCATTTCCAGAGTATACTGGAACTGCACAGAGATTCTGGGACTAAATTCTGAGATTCGTTTCCAAATACGACAACAAAAGGGAAAGAAATAAATTAAATAAATGAGGTAAAATCTTAGTAAATGCTGAGTACGTAGGTTTGTTGTACTATTCTCTCTACTTACTTTTGGGTGTGGAAAATGACCATAATGAAATGTGAAAGGATGTTTTCAAAGAATATTTACTCTTGTGGGAAATGATCATGACATAAGCAGCTATATATTATGTATGAGCTGCACTTTATTATTTTCTCTGGGTGAAAACACTATAAATGATTTTTCTTTAGCCATGTCTGTATTTTTGGTATTTTGTCATACGAATAAGTATTTAGAATCATAAAATGCATACAGTAGGAAAGAAATGTTCCCCAACCCTGTGTGAGCCCTGTGCTAACCTGATACAGCTTATACAGCTTTTACAGCTTCGTCTGTGTGCCACACCTTTGATTATTTTAGCTAAGATTAACTTGTCACCTTCCCATTAAAAGAGCTGTCAGATATTTCACCTTTGGTATTATCTACTCCAGTATTTTAACATGTCTGATTATCATCATTATTAATAATTACAATTCTGTAGAATTTGATAATTTTAAGTCATAACACTATTCATTCAGAAAACATTGCCTCTGTGTCGAATATTTGTCAGGCACTTTTCTAGGCACTGGAGGTATAAAACCTAAGAAAAGAAAAACAAATAAGCAAAGAGGAGAGTCTTTACTCTCACCAAGTCCAGAATCTCAGACTGCCAAAGAAACAAAGGAATGGAATCATCTTAAAAATGTCTAATAGCAATGCCATCTCTAGAAACAAGGCCAGATGTTACATCTTTAGCCCTATGAGATATCCAATTACCAGTTCAAATCATATGACCAGCCAATATTCGAAAATTTGACACAGGAGGTGGCTGTTTTATATGTTTAAACATATTTTTCTCACACTCGAATTTTAGAAATGAAGCCAACTTCTGAGGGTTTCTGTTTAATACCTCCTTTCTATTGATGTCAAAAGCACAAATGTCAACAACAGAGAGGACATTCTCAGGTCACAAAGCTGATCAATCAGAAAGAACAGGAAACTGATACCACACATAAAGATAGTAAGAGCTCTCTTTCTTCAATTATTGTTGGTATACAGGAGAAATAGATCCAGACCAAATTATATACATATGTGTGTGCATGCGTGTGTATATGCAAATGTTTGTATATACACATATATGAATATGTGTATGTATGTGAATTAACATAATTTACAAACACTTTCATTGTTTCCTGAAGTTTACCAGTGAATATAGTTCTCAGAGCCAGGGAAAAGAAATTAAGCAAAAACATTTTGTGTATGTCAGTAGGTTGTTGGGGAAATTATTTTGCTAATGCTGTGTAACTGACCTCTACCTCCTTATGGTTTATGTCAGTCACAAATGGAAAGCAGAAAGAAGAGCCACAGAAGTATCATGGATTGAGCTTGTGGCTTAAGTGTTATTCTTTGAGTAGTAGTTGCATTCACAATGAACCAGAACCCTGAGATGTATGCATTCTTCAGATCCAAAGGTATAGCCACTCCATTATGAGTCATTCTGCTGTAGGATATGAAACATTAGTCTGTTTATCTAAGAGAGAAAGGGGATTGGTGAACATCTAGTCAGACTCATGTTGTGTGTGAAAAAGGAGGGGTAGGTAATGAGAGATCCACACTGGATCTCTATTTGGTTATTATGTTTAGTTTTTCAAACATGCTTATTTCTCAGTTAAATGTTTCATAATATTAACATGATTTTTAAAATCTGGTTTAGTTTTTCTCAGAAAATCCACTTTTCTTTAGAAAACTCTAAGTAAAAATCTTTCCATTATTAGAACATTTTATGTCTCCATCTTATTGAATAATGAACTAGCTAATTAATTAATTAAGCAAAACTTTAATTAATAGAAAGTGTGGATCAGGAACTATAAAGGGTATTGGCAATGCAAAGATGAATACGAGACATCTGGATCCCTGTCTCCTGCAAATCTACACATGGTCTTGGGCTACACTGAACACATTATTATTTGCAAAGTGCTGGTTCTGGTTCTTATTAGAAAAGTTTTAGGCTAGGTAGATAATAACACCTAAATGAAAAGTTATTACTTTGCTCTTCTTCCAAGAAGCTTGTAGTAATATTTGCAATGAATAAAATTAGTTCATTTAGGAATTTTAAAAATCAAGTGAATATTTTATTGTATTATTTTTTTCTGTTTACTCTTCAGTGAGTAAGAGAGAGTCAGTACCCTCAATAGTCTTTTTTTTTTTTTTGAGAGATTTTTGCTATAGGGCACATGCGCTCACAAGAAAGAAAAAGAGGCAGAAAGCAAGAAATCACCCCCCCTCTCCAGAGAGGATGGCCATGCCACAATCCCTTCTCCATTTTCCTCTCGGGGTCTTGGGCATGCATGCACACGCACCTGGCGTGAGCTTATGCCACCGGGTCCAGGACACGAGCCGCGGTCGCCTACATGGGAGTCCAGCGACATAGCCATTATGCCATCTGCTGGTCCCCATCAACAGAGTCTTTGTCTCCAGCCCTCAGACAGCCCTGGATCGTGGGCAACAATGTGCCTAGTGTACTCAGGGAACTAACTGGACTTGAACTAGTGATCTTCCTATGTGAGAATGCCTCACAGACCATTGTGTTCTACTGTTGCACTATGATCTGGCCCCCTCAAGTAACTATTTTAAAAAGCAACAAACTGGGGCTTGCAGGTGGTGTAGTGGTTAAGGTGCTGGACTCCCACATGGCTGACAATGAGTCAAGTCTTGGACCTGGATGTTTGCTTTCTTGTTCTCTCTCTCTCTTCTGACTCTCTGGTGAACACATGAGCCCTATGGCAAATTAAATAATAATAATAAAGTTAAATAATTTTTTAAAAAGCAATACACTAACTCAGCATAATAGAGGTTATCTTGAAACCAAGTTCATAGTCCATTAGATTAATCAGCCTGTACATATAGGTTTGTTTTATTCATTTTTGTTCTATCTAGTTTGTATTTTCCTGAAGATCCAGAATCAGTACTCAAAAAATTATAAAAGTTTTTAGATATTTATTTTCTAAATATAAAAACATTAAAAATTTGGTAAATGAGATTTTGGGACATACTTATTGGAAAATAAATCATGTTTTAGTAATCAGAATATCAATGTTCTAGTATTAGTTTAAAAAATCAATTTACTCAAGCATCTAAATATTTCTAAGTGTCAGTATCACATGTATAGTTCCTACATTACTAGGTACTTGTAATGGTCAAAGTCATATATTTGAAATGTTTTGTATAGGGAGACTCTATAAAGTTTGTTGAAAAGTGGACTTAAAGTATGAGTTCATTTTAGTGCAAAAAATTTCAAATCCACAAATAGTTTTTTTATAACACATTTTCATGAGCTTTGGAAGACCTTTTGTAAGTTTAAGTTCTCTACATAATCATAAAATTGAGCATGATGTGAGTGTTGCATCTGTGGTTAGCATGAAATTATGTTCTAGTGCATATTGGAAGTCTTTTTCTTTTAATGTGCAAAGCTTCTATGGTTTATACTTTTGTTATAATAGATATGCTTAATTTTACTTACGCTGTTTCAGTTTATGTGTTCTCTTGCTCCCACATTGCTGTGTTAAAAATATTTATATGGCCTTGCTTATATTTTTATTTGTTTGTTGCTTTTAATGAATTAAGTAATGCAATGGCACCCTACATGCCTCCCAGTAATGTCTTTATTTATAGCTTCTTATTTCCATTCTCCTCTTACTTGGCTGAGTTGTCTTCAAGTAAAACCATGTGGAAAAATGTGTGGATTGTATAAATCCTGAATCTTTTATATCTGAAAATTCTTTTCCCTTGATTTATATTATTTATATGCTGTGGAGCTAAAGATTTTTCAGCTTATATTCTCTCCTTCATTGACTCTAAATTTTCTTGTTTTTGTTATTATCAGTATTTTTATTCTCACCTTTGCTGATCACAATCATTTGTATTGTGAATTCAAATCATTAATTTTTTTCTGTGTTTCAAATAGTGCATCTTTTTGTGATCACCTTCACTGCAACTGATTTCTTAGGGTTTTTCATAATAGTCTTGGTTTGTCATCTCAAGCATTGATCACGGTTATGAAAGTGTTTCTGCTTTTTGCTCTTCTTATAAACTACAAGGCTTTGCCAAGGCATTATTTTTCTTCTAAATTTATTTCTTACCTCTTATAGACCTATTTCTTTTTTCTTGCTGTATGTATTCTTTAATACTGCTAGGACTCCAGACTCTTTAATTTAATATTGATTTTTAATTTCAAGTAGTAAATTATCCAAGTTATTCTCCTTCTCTATTTTTAGCACATTATATTTCTACAATTTTTATATTTATTGCTGTAACCTATTGCCATAGGTTTTGTGTTGTTCTTTAGCATTTCTCCTGGTACTGCCACTCCTATTACAACAGCCAGTCCTATAACTATCAGTACTACTCCCCATTCCTCTTGTAGTGAGAGTGCAAGTTGATGCAATTTTTCTAGAAACCACTTATCAACATATATCTCCAGTCTTAAAATTATGAAGGAATATAACCTAAAAATATTTAAATATGCATGTGAAATTTTTGGAATAAGGATATTTGCTGCAACATTATAAATGATTTTAAATTATTAGAAATGCCTTGAAATAAATAGAATAGCTAAATAAATGTTAACATACAATTATGTGCAAGAGTATGAAAAATTGGATTACACAGAATAGTTATCAGGGTCCAGAGACAAAAGATATAAAGCTATTCGATGCAATAAAAAATATGAACATACATATATATTTATATGCATTTTCTGTACACAATACAATTATTTAGACAGTGAAATTGAAAGTGAGAAATCACCCCTAAGGGGGATGGCAACTCTACAGTCCCTTCTTTTCCATTCTCCTCTCAGGATTGTGGGCATGCACACACAATGCACCCAGCATAATTTTCAAGCTGCCAGATCCAGGACTTGAAACATGGTCAGCTGTATGGGAATCCAGAGTTTTAACCAGTGTGCCACCTGCTGACTCCCAACAATGAGATTATTTCTAAAGATACTCTTTATGTGCATACAAATAGTGAATTCACACACACACCAAGATGGTGAAAAAAGAAAAATTATCTGAAGGAGTGTGGAAAATAGAGATTATGATGGGTGACAAGCTTTCCTATTTCTTTTTAGTTTATCTATATCATTTATTTATTTATGACAGAACAGATGTGCATATGCAAGAACGAAGAGAGAGAGAGAAAAAGAGCATCCTTCACAGAGTTCTGGTCACACTGTGATCTCCTTCTTCCAGCCTTCCAGTGTCTTGGATCCTCCACACTTGTGTATGCCTGGCATGTTTCAGTGACATGGCTGCCCAGGAACTCAAACCATAGTTGGTCATATGGAACCTGGTTTTTCCTGGGTAGCATACCACCTCTGTGCCACAGAACTGAACCAGTTTTTCCTATGTTATTTATAGTGCGAATGAATGAATGAATGTGGTTATTACTTATACTAAATGATATTAATAGAAAGCAAACTTATACTGTGAAAGCAAAAAAGGAAAAGAAAAGAAAATTGAGGTTTTTTTTTTGTGTATTTTTTTTTCCCATAGTACACATGTGCTTGCTGGAGAGAGAAAGAGAGAGATAAAAAGTAAAGGAAAATGACTAATCATTTTCTAGGGAGGTATGGTCACATTTCAATCCCTTCTCCTCCATTCTTATCTTGGGATTTTTGGACACAAACACCTGCCCATAGTGTTGTTTTTTTTGAGAGGTTTTTGCTATAGGGCACGTGTACTCGCCAGAAAGACAGAGAGAGAGACATAGAGACAGAAAGAGAGAAATCACCCCCAGGGGGGATGGTCACGCCGCAATCCCTTCTCCTCCATTCTCCTCTTGGGATCTTGGGCACGCATGCACATGCACCCGGCATGAGTTTTAAGCCACCGGGTCTGGAACGCGAACCACGGTCGACTACGTGGGAGTCCAGTGACATAGCCATTATGCTAACTGCTGGTTCCCAACCCATAGTGTTTTTCAAGCCACCAGGTCCAGGACTCAAACCATGGGGTCAACCATGTGAAATCCAGCACCTTAACTACCACATACCTGCTGGCTCCTAACCCTTTGAAAATAACACTTCTATAAGAAAGATGTAATTTATGAGAAGTCAGTGTTAGTACAGATGAACCTCAGGGTAGGTTGAGCAAAGGAAGATATATATTAGTGGACTGCCCTTCTGATATAATCCTGGCCAATTATGACACTGGAATAGCTAGCTTTTTATTTTAATGAATATCAGTTTCATTGTAAGCATTCAAAATTATTCCCTTATGTTACACTCATTGTAATCTAGACAACTTACTTGAATTCAATATAATTTTTAAAAAGATTTATTTCATTTATTAGTCTTATTTTAATTTTCTGTAGGGCATTTGTGCTCACTAGAGAGAAACAGAGATGAGAGAGAGAGAGAAAGTGAGAAAGCAAGCTGCCAGGTCTGGGACTCAAACCATAGTTGTCCTTGTGGGAATCCAGCGTTTTAACCACCATGCCACCTGCTGACTCCAATATCATTTTGGTTAATGAAGTTACTGTTATTCTTTTGGCTGAAGTTACAGTTTTTGTTTATTATAAGCTCTGGCATCTTCCAAACAACAACAGTAAAGTGTATGGGATATATTTCTTCTATAGATAATGTGTCCCCTCCAGAGCCTTGATTCTTAAGCTGTATGTACTGCCTCTCTAGGAGGCAGAAGTTGTTTTGAAGATGGGGACAGAGATTATTTAGTGTTTTATTTATTTAGGTAAATTTAACATTCACCTTTAAGCATTGAGCCAAAGGACCCTCATTTTTCCTGACTTTATAAAGCTCTTTTTAAAAATTTAATTATATTTATTATTGTTTTTTCCTTTCATTTTCATTTATGCATTCAATCACATTATTATTTGGCTTACAAAATGGATATTTCAACAGGTGTATTTATTGGCCTTGGCTAAAACCTGCCTCCAAAACAGCAGATAATTTTGTAGTTTAACATTTTAAGATCAAAACTAATGGACAGATACTGTGTTGTGTAGAGCTGGAGTGATAATTGCAGTAGCAGGTGTATATGAATGAAACTTGATGTGATTTGTGTCCTTTGGGAGATACAGAGAAGTGGTATGATAATTTTTTAAAAAAAGAATGAAATAAAGAACAGAGAAATTAAAAAAAAAGTTTCCCATCCAAAGGGTACCATGTTCAAGTTAGGGGCAATTTCATCTATGTAAAAAGTTGTTTTATATTTTTCTTGTTTTGAAACATTTTGTATTTATTCAAAAATTTGGGGAAAACATAGAAAAGACATTGAATGTTGAAGCAAGGAGGTTAATGTCTCTGTATTGACTGACATGCATGACATTCTCTTTTGAAAAAGCATTGTAATACACTGTAAAGTTATATGTAATCCAATGTAATATAAAGAAGATTATGATGATAATAAAAATAAATAAATAAATAAATAAAAGCAAAAAAAAAAAATTTCCCTAAACCTTAGACTATTTCTTGTATCCTATTTCTGACATAGGAGCAGCATTCCCTTATTTCATTGTCCCTGTAAAAACAACCAGGCTAATAACAGAATGCTGTACTTTCTGGTCAGCTCTGTGTCTTCCGCATCTCACATTGGGGCAGTCATTAGTTAGGATTTACAGAAGCACTGAGGCAAGTTTTCTCAATCTGTAAAGGAAGCCACAGTAGTTGGAACCTGAAGACCCACAATGAGAATGTAACAATTTTTTCACACTAACACCTTTCTCCTTAGGCCTCAAAAATTATTTTTTACAAAGTCATCCTAGAAACTCTGGGAAGAAAATAACCCAAGGGGTTGAGTATAAATTACCAGCAACCATTTGCTTGTGATTGCCCAAGACATGAAATAAAAGCTGAGACTGTTTGCCTCATATTACCACAAGAGGGTGCTCCCTTCCCAAAAATGTGCCTGTCATGAAAGCAGGCCTCAGACAGAAAAGAAAGCTATTTTGTTTTCTCCTTGAACATTTAAAAAGACTTGAAAGGGGGGAAAAAGCAAAATAAGACTAGAAATAAACTTACATGAACTTGTGCTCTCCATGTATCTACAGTATGAATTAGATATGCAGAAAGATAACTTTGATTTAAGAATATGGATCTACAGAAAGGTTTAAAGTGTTTGGCAAAGCATGGTCCCTGCACCACCAAAGCTATGCTGGACAAGGAGGTGGGGTGTGTGCTCATTAAGTAAGCACATCCCTGGGCCTTACCTAGACCTACAAAAGGAGACTATCTTGAGGTCAAGGCCAAGTATTTGTATTTATTTGTTGTTCCACAGTACTTCTAAAGTACCTTAAAGTTTAAAAAGCACTGGTGTGGAGTCATTTTTAACTTTTTATCCTTGTAAACCGACATATATGTGAAAGAGTAAGTCCCATAAAGTAAGTGATTCATTGACAATCATGTTATCAACTTTTGGAAGCAGGTCAACCATAATGGAATCTTTTCTGGAATATACCTGAGAATTCTCATCCACAACCTTTGCCTCCTAAGAAAAATAAAATGCAAACTTTACATCTTGCCAGCTCACTGATTTTTTTTTTCTCTCTTTCCTTTTGACCTATTTCAGTAAATAAAAAATAATCTCACATTTTAACTTAAAATGTGTAAAATTCATGCCCGTACGATTCATTGATGCTTGTCATTAGCAGAAAATTGCTTGACTATAGAGTTTGTGAACTAACTTATAAGATAGAAATATGTACTATAAAATAGAACTGAAATTGTAATTGTGTTTTCTGTAAGAAATGGATTTACACGGGGGAAAATTTAAGTTAAGCAACAGTTGGTAAAAATGCCTATCAACATAGCCAGATCTTCATCTTAAAAGCTCCAAGTTATGCTTATTATTCAAAGACCTTTGTGCATGGAGTCTCTTTTCACTGCTGAGGAGAAAATAATGGGAGAGAACAGGTGGTAATTTCTGAACTCTGAGTCCAGGCGAAGGCTGAGGCTATGAGATGAATGTTGTATGCTCTGAGGTAGATGGCAATACCAAATAGATGTCTATGAAAAGTAAAAAAATAAATAAATGAAAAGAAGAAAGAAGGGACGAGTCATTGGTGTAATGGCTATGTCTTTGATCTCCCATGTACTCAAGTGCAGTTCAAGTCCTGGATCCAGTGGCTTAAACTCACGCCGGGTGCATGTGCATGCATGCCCAAGATCCTGAGTGGAGAATGGAGGAGAAGGGATTGCAGCGTGGCCATCCCCCCCCGGGGCGTGATTTCTCACTTTCTGTCTCTATGTTCTGTCTTTCTGGGGAGTAAAAAAAAACAAGTAACACTGGAGCCAGCAGGTGGTGTGGTGGTTAAGGCATTGGACTCTCACATGGCTGACTGCAGTTGAGTTCCAGACCTGGTGTCATGCTTCCTCACTTCTCACTTTCCTCTCTTTCTCTGTCTGTTTCTCTCTCTCTCTCTCTCTCATGAGTGCACATGCCCTACAACAAGTTAAAAATAATTAAAGAAGGCAAATAAATAATTCTTTAAAAAGGTAACATTGTCATATACACATGTCTATATACATATATACATATATAAGTATATGTCATATGTATGTATATACTAAAAACCTATCATATATACCTTCAAGTATAGCTATCCATATAGCCTTCTTTGTGCATAGATATATGTCTCCTAATAATCGAAAAATATATATTAGAACTGAGTGGAATCCACAAGACTCACCTCCTATCCAGTGTATATCTCATTCTATAATTTTCTAGATAGTTAACCATCTGGCCTTTGCTTGAGCTCTCCCTGGAAAAAGAAGTTTCCTATAGACTATTATAGGCCATACAATTTTAAGTAGTAATTGTACAGAATATCAAAGACAGTATTTTAAATGTTGGACCTGGATCAGTAATTTTCAACCATTACTACTAATTTTTCTTTCTGAACCTACTCATAATAAGTTTAATTTATTTTTTTCATTTAACATTCAAAAATGTGAGGTATGTTAACTTAGTTTAACTTTCCCAATTTCCTACTCTATTGAGTGTACCCACTTCTATTGAGTAGGAAATTGATATTAGAGGTCAACGATCTCTAAATATTCTTAAAATTTTTATCATTCTTTTCAGAATGTTCTTAATACACTGATATTTTACAAGTGTCCTCTTTAAAGGCATAAATGTAAAATAAAAGGCTTGTGGTTGGTAGAAAACAGAGACATTTTATACTTCTTAATCTAGGTCTCATTCCTATGAACTGGGTTGTTTCCTTCTCTTAACTGCCACTGAAATAGTAAACATTTAACCTGAATATATAATATCTTACATCTTTCTACAGTAGCTGAATTTGTTGATTCTTTAGTTTGTTTCATGGAAGCATTTATTCAAAAGTAATTACTGTAAATCTGCTATGTTCCAATACTATTTTAATCGTGAGAGGAGAATTGAACTTTGATAGGCAGGAGTCCCTTTTACCATGGAGTTCATGTTTTAGGAGGAAAGGTATATAATAAAAAAATTTATAAATAGAATGTATTTGTAGTTGAGAAGGTAATATATGTAGTGGAGAAAATGGAGAACTGAAATATATGTAATGGAGACTACTATGGAAAATTGAAATTTTAAATCAAGGAAGTGGGTAGACTCATTGAAAAAAATAATAGTATCTAAATAAAATGTAAAGAATTGTGAGCCACAAAAATATCTTGGGAAAAAAAAGAAAACATTATAGGCAAAGTGCAAATGCCCGAAGGTGAGATCAGACCTGGAGCAGGCCTGCAACAGAAAGGGGTCACCTATGGGGGTAAAGATTACGCTAGGTCAAAAAATGTAATGTAGTAAAGGCAACCTGTAGACCATTTTAAGGAGACTTTAAGAATATAGTCTGCTATCAGGGGATACTATGAAACGGTTTTAAGTTGAGAAATGACATCCTCCGAAGTGGAAAATGAACTCTTTACTGCTGTGGTTAAAGTGTGTTGAATGCAGCAAGCATGTGTGAGATGCATGGCTCAGGGCAGTAATACTGGGGATGTTAAAAACAAGGAAGTAGGGAAGTATCAACATTTTCTGACTAATTACATTTTAGATATGAAAAAAGGTTGACTCAAAAGTTTTTGTTCTGAAATATAGGAAGAATGAAAGTACCTTTAATAAAGATGGGATAACTGAAGTGGTGCAAGTTTGCAAGAGAAAGTTAGGAATTCATTCAGAATAAATATGAGATTACCTATAGTAGAAATTCAAGTAGAAAATGCTTATTCAAGTAAACTGCTGGGGATGTTAATATGGAGTTCAGGGACAAATATAAGCTTTAGATTTAAAATTGATCAATAAGCTAATGCTATCAGTCAGTGAACAGTTGCCAAAGGGAGGTGGAGGAAGAACAGGACAGAATAGGAGGCACAGAAACTGAGGATCTCCAATGTTTACAGGCAGGGGATGCGAGATGAGCCGGTCAAGGAGAATGAGGTGTGGTCTGTAGAGCAGAAGTGTTATTTCCTGAAGCCAAGTCCAAAAAGCATTTCAAGGAGGAGGTGTACCAACTGGGGGGGTAGGGGGAGAGGATTTTAGACTGAATGCGAAGGCATCACTATTAATCATTTTGTCCACTCAACCTGGACTCAAAGCTGTCAAGTTATTTGGACTCTTGAGACTTAATTCAAAACTTCTCAAGGAATAGAAATTCATGTCCTTTTAAAAAAAATTCTCCATTAAGCATTATCTAAAATAATAAAATAAAAATGTAACCCCTATCTTATTAATTTGGAGTCATCAGATCTGTTCATATTTCAGCTCTGACATTGTATATACTAGTTTCGCCTCCCACCTTGTGTCACCTAGTAACTTAATAAGCTTGGCTTCTATGAATTCATTACTGAAATAATTGATAAGAATATAAAACCTGACATAGCTCAACATATGATCTACTTTTATGAAATGCTATGAGTTAACTGCTAAATAGTCGATTATATTTGAACTAGAGTTATTTGCTCAACTATAAATCTACCGAGTTGTTTCATAGAGAAAAGATTTTAAGGATCAACTGGACAAATCATTGTCATGGAAGATAATAAAATATCTTGAAGATTTTCATTACATTATTTTAGCATAGTGCCCAAACTAACATGGATTTTGTCATTATCTGATCTCATAAGCTGACTCACTATGCAGCTATTTTCTGAAGTGTTTCTGAGCCATCAGTTTTTGGACCCATTATATAATTGTTTTTTCTAAAAGATTAATAAATTCCCTCATCTATAGTTTTAAGAATTTTTGCTTTTATTTTAATTTTTTGCTTTACCCTTCTGGAAATCTATCTCAATTATTGTCAGTAGTGGTCTTTACTATTCCATAGATTAATACTTTCATTTGTTTGGAATGCAACCCATTTGAGCTACTGCTCCCTAATGGATATAAGGATATTGAGATGATCTGCTTAAACATTTCTTGCTTCCTGTGAGTCAATGACTTGTTTGTGCTTTAGAATTTTCAATTTGAAGTTTATCATCCTTGAGCTTTGCTTTTGTCATTGTTATTTGTAAAGAGTTTACTAACTATACCAAGTTTGTCCAGTACAACCTTCTGTAATGATGAAAATGTTTTCTATCTGCATGTGAAATACAGCTAGGAATGCAGCTAGTGTAACTCTGGAATTGACATTTTATTTTTATTTAATCGTAATGAATTTAAATTTTAATAGTGATATGTATGTCTATATGCACACACTACCAAATTGAACAGCACAGATCTCTAGCTTTGAATATAGTTCAATATGTTTCTTAAATTAATTCTATCATTTTCAAGGACACAGATATTTGTGGGTGTGAGATAGGACCTACAAAGTCAAAAACCTAAAACACTAGACAGAGCATATATGTACGTGAAGGAGCTGGCTTTAGTATCAGTGACGTCTGAGGTTGAGGATAGCTTGGGCAACATAGCAAGACCCTAATTCAAAAAGCAGAATGAAAGGCTCAGAAAGGACTATGGAGAACTAAAAAATAATCTTTCTTTGAAATACAGTATGTAGCTCATCAAAAGGGGCCAGCTGATGCAGCCAATTGTAACCATTCTAATATGCAAAACCAAAGTTGCCAGACTTTCTAATTTTTCAAGAGAAGCACAAATCCAAATTTTTAAGTAGAATTTGCCAACTTTTCAGTGTTGACAACAGATCCAAATGTTTATAAAACATTATGCAAGAAAGTAAGATGTATCTAGAATTGCCTAATGGTAATAAATTGTTTAAGACATCTTAACACTGCCCTAACAGGTACAGTTTACCTATATGTGTTTCTATCCTGATTGTGTGCCCTATTGCAGATCCTTCTGCCCACTAATAATGGGATTTACTAGTCCAAGGACCAGCAGATAACAAACATAATGGTAACCTCGCTGTACTCCCACGTAGTTGACTGTGGTTTGAGTGCTGGCCCTGGCGACTTAAAACTCATGCTAGGTGCGTGCGCACAGGTGCCCAAAATCCCAAGAGGAGAATGGAGGAGATGGGATTGTGGCATGGCCATCCTCCCTGGGGGGTGATTTCTCACTTACTGTCTTTCTGTTTCTCTATGTCTCTCTAGTGAGTGCATGCACCCTATAGGAAAAACTTTTGTAAAAACAAAAAAAAACAAGAATTTGCTAATTCTTTACAGCATCATACCTTAATCCCAGAAGCCTCCCACTTTACCACTTAACAACAGTTTCTGATTTGTATTGTATGAGCACTATTAAAAATGCCCCCCAGAATATAAAAATACATAAAAATTCTCAATTCTAATTAATTTCTCTAAGCCCTATTAAAACTCAAAAGTTCAGTAGCTATGTCAGATTGATGCTTGGAATTCCTTCATCTTTAGGTTCCAGAGTCACCTCAGGGTTCAGCTGAGTTTCTTCCCAGAGAAAGCATGTAATGGTAACTTTCTTACCATACAAAAGGTAGAGATAGCTATGGACTTGTTTGGTAATTTCCTGGGAACATTATCAGCAAACAAAATTAAATGGAGAGGGAAGGAGTTAAAATTAAACTAAAGGCATGTGTGACTTCACCTGCTTAATTACTATGTGCTTAATAACCCACCTTGTGCATGAGCTCTCTCAAGCATAATCCCATAATTACTTGCAAACAATCATTTATTAAAACAACCATGTGCACAGCAATGCACCAGGACTAAGGAGGGATGTAGAGAAACATAAAAATGTAGTCCCTAACCTCTGGAAGTTCAAGGTATTGGGAGAAAACTCCACATGCAAGTGTCAAGGAGTATATCAACAAGAAAAAATGATGCAACCAATAGACCAGACATAAGCTAAGGGGTTTCATATTGTGTTGTTTCTTATTTAATTAAGTTGATTCTTTTTCTCCTCAATATATGACATACTGTAGATTTAGTACCACCATCCTATAATTCTTCAAACTGAATTGTGTGTGTACACACACACACACATATATATATATATTATATACATATATTTTTTGGGAGGATATTTGACTTTATTCTGGCATCATGAAGGAACCAGGAAGAACATTCCTTGAAATGTTTATAGCTGTAATTTCTCAATGGTTAAAAGTCTAATGGCAGGATTCAAAAGCAAAATGTGGAAAATTCTGCAAATGCTACTAACACCTACACTTAATTCAAATTGCTCTCTTATTATTTCAAACAGTGTATGGAAGTATATATCACTTGACAGGGAGTGGTAAGAATGGTGCAGCCACATGTCACTCTCCTTAATACTTCACCTTAAATGGGAAAACAATTCACAGACACTGAGGAGCACAATAAACTTTCAGAAAGTGCCTGTTTCTCCTTATCAGACACCTTCTTATCTTTACTGAGAAAGGGAGAGTCTCAGTTTCTAGAAACAGAATAATGACATGGCTTTGGTAACTACATCTTTACTTTCAAGTTAAACTCCATTATGTTTAACTTGGAAAAATAACTTCTACTTTATAGTATGTTTATTCTACTCACTGAGGTTTATGCCTAAACTCAGTCTTGTGTCCATGACTATGTATATATCAGCTGTACTTGCTATTGAAAATATTAAGATTAATTAAGATCTGTAGTGAATCAATAAAATGTGTGTATGTTGGGGGGGGAGGCATAGAAAGCAACCGGGGATACCAGAGACAGTGTGGGAGGAGGGTGGGAAATGGCAGAGGGCAAGAGGAATCAAGGATGGGGAAAAAAAGCAAAATATACAGGAAACAAGAAATGGAAAATTTACTTGTTGGCAATAACATGTATGTTGATGTACTTGACTGAGCCAATATACAGCGTACTCTGGATGAAAATCTCATTTTGTATTCTATAACGATTTATAGTAAGTGAATGTAAATAAATAAATTTAAATAAAAAAACCCTTCTACTGCCAAATGTACCCCAAATCACTAGTCCTTTTACCCTCTAAATTAAGTTTACTTCTACAATATGCATCTCTACCATGTAAAGCAAGGAACTCTTCTAAATAAGTCATTTCAACTTTTAGACAAGGTGATCCTTTTCTATGTTTGTGGTCTTTTGTTTTCTATTTTATTTGGATATAGTTTAAGTATGATTTTACTATGGAAATTGAGGGCAAATAAACATCTTTTTTTTTGAGAAGTTTTTCTCTATAGGGTGTGTGTGCTCGCCAGACAGAGACATAGAGACAGAAGCAAGAAATCACCCCCCAGAAGGGATGGTCACGCCGCAATCCCTTCTCCTCCATTCTCCCCTCAGGATCTTGGGCACGCACGCACGCTCGCCCAGCGTGAGTTTTAAGCCACCGGGTCCGGGACGCGAACCGTGGTCGACTACCTGGGAGTTCAGTGACATTGCCATTACCCTAACTGCTGGTTCCAAATAAACATCTATTTTAACACTGCACTTTAATCAGATAGACTGACTATACCAACTATTAAGATTCCAATGTTATCCATCATTTTCAGTTAATTCAAATGTTATTCACTATAATCATACTTTCATGGTAATATAAATGACAACAGTTAGCATTGCAAGTTTTCTGTTAAATTGTTAATTGTTTTGGAGTTTCAGCTGCTTTACTTTTATTGAGTCTTTAATATTTTTACCTGTAATCAGCATTAACATTAATTGGATAAGGCATCTACCAAACTCCTTTGGAAACCTTTCAATACATCTCTTTTGCCTACATTTTTTTATGCATGTCCTTCTGGGCACATAATCTCAGAATTCTACCAAAATGATTAAACAACTGATAGGATTTTGACCGCAGGACAGTGTTTTTCTGCCTAAATGTTTATGCTCAAGCTAAATTCCAGAACATTTGATAACAAATAAATACTAGTGGTGATTCTCTTAAAATGATTCTTGCATTTTCCTGACCAAAGATTTGTACCTGAAATTTCTGTGAACATTTCATCAAATTTTATGTTCCCTTTACTTAGTTTGGAATGAAAAACATACTAAATAGCAACCAGGTAATATGAGCAATTTGAATATGTACAAAAAGAGAAACCAAGAAGTAAAACTTATAAAATAATAAAAACCTACATAAGCTATAAAAAAGGAATCTTCCGTAAAGATATATTATGACTCAAGAGAAAAAAAGGAAGTCAAGAATCAATCATTTTGCAAGGACAAATGTTGTTCAAGATGAAATGGGAAGTAATTTGAATCTTTACAGTGGAGAAGTACTGGGGTAGTGAAGAATGTCCTCTCCTGGGGGAGATCCCTGAGCTGGTTTTCATTTTCTAATGTGTGGCTGCTTTACGAGCATCGAGCATCAAGCATCTTAAGATCACCTGAACTAACCTGAATAGGTCTCTGTTCTTCGCCCCTCTGTCTCTCTTAAACTTCTATTCCATTTTCACACTTCCCATTCCTTAGTAGTAACCAAGTGTTTGTTATTTTTGTGGGTAAGATGTCTGTAATTTATACTCTCTTGGTGCTGTTATGATTGTTTCTAGTATTTCATCTATAAATTTGTTGACAAATTTGGAGGGTAACTTCTAGTTTAGTTATCATAACAATAATACATCTTTGAAGACACATACATCTGTAAAAGTAAATCATTGATAATCTTTTGCTTGATTTTTTTCTACCCAAGAATATTCTAATTACTAAGTAAATCACAGTAATTGTATATCTAACAGCAATCCCCCACCAAACTCTTTGATTTACTTATGAAAAGGCACATTGATAAACTGACACATAACAATGAATATATGAAATTCATTTTTTTATAGTTCAATCTTTCATTAATTATCTAATACATACAATTTCTTATATTTGTAGAAAATAGTATACACTGAAGAAATTTAAATCAGTATTTATTTTCCCAGCCGTCTTCTCAAGTAAATATCCATGTAGAACCTTTATTCATCAATTCTCTTTATTACCCTATTCACTTGTTCTTTCAATATTTTATAAATTCCTACTCTTGGGTTGGCCCTAGGGTGCAGTGGTAGGGCAACATGCAGAGGGACTCAGGTACTACCTGGCCAACAGTGGTTTGCTTCCTGGCCCCAGGGGCTTGAATGGCATCCTTGGTATGTGCCTGATGCCTGAGATGCTGACAGGATGGTCAGGTTAGGGAGGATAGACTGCAGGATGACCTGATGCATTGAGGGGAAACTTTCTCAATTTGTCTGCCTTGCTCTCTGGTGTCTCCATTCACCCTCTGGCTAAATAAATAAATAAATAAATAAATAAATAAATGGACCAGCAGGTGGTGTGATTAAAGTACTGGATTCAGACCTTGCTGACTGCAGTTTGAGTCCCAAACACAATGTCTAAAAATCACTCCAAGTGCATGTGCAAGTGTGCCCAAAAATCTGAGAAGAGAATGGAGAAGGAGGGACTGCAGGGTGGCCATCCCCCCAGGAAGTGATTTCTGACTTTCCCTTTCTTTATCTCTCTCTGGCAAGTGCAAAAACCTACCTTAATTTTTTTTCTTCAAATTAAAAATGACTGCTCTGTACGGTTGCTGAAGTACATGAAGGGAAATTGTTTGCCATTAATTTACAGTTATCCAGTAGTGATTTCTTTGTGTTTTTGTTTGTTTGTTTTTGTTTTTATCTCTACTGATATAACAAAAAGTAATACACTTTTCTTTTTAAAAGAAGTTTTTGCTACAGGGTGCGTGCACTCGCCAGACAGACAGAGAGAGACAGAGAGATAGAAAGCAAGAAATTCCCCCCTAGATGGGATGGCCATGCCACAATCCCTTCTCCATTCTCCTCTCAGGATCTTGGGCACGCACACACACACGCCCGGCATGAGTTTAAGCCACCGGGTCCTGGACTCAAACCTCGGTTAACTACGTGGGAGTCCAGTGACATAGCCATTACTCTAACTGCTGGTCCCCAAAAGTAATATACTTTTAAATGTAGGTCTAGGGACCAGCAAGTGGTATGGTGGTTAAGATGCTGGACATTCCCGCATGGTCGACCGTGGTTCAAGTCCTGGACCTGGTGGCTTGCTTTCTCACTTTCTCTCTTTCTCTTTCTCGCTCTCTCTGTCCCTTGCAGGTCAAATTAAACTAAATAAATAAATAGTTAAACAAAATAATTATTTTTAAAAAAGTAGGCCTGTGCCTTCTCCTTTATGGTAGAATATAGTTATTGCAGTATGTTTGCGTGATTCATAATCCAAATTTAGGGAGTAGAGGAAAGGAAGAAAAGGAAATGTAATTGCTAATCCCATCTCATTCAATCTCGTGATCTCATCTAATCATATTTCTTAATTTCCTTCCATGTCCTCATCTCCAACTCTATTTAGAAACTAAAGTTTGGAAAAATAGGGAAATAATTAGTAGGAAAAAGCATGAAGATGATATAAGTAAAATTAAAAGTTAGATTTTTTTTTTTTCTCAGAGGTTTTTTGCTATAGGGCACATGTGCTCGCCAGACTGACAGAGAGAGACAGAGAGACAGAAAGCGAGAAATCACCCCCCAGGGGAGGATGGCCACGCCGCAGTCCCTTCTCCTCCATTCTCCTCTCAGGATCTTGGGCATGCACACACATGCGCCCGGCATGAGTTTAAGCCACTGGGTATGGGACGCGAACCATGGTTGACTCCATGGGAGTCCAGCGACATAGCCATTAAGCTAACTCCTGGCCCCAATGGGGGAATCTTTATCCAAAATAGTTTACACACTTTAGAAATAGAAAATAGAATGCAAATATACTTTTAAAAACACAGAAGCTTAATAATGGAGGACATACAAGCATTAAAAATTGTTATGGACACTAGAGCCGAAATAGAAAGAGTGGGGGAGGAAGAAGAGCGTAGGAAAGGAAATTTGGGGGGAAAACTGGAGAGATAAGGCATTTGTGGGACACAGATATGGTTTATTATTTGTTGATGAGGACGTGAGTATGTTCTCAACTGGGTTGGACTGAGGTGTGTTTCACACTGGGTAAAGTCTCTTTACAATCTAAATGATGTATAGCTGTTAAATGTATAAATAACAATGAAAATTAATTGAAAATTATTAACAATACCACAGAAGCTTAATTATCTCTTTTCTCTCCTCTCAGTTCACCTCAGATTTTGTCTCACTAGTAGATATGCTATTCGACACCACTAGCAATCAAAGCAATAGATGTAAAAACAACACAGTAATCCCATTTTCAGCTAATAATATTGGCAATGATCAATAGCATGTGGTACTAGAAGGGATATTGGCATTCCAGTGCTCTGGTGATAGGGTGTAAATTGTTGCTGATTTTTTCATCAAAAGTCTTAAAATATATCTACTATTTCAGTCAGTAATTATATTTCTAGGAATTTTTCCCAATGATTTGTCGTTTTAATATAACATCTAGATTCTAGCAGCTAAAATGAGGTAAATAAGTGGCTGTACATTTTGCCTATAGTTTTGAAATGTGTATTTTGTGGAGAAATAGCTTTAACTAGTGGGCATGCTTTAATAAATAAATTATATTTTTCAGCAGTAATTGTATGCAGTAGCTTCCCACTTCCTAGTCCTAGAGAGTCTACTTAACATTCTTCATGAGCATTCATTTTCTTAAAGATTGTTCAGGGAGTTACTCAACAAGTAATTCCCTCAGCCTTACCACTAGGAGAGATAAGAGGAGGAATCAACATAGTATACAATGGCTGGGAATGATAATAACCTTCACTGGGCTAAGAAGTTCCGACAGTTATAGCAGCCTCACTCATACAAGTACCAAATGTAAAACACCCTGAAATTTCTGTGAGTTGTAAAATGGACAAGTAACCTGAGCTATAGTCAAACAAAGGAATACAATACAAAAATATGGAACAATGACACACACCATAAATTATTTTTTTTAATTTTTAAATTTATTTTTTACATTTTTTCCACAAACATTTACTTTACATATCAAAAAAATTTAAGTCATACTCCATAGTACTTGACAGTTAATAACTTTCAAAATTTCAAAATACTAAATTTTAAAGATAACGTTCAAAATATTTCTTATAATTTTGTATAATTTTGTTTGCTACTCTATAACAACAGAAACAGTATGGTTTTAAATATTTGAGAAAATATTTACATGTCAACTACTCAAATTGTTGAAAAGCAAATGCCCAGCACACTAGTCACACATAAACTTTCTCAATTCAGCCCTGCCCAAGTATTCTGTGAACCATAAATTAATTTCTTGAGAATTAGTTTGACAGAAAGAAGTTACTCACACTCAAAATACATACTTTGCATAGTATATGAAAATTAGGCAAAACTAATTTCTGATGTTAAATGCTATATAATGATTAAGAGAGAGGTGGTTCACCAATGAACAAAATTTCTAAAGTTACGACGCCCATCAGAAAAATTGAACCTTAACATCCAGAGCTTTCCTAAGTCTAGTTGATATGTGAAGTATTTGTCCTATAGTGTAATGAATGTATCTTCAGTACATAAAACTTCCCAAGCAGCCCATATGTCATTATAGTCAACTTCTAGTTCTTTTTTGGAAATATACACTCATTTCTAAAACTGACCTGCCGCAATCCCTTCTCCTCCATTCTCCTCTCGGGATCTTGGGCACGTACGCACACGCGCCCGGCGTGAGTTTTAAGCCACCGGGTCCGGGACACGAACCACGGTCGACTACGTGGGAGTCCAGCGACATAGCCATTACGCTAACTGCTGGTTCCCTCAACTTCTAGTTCTTCATTGGAAATATACACTCATTTCTAAAACTGACCTAACTGAGAAAGTTAAGTGCAATAG
Organism: Tupaia belangeri chinensis; assembly: GCF_000334495.1. Lineage (NCBI taxonomy): Eukaryota > Metazoa > Chordata > Mammalia > Scandentia > Tupaiidae > Tupaia > Tupaia belangeri. The sequence continues at coordinate 1,312,708 of NW_006159486.1, read as the reverse complement.
GAACATCAGGTAGGCTTTCCTTTTCACGCTTTTTTCACACGTGCTTTAGAATTATATTCTCCAGCCATCTCTAATCTCAGTATTGTGCAATGTCTTGGAATGCAAAAATCTAGAAGGTGCTAGAAAAAGCAGAGGTATGGGGAAATTTAAATATGAATATCAGATAAAATTCCTTTAATTAAGGCAGCATAAAACCATGGATTTTACATATATTGTTAAAAGTAAAATTGGCACTAGAATAGAATATAATACCAAAAAATGAACATTTACACACAATAATGTGAATGAATATCATATATAATTTGGATATTCTGAATTAAGATACATTTTGTAGTGAAATAGCAGAAATAATGATAGTTTTTGTTTAATAATGTCATCCATTTTATACCTTGACTACCTTTAAGGAATCTATCATTATAGTATGCCCTCTATACAATTTTACTATTTTCAATATGATAAAGAATTCTGGAAAAGGGATTCTCACTGATTATTGTATGGGCCTCAGTGAAATATTTTTGTCATGATTTCGAGAGGATTGTAGTAATATATATTCTTCATTTGTTTCAAAGAGATCAACATTACATCTTTGAGTTAAAGGATCACATACTGGGGGCAAAATGGTCTTGTATATTTTTTTGAACATTTATTCAGGCTCACAGGAAAAACATTTTTATGAGTTTTTGCAGAATTCTTGTTGAAATATAAAACCCATATTCCTCTTTACTTGGAAAAGATTCTGAAAATGGTTTCATTCCTATGATTTATTTATTTTAGTTAGAATATCTTTATAGGAATATTTTGTTGGACCCACTCTGTTAAATGAAAAACTTTTGGAGGCCAGCAGATGACATGGTGGTTAAAGTACTAGACTCCCACATGGCTGACCACATTTCAGGTCACAGATCTGGCAGCTTGCTTTCTCACTTTCTCTCCCTTTCTCTTCTCTCTCTCTCTTGATATATACATACATATACATACATATATATATATTTTTTATTTAGTATATATACATATATTATGTCTGTCTCTCTGGTTAGCATGCATGTCCTATAGCAAATTAAAGTAATAATAGTAATTTTAAAATAAAATAATTATTTAAAAAAGGAAAAAGAAAAATTTCAGACAAATCTGATTTAACAGAGTTTAATTGAGCAAAAAATTATTCATAAATCGGGCAGCTCTCAGACTGGCTTCTGAGGAATTCCAAGGTGCTGTGCAGTTCAATAACTTTTAAAAGTACCAGAAGGAAAGTGATGTACGAAAATGGATGTAAAAGAAATGAGGTACAGAAAGAATTGGTTTGATTACATCTTGGTGTTTGCCTATGTGAACATGGTTTAAATGGTGAATTGTCTGTGACTGACTGAAGCATGATTGGTGGGGCTGGCTATAATTCACCTTTTTTTAAGAGGTTTTTGCCATAGGGCACGTGTGCTTACCATAAAGGCAGAGACAGTGAGAGGAAAAGTGTTAAATCTGCCTTCTAGGGGAGATGGCCATTCCACAATCCCTTCTCTATTCTCCTCCTGGGACCTTGGGGGCACATACACACGTACCTGGCATGATTTTTTAAGCCAACCAGTCCAGGACTCGAACCACAGTAGGTCATGTGGAAGTCCAGCGATGTAACCTCTTCACCATCTCCTGGCCCTATTCACCACTTTTTTTTAAGGAAGCAGATACCCAGGTGAGGTAGTAAGTTGTTTGCAAAAACTGAAATGTGAATACTGAGGCCCTCTCAGGCCAATATAGTTCATCAGCTGTAAAAATGAACTCACAACAATTACTAGTATATTTTTGCAAGTTTTATTTAGTGACCCAAAAACTTATCTTCTTCCTTCAGTTAGTGTGTATTGAACACTATATCATTCTACCAATAAGTAACATTAATCTAAAGATACATGAATTAGCTGAAAATATCATTAAGAGATTCATTAACCCATAGCCTAGGAGCTAAGGGAGCTAAATCTCACATAACCTGCCATTGCTAAAATTCCAGCTTGAAAAGCATGCAGGGTGTGTGTGCATACCTGTGCACAAAACCCAACAAGATTCTCATCAGTGGAGGAGAAGAGAGTGCAGCATGATCATGCCCCAGTGTGTGTAGGGGAGTACTTTCTCTGTCTCCTTTTCTCTCTCTCTTTTATGAGCACACATGCCCTTCAGCAATAAAAGAAAAGAGAAAGAGAGAGAGGTCCATTGCCAATATAATTTTATTTTTGTGTCTAGTCATTAGCTAAATTTGTTATGTATTCTTTCAGATAACATAAATAAATAATAGTGATAATTACAATGGAGTCAACAAAACAACTTCTGAAACTTGTGTTTCTAAGGTAGGGGAAATTTAAAAAGCTAAAATTTAGATATATATATATATACACACAGTTGTTACAAAGACATAAGAAGAAATGATTAATAAAATACTTTTAAGAATAAAAATGTAGGTCCTGCAGGTGGCATAGTGGTTACGTTTCTGGATCATATATGACTGATTATGGTTTGAGTCACAGACTTGGTGGCTTGAAATCACTCTGAGCATGTTTGTGTGTGTGCCCAGAATCCCAGGAGGAGAATGGAGGAGAAGGGATTGTGGCATGGCCATCACCCTGGAAGGTTGATTTCTCTCATTTCCCTCTCACTCTCTCTCTCTTTTTCTCTATGGCAAAAATATCCTTAAAAAAATAAAATAAGAATGTAAATTATCTATATGTATAACAAAATGGAATTCTGAAATATAAAGTAAAATTTTTGACTGTTTAAAAAGTATTTCTTCAGAACCAGCAGATGGTAGAATGTTTATGTAGCTGGATTCACATGTAGTTGATTATGGTTTGAATCTTGAAATCAGTGCCTTGAAACTCATGCTGGGCATGTGTGTATGTGTACGTCCAAAGTCCTGAGAGGAGAATGGATGAGAAGGGATTGCAGTGTGGCCATCCTCTCAGGGGATGATTTATTTTTTTCTGTCTCTCTCTGTCTCTCCAGTGACTCTATGTGCCCTATAGCAAAAATCTCTCTCTAAAAAAAGGTACTTGTTCAATTATGTAAAAATTGATTTTTGTAAATATTAAATTATTAGAGTAATTAAATTCTATCTGATATATTTAAAGAATGACACATGAACTTTACTTTAAATCTGAATAATTCAATATACCAAAAATTTATTTTTTTGTAATTATATAGTTATGGTAAAACAAACAAGATGCTGATTTAAAATGTGTAGGGGATAAATTATTCTTGAACATTCTTTTAGATAGTAAATGAGCAAAATTCATGAAAATAACTCCTCTGTACTGTCCACGGTTTAGTATTAATGGGGAATGGAAGTCTGCCAGGTGTGTTAATAAACATGTTTCTTTTAAAATTTCCTTCACAAATTTTAATGTTTTCATTATTATCTCTGTCTTATCTCTCATTATAAGTCATAAAATAGAAATAGAATTTCTATATAATCTGCAAAAAATTTATGGGACATATCTTTTTATGAAAAGATCTTCCTGATATAAATCTCTTCTTATTGATTGCTAAAGATAGTTTCCTCATCCAAATAAATTCCGAGTTCCTTATGATATGAAAATGAGACTGTAAGAGCTATCTAATTCATCTTATTTTCCTTTATGGTTTGCCTGTTAGAGAGCTCAGAGCTAAATTTAGCACTTAACTCCTCAGTATAGTAATTTATCCCTTCATTCACTTCATGACTTTGGATTTTCCAATTTTTATTTTAATAGTCTTTTTGTGTGTCTTTTATTTCAGTCTAATAAAAATCCTTTTAGATGTAAATGGCTATATTGCATAGTGGTAAGAACACACATTTTCAAGTGAGATTGCCTCCGCCAAGTCCCTATTTTGACACTTTGTGTGATATGACCTTGGGTAACTTGAGTCCTGTGCTTAAGGGTCAGGCAGTGGTGCAGTGGTAACACAACTGGACCACATGGGAAAGATGTATTTTTGTATTGTAGAGCCTCATGAAGACACCAGACTTGCATTCCCACCCCATGATTCAAGCCAACTGAAACTGAGGTGGGTTATGGTGTGAGTACCACATTAAAGTCTGAAGACACATCTGTCTCTGATTCTGTCTCTCTCTCATGAAGAAAATAAACTTTATTAGTTTCCTATAGGGCACCACATGCACTTACCAGAGAGCAACACAGAGAGAGAGGGAAAATGAAAAATCACTGCTGAGAAGGAATAGTCTGCTGCCATCCCTTGTCCTCCATTCTCCTCTAGAGTTTGGGCACATACATACATGTATCCAGGGTAATTTTCAAGTCACTGGTCTAGGACTTGAACCATGAATTTGGCCATTTGGGATCTAGCTGCCTCAACCACCATGCCACCCAATGGACAAAAATAAATAAACATTTTTTTTAAGGTCTTTGTCATAGGGCATGTGCACTCGCTGGAGAGAGTCAGACAGGGAGAGAGAGAGTGAAAGAAGTGAGAAATCACCCCTCTCCCCCAGGGGGATAGTCACGCCACACTCCCTTCTCCTGTATTCTCTTGCTGGGAGTTTGGGCACTCACGTACATGCACCTGGTGTGATTTTTGAGCCACCAGATCTGGAACTTGAACAGTGGTTGACCATCTGAGAGTCCAGCACCTTAACTACCACGCCACCTGCTGGCCCCTGTGGAAAAACAAAACAAACAAACAAAATTAAAGAATGGATTACTGTCTTCAGTTGACTCTGATAAAATAATGACAGTAATTAATTACCTTATAAGATTGTTATGAGAATTAAATGAGCAATAAAACATTTAATACAGTACCTGATACACAGTAAATGTTTATTAAACAGGCTACAAATAACAAAGGAGTTTCTTGATTGCTTATTGCAAAATTCTGAAAATTACACAGTATGCTTTATCAACATGGGTTGAGTACCAGCTATATAAACAATTTTTTACTCTGAAAATTTCATATTATGACAAAGATATTAACTGCAATCAAGAAGATTTTGATGAATATTAAACATATCAACACAACAGTACCAACTAATACAAATCTGTATTTCTAGTCATAAAATATAACCAATTTGTTTTTAGAAATGTTGAGTTGTTATTATTCCCATCAATAGTCCTAGGAGAAGGTGAGAACAAACTTAGATATCCTTTTTATTGTGCTATTTGTTAAGAACGTTAGAGCTCTCTGTGCGTAAGCACAGTTCCAGGCTTAACATACATACCATACAAAATTAGTCTGCAGGGACCAGCAGTTGGTGTAATGACTGTGTCACTGGACTCCCATGTAGTGGACCACGATTCGAGTCCTGGACCCGGCAACTTGAACTCACACTGGGCACGTGTGCATGCGTGCCCAAGATCCCGAGAGGAGAATGGAGGAGAAGGGATTGCGGCATGGCCATCCTCCTAGGGGGTGATTTCTCTCTTTCTGTCTCTGTGTTTCTCTCTGTCTTTCTGGCAAGTGCACACACCCTATAGCAAAAAACTTTCCAAAAAAAGAAAAATAAAATTAGTCTGCAGAGAAAGTCTTGGGACTATCCCCGAGGTTTCAGCTTTCCAGCTCTGAAAATTTCTAATTAGATATAATATCCAAGTTTTAATTTAAACTGCTAATAGATCAAATATTGGAGCAAGCAGGTAGCATGGTCATTAGGGTGCTAGATTCACACATGGTGGTCCATGGTTCAAGTCCTTGACCTAGCGGCTTGAAAATCACACCAGGCATTTGTGAGTGCATGCCCGAAATCCCAGGAGGAGAATGGAGGAAAAGGGATTGAGGTGTGGCCATTGCCCGTAGAGGCTGATTTCTCACTTCCCCTCTCTCTCTCTCCAGCAAGTGTACATAACCTATGGCAAAACAAACAGAAGTAGATCAAATGTTTTAGAAATTGAAAATGAACTATTTTCATAGTAAAAGAGATAAAGTTATGGGATCTGTTTGAAAGGCTATGTAAAAACAGGCAGAGGTGATAAAAACAGATCTTAGTTAACAGAAGCATGGTGAGAAAAAAATAAACTTCCTGCTTATATTTGCTGAGTCCAATCTGACCAATTTACCATGTAGATGAGGTTATGTCACTCCTATCTCCATGTCCAAGGGTATCTCATCTTCCTTCAACACTTTTTCATGATATGAAAAGAAAGATAAAACATGACTTTGACTTAAATCCTTTATAAAAACTCACTAATTTGAGGCATTTATTCATTAAAATGTGCCTAGCACTAAAACGAGCTACCCACACAATTTCCCATTAACAATTAAACATGCTGTAATAATTCCTCCACCCACCTGCCATTCAGTTTCATAAAGCAAAATAATTAGTCTCATATTAATATGCATGTACATTTTTATTGATTTAAAATCTTCTGCAATTAGTTATGCCAGACATATGAAAAATGATCTCTTCCTGATAAAAAATAAGTTAATCATCTTCTTCAGATTCTTACTTTAACTAAACTATAAATAGAGTTTGGCCTTTAGGTCTTTGTCCACTTTGTCTGTTTTTTGAAGCTGTATTTTTTATTTAGTTTAAAGTGGGTTGTTTTTTAAATGATGTGTTTCCTGAAACTCTGTTAATAGTATACTGGCTTAGCCACATATTTCTCCTCATGTTTAACATTTCTGTTCCTCCAACACCCAAACTTCTAACATGTCCTCACCGCATACAGCCACTGTTACTAAATTTAGACTTGATTCTCATCTCTAAATGCTTTCTTTTTTTGTGTGTTCCAAAGTTCATTCTATTTGTTTCCCTTTTTAACAAGTTCTGGCATCAATGTAAAAAATATTCTTATGAGTTCACTTCTGCTGAGGAATTTCTATAACTAGGCAATTCCAAGGTCTATCTGTATCCTCTGTTCAAACTCTGGGACTGTTGAGCATCAATGGAAAAAGACACAAATATTCTAGTGAAATTCACTAAAATATCTGTGATATATAACCTCAAATTTATCTGCTTTGCCTGTGTGTGTGTGTGTGTGTGTGTGTGTGTGTGTATTCTGCCACGGGTACCAAAGAAGATTTATAAGGCTGGCTCTTTTCCTCACACTTTTTCTGAGTCTTAAACTCAATACAAGATCCTCATCGTTTTATTGTGGCACATGATGTCATATCCTACTTCCCCCCAAAATTCTTAAGCTAATGTGAAATATCTCTATTACTTTGTGGAACAACTCTTGGTTTATTTCCAAACCAGAAAAAAATACACCCTTCTTGTGACCAAGTTTTCTCTCTCCACTTGTTGAGTTGATTACCTCTCTGCTTACTTCTTTAAACCTGACTTACTCTACCAATTGTTTTATCTTGCGCCTTTTAAGTTTCTTCTTCTCTATTAGGATATTTATTCTAAAAAGAAATGTTAGTTGTATAATGATTCCAAGCTTTGTTTCTTATCCTTCTTTTCATTATTTTTAATTTATTCAAAAATCATTCTCCCTTAACAGCGTCCAGCAACCTAACTGCCCAACTCACCAATCCAATTTAAGCTAGTTTTTCAAAGTTCACCAAGACAACCTAGTTTATGTATCTCCTGGTCTTGCCAAGATCTTAAGATCTATACCTGTTTTGGTTTGAATTGTGTCTCTTAAGAAAGGCATGTTGAAGTCTTAACATTTCAGAATATGGACTTGGAATTTTTTAAAGGTAATCAAGTTATAATAAGGTCATTGGGGGAGGATCTTAATCTAATATTACTTAGGCTAATATGTTCTTATAGAAAGAGAAAATTTGACATGGAAGGAAGATGACATAATCACACACAGGGAGAAGACTACCATGGGACTACAACGTCGCATCTAGTAATGAAGGAATGCAAGGACCATCCACCAACACCAGAAGCTAGAAGAGATGAGGAAAAATTCTTCTTTTTTCAAAAATTTTATTTATTTATTCATTTATTTTAATTTGACCACACACAGAGAGAGAGAGAGAGAGAGAGAGAGAAAGAGAGAGAGAGAAAGTAAGCTACCATGCCAGGTCCAGGTCTTGAACCATGATTAGCCATGTGTGAGTGTCCAGTGCCTTAACCACCACACCACCTGCTGGTCCCCAGAATTCTTCTCTGGAGTTGTCAAAGAGTATAATGCTGCAGAAAACTTGATTTTGAACTTCTAGTTTCCAGATATGTGAAACAATAACACTTCTGCTGTTATAAGCCACTCAGTATTTGGTACTTATTAGAAGCCCTGAGAAACAAAAACAAAAACATTAACCTCTGCAACAGTTGATTTTGTGGACCATCCTGCTTTGCAATTCTCTTCTCCCTTAGTTTTCAAAGTCATAATAACATAACAATTTTCTTCCTAACCATTAACTACACTCTTCATTCCCTTCTTCTTTACATCTGAGACGTCTTTTTTCCATTATTTTTCCTGATTGCAATCTTCTCACTTTAAAATCCACTGCTTTCTAAAATATTAACCTTATTTCACAATCCATATCAAATTAGTTCCTACTCATTCAGGCTTTACTCACTATTCCTATAAAAAATTATCACACTTTCCTCTATATTTGTACTAATTTCATTTCTTATGTCTCTGCCAGCTCTTACATTTTATGTTATATAGTTATATTTATGACTTTTTAAACTATGGGTCAGCATATTTTCTTTTCAAGAGATATATAGTATTTTAAACTTGCAAACCATGCAGTAATTTAGCCAACTATGGAACTCTCCAGTTGTAGTGCAAACCAGTCATAGAGGGTACATAATACAAGGGCATCTGTATATGTTGCTAAAATGTGATTTTCAAAAATAGGAAGCAAGATAGCTGGCCATAGTTTATCAAACAATGTCTAAATGATAAACTTCTTGAATGTCTAAGTTAGCTTCATGTGTGCCACATAGAACCTCTGACATGTGTCTTTCTTACTCCTTATGTTCACTAAGTGAATCTGGAATCAAATTGTACTTAACTATTCTCATGTATGTTCTACTCCCTTTCCCTATATCTTCACATCTAAATGTTTAAGAATAAGATGTATAAGAAAATTCAAAGCCAACTAGGTTTATTTATCTGGACAGATGACTAAAGACCTTTAAAGACACTAATTGCCATTTAAAGAATAAGGATCCTCCTTATTTAAAATATGTCATGTGGGGCTGGCAGGTGGCATGGTGGTTAAGGCACTAGACTCCCATATGGTTGACTATGTTTCAAGTACCAGATCTGGTGGCTGGCTTTCCCATTTTCTCTCTCTCTCTCTCATCTCTCTCTGGTCAAATTAAAAAGTAATAATAATAAAGAGAAATTAAAATTTTAAAAAATATATGCTATTCTCTGATAAAAGTTTTTACATTATAGTTAATCCATGAAAGAAGTTTCATAAAATACAAAAATTATAAGAGAATATTAGCTGACATACAAGTGCCATACTATTCTAAGGAGGGCATATAATGGTAATGGGTCATGTACAAGTAAATTATTATAGAGTGGATCATGTATTAATCATTTATTGCTTTATATTATTATCCTCAATCATTGTGTAGTAAACTACTCCCAACCTTAGTGGCTTAGAACACTGATTTATTTAGTCTCATGATTCGGTTGGTTGACTGTATTTACACCTGAGCTCACACGTGAAGCTATTTTTTGATAAAGGATAGGATGGCAAGGTTAAGGTCCAAGAAATTAGTACTCACTGTGTCTCTTTCACATGGCCCTCATATCTTAATAGGATAAATTTCATAGCATGCTGTTCTCAGGATTCCAAACAAGCAAAGGTGGAAATACAAGGGATCTTTAGGCTTCAAAAGACACAAAAGATCACTTCCACCACATCAGACTGGTCAAGGCAATAATAGGCCAGCTCTGATCCAGAGATGAAGAAATCTATTCTGCTTTATAGAGAAAGGAGAAGCAAGGTCATATTGCAAAGCAGTATGGATGCAAGAGGTATGATTCATCGAAACCTTTATTATAATACCCCTCAGCATAATTCTTAAAGGAAAGTAAGTTTGACTGGCATTTGGAGGTTGCATAAAGGAGAAGTGACGGAAAAGAGGAAAATCAGGTAAAGATGAAAGGATAGAAATTGGCAAATGACAAGCTAAAGATTTCAAATTTATCCTTCAACATTGAGAAGTCAGTGAATATTCTTGAGGAGAGCAATCTCTCTCCTTCGTAGATAATTCATGTTTTGAAAAAAAGTCATATTCAATTTCAGTGTAGTAGTATTGTTTTTATTTTCTGGGGGGCGTGATGGTGGAGTGGAGAAAATAATGATGTCTGGCTTTACTGAGAAAAGAATGAACTTAACCATAGGATGTGATAAGGAAGTTCAATTGAAAGGATATCTCAATGATGGGTATACAAATTTCAAAATTACAGAAAGATGCTGAAAATTAATCAGAACAAAATATTTTAATCTATCAATGATGCCTTCTTTAATCACAAACCATAAGAACTTGAATCAACAGTTGCAAAAAGAAAACTAATGGATGTTACAACGTGCAGATTTTCCTGTTGTAAGATTTTTAGATATTTTATCATGCCCCTTACTTTCTACCTATTAATAGAAACTAATAGAAACAAACAAGCAATCTTGTCCTATACTTCACTTTTTATTGTGGGCCACAGTTCTCAGAATGTTTTGTCGTTGTTGTTGTTTGGTTTGGTTTTGAATTTTTGCTAGAGGGTGTGTGTGCTTGCCAGATAGAGATGGAAAGAGACAGAGAAAGGGAAAATGATAAAACATTTCCCTTCCCCATGGGAGAAGGTCACACAAGGATACATTGCAATACCTTCTCCATTTTCCCTTTCAGGATTCTGGGCTCGCACACACTCTTGGTGTGTTTCTCAAGCAACTAGATTGGGGATTCAAATCACACAGTCAGCCATTTAGGATCCAGCAGGCTGCCTAACAACCATGCCACCAGCTGGTTCCAAATATATTTAATTCAGATGATCTAATTTAGTTATTAGAATATTCACAGTAGCTTTGTTCTATGTAATTATAAATAATAAACTGCATTGGAGGAATGGAGCATGAAGATTAAACTTTCTGCTTAAGGTAATATTCATGAAATGTTGTTGATCAGCAATTTGGCCCACTCTTTTTACTCTCTAATTTTATAATAAAGCAATTTGTTCAATTAAATTGGTTACTTCAAGGAAATTCCACTGTTGTGTAGTTTAATGACTACTGTTAAAAACAACAACAACAACCAACCTCCGCCAATAGAAAAGTACCAGATTTATTTCTAAAACTTTATCACAAACATGTCTATAATTCAGATATCCTTTTTGAATGGTCATACCATATTATGTGCATAAACTCTTATAGATTGTCCTAGACTCATCAAACAGACTATTATGAGCAGCACACAGTACCAACAGAGAGAGAATTTGTTGATATTCCTAACTGGTTGCTACAGGGATGAAACCAAATTGTAATCCTCAATATAAAGGACCATGGATATTAACACTTAAACAATCTAGTCCAAATTCATGACAGATATAATTCTGTAACCTTCCAGACATTCTCAATATGTCTGAATCCTAATATACTTAACTCCAAACTATGTATATCTATTTATAGGAATTGAAAAGTTCTGTAAATTTTAAAATGAGACTAAAACTTCCTATTGATTCAGATTATATATCTATGTTTTTAGGTTTAGTCTTCATGTGGATATGAAGTGAAGCTTGTCTAAAAACAATGCTTTCAGGTAAGTACATGTATGTCTGTCATGTACATGGTATAACAACATTTACCAGAGAAATATACCCATCCCTTCTCTTTAAAATTTTTTTAACATGTCAGAAATATAAAAAGCAAAAACATTTACCCTAACTCATTGCACAATATGATGCCTTAGAGGCCAAACCATCTAGAGCTCACATTAAGCTTTTTTATAAGCTAACTAATGAAATTGGATATTATCTGGCTTCTCAGATAACTCACAGCACTGAAAAATAGAATCATGATATTTAAATAATGGTGAAATTCTGTAGGGAATAGTGAGATAAAAATAAAGACCATGTAATTATATGATCTAATATCCAGTAGATACTAAAATTTTAAAATGTTAAGAAAAATTTAACAAATTTACCCTTCTTTTTAGGCAAAGTACAGTGGAATGTGTAATTTATATAAGACATTAATTAATTTTACTTCAGTTATCATGCCTTAAAAACAGATGTCATTAATCACACATTTTTAATTCCATTAAACTTGTGTCTAAATCAATCTTTTCTTATAAACTTCAATATCTTGAATGTCACAGAAAAGTCAAGTGACAGATTGCTCTGTTTTATTCAAAAGAGTCAATCTATGAATCTACACATGAAGATCTTAAGATTGTGTTGGTTGACGATGTATAAATTCTTATTTATAAGCACTCTCTAGAGTCACATAAAGTTTATGTGGCACACCAAGCTGCAAAGATAAGCTAATTTAAGGACCTTTATCAGGACATACTTTAAGAGAGGGTAAAGTAACCATGACAACAAATTACCCACCCTACCAACCTCAATGATGAATATTTCCTCAACCCACTAGACACCCACTATGCCTTCACTGTCACTAGGGCAGAGAGTTTCTGTTTGTGAGTTACATCATCCTAGTTTTATTTATTTATTTATTTATTTATTTATTTATTTTGAGTTTTCACATCTCTACTCTTTCCTTTCCCAATCACTCAAAACATTCTCCTTTTCTAGTTACTGAATTGATTTTTCCTGATTCTAGCTCAGTTATAATTTCTGTTTTGCATTATTCCATGAAAGCATTACTCTCCTTTTACTCATCTGTTAGACATAAACTCTTAGTTTATTAAAGTAATAATATTTACCACCTATTGTGTATTGACACTGTGTTGTACATTATCATCTTATTTAATTTTTACAATTAACCTGTGAGAAAATAGTGCACTGACTCCCCAGTGAAATCCAGGTTCTGCCAATTATTAGCTACATAACCTTGGACAAATTACTCAACCTCTCTGTGCTTCAAGTTTGCCACCTGAAAATGAGAGTCACATACCCACTGCAGGCGGTTATTGTGAGAATTAAGTTGACACATGTAAAGCACTTGGAAAAGCAGGATGCATAATAGTAGCTGACATATAGTAATAATAGGATACAATCTTCAAAATACATGAGAAAATCATTGAGAAGACATGAGGTAATTTGCTAAGATCATACTCAAAAAAGGGAAGAGATGAGATTAAAATGTTGATCTGCTTAACTTCTAAACTGTGGTGACTCCTAAACTCTACCACCTTTTGACCTTGGGCTAGTCTTCTATTGCTAATATATTTTGAATGATAATTTATAGTTCATAAATCTCATTTATACGGCTTGTCTCATTTCATCTTCATAACTCCTAGAGATAATACTGCTCTATATAGTACACATTTTTTTGTGTGTGTCAATAAGTGAGGCTTACTTATCCACTACATCATCTGCTGGTCCCATGGACTCAGTTTCTTTAGATAGATAATAGATCATTCAAATATTTACTTCTTCTTATGTCTTTTTGCTGTCTTCCTGCAAAAAAACTGTCTGTTCCCTTAAAAAATCTTTCAAATTTGTTTCTATAAAATAATTTTTAATTTATAATACTTATAAAATAATTTTACATCAATAGGCTTTCAGATCTCTCCCTTCCTTTAATATTAATAATCTGTGATTTCTCTATTTCTCTATTTTTTTTTTTGAGAGGTTTTTGCTATAGGGCACGTGTGCTTGCCAGGAAGACAGAGAGACAGAAAGCGAGAAATCACCCCCCCCGTGGAGATGGCCATGCCGCAATCCCTTCTCCTCCATTCTCCTCTCGAGATCTTGGGCACACACTCACATGCGCCCAGTGTGAGTTTAAGCCACTGGATCTGGGACTTGAACCATTGTCAACTACATGGGAGTCCAGCGACTTAGCCGTTATGCTAACTGCTGGTCCCTCGATTTGTTTTCTTTATGTCTAAGTTTTTAATCTATATTTTTATATAACAAAGTTTTGATTTTTTAAAATAAATTTTGCCATGGAACATGTGTGTCCACCCAAGAGAGATAGAGACGCAAAGACAGAGAAGGAAAAAGCCACCCTCTGTGGGGAATGATCACATCACAATCCCATCTCCCCCATTTCTCCATCCTGTTGGAATTTTGAGCACACATACAAATGTCCCCAGCATGTTTCTCAAGCTAACAGGTCTGGGATTCAAACTGTGAGGTTGGCCCTGTGGGATTCGGTTCCCTTAACGATGGAGCTGGCCATCAAATGTTTATTTATCACTTCTTTAAATTGTGCCCTTTATATTAGTTATTTTCTTCTATTTTCCTAAGTTGATCTTGCTGTTTATTGTTTATTTGTTTTGGAGGTGAATGGGTGTTGGGTGTCCCTAAGATAAAGCTTATATCATTGATTTTTTCAGCCTTTCTTCTTTCTCACATGTGCATTTAAAACTACTACGTTTAAATTTAAGAACTCCTTTTGATGCTGTTCATAAGTTAGTAAGTTTTAAATATTTTCTAAGTTCTCTTTTGACTTTTTTAGTCCATAAATGATATTGAAGCACAGTATTTAATTTACAATTATTTATAATTTTTTCTATTTATCAACTTAGTATTGATTTTAAACTTAATTCCATTAGATCAGAAAATAGTCTTTAAATTTTATTTATTTTATGTATATATCTATACACACACACACACACACACACACATATATATATATATATATTTCACAAAGGATATGGTCAGTTTTGCTTAGTATTCCTTGTACATTTTAAGGGACTGCAAACTCTTCTATTGTTGGATGCAATGTTCTATCACTGTCATTCTGATGAGTTTCCCTTATGTGGTTTTCAGATATTCTACATCTTTACTGGGTTTTTGTCTGCTTGTTATATCAGCTTTTGAAAAACTGAGTTTCTATTTTCCAATATGATTATGCATCAATTTATTTCTTCTCCTAATTCTATAAGTTTGCTTTATATATTTTAAAATTATTCTTGCTTATACACACATTTATGATTTTAAGTCTCTAATACCATTCTATTAGAATAATGTCTTAATCATCATACTATGTCTATTTTTAATGCTAATTTTTTTTCTCTTTACTGTCTACCTTGTTGGTCTATGAATACAGCTAAACTGGCCTTCTTCAGATTAGTTTATGTTTAACTTACCTTTTTTGTTCCTTTCATTTTCTTTTTAAATGTCCTTATGTTACTACTTGAATGTTTTAAACAATACATAGTTGTGTTTTGTTTTCCATCCAATATGGAAATGTGTGCATGTATTTAGTCTATTTATCTTTAGTATGGTATTTAACAAAGAGTTTTATTTACCATTTCACTACTTGTGTTATTTGTTTTAATCGTAGACTTTATTTTTTCATGCATAAGCAGAAAGTACAGAGTTCCCACATATACCTTCTCCTCCACCCACAACACACACACAGCTCCCAATCAGACCAGTACACTAGTGTGGTACATTTGATGCACTAGTACACTAGTGTGATACATTTGATGGGGCTGTATTGATACATCATCATTAACTGAAGTGTGGAGTTTAAGACTCGCTCTTTGTTTTGTACAGTTCTATGAGTTTTGAAAAACACATAATGTCAGGCATCCATTACGATAGTATCATATGGAGTCGTTTGATTTTGACCAAATTTTAATTTTTCCCTCCACGATAGCATTCTTTATATTTAAGTATTTTACGATAGTTTTATTTAGGAAATAGACATACAAAAACTGCACATATTTAAAGTGTATAATTCAAACAAATATGCATGTACCTATAAAATCTGAATTAAAATTCTAATAGTGCACTTACCTCTCACCCGCAAATATTTGTACTTTTCTTAATCCCTTGGTATCGCTTCCATCATGCCCTTTTTTCTTTCCTATCATCAGGCAACTATTGATATAGTTCCTGTCATAATATGTTAGTTTGCCATTTTAAAAAATTTATACGAATGAAGTAAAACAGCATGTATTCCTTTGTGTGTGTGTCTTATTCCCCTCAGCATAATTATTTCAAGATTCAACAATATTACATAGCATGCATTAATGGTTCATTCTTTTCCATGGCTCAGCAGTAGCCCATACTTTGTTTACCTATAACTTGTTGATAGAGATGTGAATCCTTTCCTCTTTGGACTAGTAGAAATAAAACCGTATGAACAGGAACTAGCAGATGGCATAATGTTTATGTCACTGGACTCCCACATAGTCCACTGCAGTTCTAGTCCCTGACCCAGTGGCTTAAATCTGACACTGGGCCTGTGTGCATGAGGAAAATGGAGACTGGACTATGGCCTGGCCATCCCGTCTAGACGGGTCATTTCTCACTTTCTGTCTCTCTGTCTCTTTCTCTGTGTCTCTGGTGAGTGTTCGCTCCCTATAGAAAAAAATCTCTTTTAAAAAATCTGTATGAACATTTGCATGTTTCTTTTCTCTTGATTAATTACTTAGAGGTCTAATATCTGGACCATGTGGTAAGTATATGTTTCACATTAAAACATTTAAGAAATACTATTTTCCAAAGTGTTTGTTCCATTTTATACCCTACCATTAGTGTATAAGAGATCTGATGTCTCTACAATTTTCTCAATGTTTCGTTTGGTCAATCTTGTAATCTTTTTCCTTTGTAATAGGTGAATAATAATGTTATTTGTAGTTTTAACTTACGTATCTCTAATGATCAATGTTTAACATTTTTCATGTGCTTGCTTGCTAACTGTACAGCTTCTTCAGTAAAATTTCTGTTTATTTCCTTTTTTATTGAGTTTGTTCTCTTATCACTGAGTTGGTTATTTTTTTTTTTTTTTTTTTTTTGGAGAAGTTTTCGCTATAGGGCGTGTGCGCTCGCCAGACAGACAGAGAGAGCCATAGAGACAGAAAGTGAGAAATCACCCCCACGGGGGGTGGTCATGCCGCAATCCCTTCTCCTCCATTCTCCTCTCGGGATCTTGGGCACGCACGCACATGCGCCCGGCGTGAGTTTTAAGCCACTGGGTCTGGGACGCGAACCGCGCTCGACTACGTGGGAGTCCAGCGACATAGCCATTACGCTAACTGCTGGTTCCCTCTTATCACTGAGTTTTGAAAGCTCTTGTGTATATATTGTAGATACAGGTAATTTTAAAATGTATTTTTAAAATATCTTGTGACTTGTCTTTTTTATTGTAGCAGAAAAGTTTTTTAAATGTCTCAGTTTTCTGTTGTTCTTTTATAGTTTGTACTTTGGTGACATATCTATCTTCATCTAATTCAGTTATTATCACTTATTTGTCAAAGACTATATTTTTCTTTTTTGCATATTTGCTGGAAATCAGTTGTTTATATATCCCTCTGTGTTTCGTTAATCTGTGTATCTATTCTTTTTTTCTTTTTTAAGTTTGCTATAGGGCACATTCACTTGCCAAAGAGAGAAAAGAGAATAGAGAGAAAGTGAGAAATAGCTCCCCAGTGGGACTGGCCATGCCACAATCCCTTTCCTCCACTCCCCTCTCAGGACTTGGGTATACACGCACAAATGCCTAGTGTGATTTTTAAGCTGCCAATTTCAGGACTTGAACTGCACAGTCTCAGCTATGCTGGACCCAGCTATCTTAACCTCCATGCCATCTGCCGGTCCCTTGTATATCTTAAGTCTTATACACATACCATATTAACTTTATTATTATAGTCTTGAACTCAGGCAAGTGAGGCTCCGGACTCTGTTTTTATTTTGAAACAGTTTTAGGCTATGTTCCCTCTTTCATGTTTCATATACATTTTAGAATATAATTATCAATTATAGAATGACCAGCCTGAATTTTGCTTGCAATTGTATGGAATTTGTAGATCAATTGGTGAGGAACTGCTGTCATAAGAGTGTTAAGTGTTCTAATACATGAATGTGGAATCTCTCCCCATTTACGTTTTCTATAATTCCTCTCAACAAATATGTTAGAGTTTACTTCAAAGGTTTTACAAATATATAGTTTTAAAATTTACTTAAATTAAATATTTAGTCCATGAGTGAAAGGCAGAAAGAGAATAACAGTTACAGACAGAGGCATCCCCAATGCATTATCTTTTCGCAGCCTCAGCCAGCTCTGGATCACGGGCATGTGTGCATGCCCAGAGTACTCAGGGAGGTCTCTAGATGAAAACCCAGAAACTTTCCATGTGAATCAAAGTATCTAGGAATTTCCACTTCTGCAGAATCTAATATTTTCTCTTCAAGTCCTTGAGACTGCTGGTTTCTTTTCTTACATTTTATTTTATTTATTTTTTTAGAGAGAGATTTTTGTCATAGGGTACATACACTTGCCAGAGAGACAGAAAGCTAGAAACCAACCCCCAGGCAGATGGCCACACCACAATCCCTTCTCCTCCGTTCTCCTCTTGGGATTTTGGACAGGCATGCACACGCGCCCGGTATGAGTTTTAAGCTTCTGGGTCCAGGACTCAAACTGCAGTCAACTCATGGGAGTCTGGTCCCAAGACTGCTGGTTTCTATTTGATCCTTGGCTCTCTTCACTAAGACATGGAAACTATCTTCAGTTATAACCTGAGCAATCTTATGTCTCTTCTCTTGGGATTCATAGTCCCATGTTGCCTAAAGTTCAATATCTGAAAGCTATTATTCCAATCTTTGTTACCCCATTTGAGATAAAGCAGAAGTACCAGATATTCCCAGTGTACACTGTCCTGTATTAAAAATAATATTTTCGGGGCCAGCAGTTAGCGTAATGGTTATGTTCCTAGGCTCCCATGTAGTTGACGGCCGTTCAAGTCCCAGACCTGGTGACTTAAAACTCATGCTGGGCACAAGTGTGTGCGTACCCAAGATCCCAAGAGGAGAATGGAGGAGAAGGGATTGCAGTGTGGCCATCTGCCCTGGGGGGTGATTTCTCACTTTCTTTCTCTCTCTGTCTTTCTGGTGAGCACACATGCCCTGTAGCAAAAACCTCTAAAAAGTATATATTTTTTCTGTTTTATCTCTTTTCAAAGCCACAACTCTACACTGCTTTTTAAAACCTTTAAACACAATTTGTTTTCAAATTGAATTTATTTAATGTCATCTTTCCATCTATTATTATGTAATTCTTTCATTCTTTCCTATGAGAATGACTCCAAAATAATACCACATGGTACTCTAATGCAAAAAAGATACTATGTAACTTTGGTGTTTTGTATGTGTTTACATCTGGTATTTACATTCCACTTCTAACCACAGCACAGGCTCTGTACTTCAGGCACCAGTATAGCTAAAAGCTAACTCTAAAAATACAAGTTTTTCCACTGTTTGTGATTGACTAAAATCAGGAAAACATTATGATTCCGTCTTTCATGTCAGTGATATGGCATTAGATAAAAAGATTTCCTTTCAGCCTTCTATCATATTACTGTCTGCCATCAGTGAAGGAAGATGGGAAGACCTTGTCAAAAGCTTTTAAAGTCAATAGATAGCAAGAAGTACAAGCCTCCCTAATGTCAGTTGATTTTTACCAATTTTCACAACCAATGAGAATACATATTTTTGGCCTCTTAGAAAAAATATAAATATTAACTTGACTAATTATTATA
>NW_006159486.1:1282065-1293157 GCF_000334495.1 Tupaia belangeri chinensis | reverse complement strand
TATATATATATCTGTAGAGACTAAAGTGAATCAAGGATGTGTTAATTTAAGGGAAGTTTAAAAGTCATAAGATCTCAGTTTCTGACCTAAAGTACATTGAACAGATGGTTTGAATGTGAGTACATTAAAAAAACTATAAACTTCAATGACTCTATCTATAAAGCAGGGAATGTCTATTTTGTAATGTTCAAATAAAAGAGTGAATTTTAAAAGACACATATGAAAACTATAAATAAAAACATAAATTCAACTTAGATTTGATAATATAGACTAAAATTTACTGTCCAAATTATGACTCTAGCTTTTATTCACTCTATATCATAAATGTTAATATAGCATAAAAATTAAATAATCATCAGAAGAAAAAAGGTTAAAATGTCCTAGCTTTTAGGGGAAAATAGGAGGCTTGAATATAATTTATGTGCTTTAAAAAATTAGAATCTAGGGGCCGACAGGTGGTATGGTCGGTAAGGTTGCTGGACTCCCATACGGCTGACTGCGGTTCGAGTCCCAGACCTGGTGGCTTTCTCACTTTCTCTCTCTCTCTCTCTCTCTCTCTCTCTTGCTAGCTCGCTCTCACTCTCACTCTCGCTCTCTCTCTCATTCTGCCCCTCTCTGGTAAAATTAAAATAAATAAATAAATAAAGTTAAATAAAATAATTCTTTAAAAAATGTAGAATCTAGGGGCCAGCAGATGGTGTAGTAGTTAAGGCACTGGACTCCCACATAGTTCGAGTCCCAGATCTGGTAGCTTGAAAATCATGCCAGGCTTGTATAAAATCCTGAGAGAAGAATGGAGACAGAATTGTGGTATGATCATCTTCTCTGGGGAGTAATTTTTTTACTTTCTCTCTCACTTTCTCTCTCTGCTGATCATGTGCAACCTATGGCAAAACCTTTAAAAAAATCAAAGTAGAATCTAGGGAGACCAGATGTTGTTGTAGTGGCAAAACGCAATACTCTACAACATGGGTAATCCCATCCAGGAAAATTTCAAGTTCAATCCCAGAGACATTCCTAGACATGCTAGGCCCACAGGTGTCCATAATCTGGGCCTGCCTGAAGGCTAGGGGTGGATCATGGCATCCGGACCTTGCTGTGAGTTCTGTCTCTGCCTTTGTCTCTGTCTCTCTCTTACATATGGAAGAAGTAAACAAACTTTTAAAAGTAGAATCTAAAGACAGAGCCTTCTTAATGGTTTTGAGTGATGAGCACATGAAAAAAATTGAGGTGTATCTTAGACTCTTGCCCAAATATATCTGATGCTTCTGCAGCAGGCTACAGTTAAACGTATTTTGAAGCGAATGGTGTATGTAGCAGCTGCACTCCATTCTTATTCAACTATAATTGAAATAAGTATCAAATAAGAGAGTTGGGGAAACTGTACACTAAAACTAATATTTAGGTGAATGTTGTTTTCAGATAAAGCTAAAATATGCTTTCCATGGTGCACTTTATAGTCTTTGAAACTGTACCTTTGCATTTTAGAAATACCTACTTGAATAAAAGAATTATATTCTTCAGGGAACATGCTGTCAATAGGAGAAAGAGCACTAAAATGGGGTTAGAAAACAACTGCAGGTCCTGATCCCACCCATGTCTCCTCATTTAAAATCCATGAGATTCTTTCTTAGTAAAAACCAAGTCATACCACATTCTTCGTCTATAAAATGAACAAAATAGAAAAATCAAGTCTGATACAGACAAAACTCTCTAACAGCACTGTTGAAAGAAGAAAGCAAACCTTATGAAATATTCTTTGACAGCAGTGGTCAAAAAAAAAAAATAGATGCTAGTATAACAGAATTAAACAGGTTCACCCATGTTCAGGGTAATAGTGGTAGGAAAAGGAGATGAATTAACAAAATCTCAAGAATTCTTACTGATTTCAATACTGTCAGAAAATAAGAGTAAAACGGGAGCCTCAGAAAATAACCTCTGGAAGTGGAGGAACTATCTAAATAGTAAAATCTCCTACTATGAACTCAACATTTCATTAGCTGAGGGAACATCCAAAGGACATGTCATTTTTATCTTTATGGGTTGGAAGAAAAATAACAGTGATCAAAAAATGATCTTAAATGTCAAAAGCTAATTATTTTCAAAGATGTGGTTGTTTAAAAATATGTCCATAAATTCTTGGATATTTCTTCCTAGAGTAAAGCTTAATTCCCTCCTTGAACAGTAGTCCTATGCCTATCTCATCACTAATTTTGGGGGTATTAAGTGCAGATAATTGTCCTTTTTAATTCACAGGTCTGTACATCAAAGGAGCTAAACTTCGGAAGATTTGATAAAGCAATTATACCTAAGGGGACCTCATTTATACCTACCCCTAATTTAAATGGTAGCAACCAGGACTTTGTACTGAGGGTGTGACGTGAAGAAAATCTGTGTTTTGGAGAAGGTAAGTGCATTTAGCATTTCTGTATATATGCATAAATGGAAGCCAAAAGGCTAACTATAGTGGTTCTAAATTCTGTACACAAATAATATTCTGTTAGGGAGATTATACTGTGCTATATGAGTGTGGGTTATATTTAGTGACTTGCTTTTATAAATAGATTCTGGCAGAAATAATGGAATATGACTTCCAAATGATATATCAAAGCAGGTTTGTGATTTTTGCATTGCTCTTTCTCAGATTTTTCACTTAGAGAGAGCTGTCTATCATGAAATGAGGACTGTATCAATTCTGTGGAGGTATCCATGTAGGGAGACACTGAAGCCTCAGGACAACAGTAAGGAACTGAGCCTTTTACCAACAGCCACAAAAGTAAGTTTGGAAATAAATTTTAAAGCCCCATACAAGTATTTGATGCTTTTCAGTCTGGGTAGAAAGTTCATATTTCATGGGCATTGATAACATACTAAGAAAATTTTTGCCTTCCAGTCATACGCACAACTCTGTTATCACCTAATAAGATTTTTTTTTTGGGGGGGAGGTTTTTGCCACAGGGGGCATGTGCTCGCCAGACAGAGAGACAGAAAGCGAGAAATCACCCCCCAGGGTGGATGGCCATGCTGCAGTCCCTTCTCCTCCATTCTCCTCTTGGGATCTTGGGCATGCATGCACACATGCCTGGCGTGAGTTTCAAGACACTGGGTCTGGGACATGAACCGCAGTTGACTACATGGGAATCCAGTGACATTGCCATTATGCTAACTGCTGGTCCCTCACCTAATAAGATTTTAAAACATTTATTTGATGATTTCAAATCATTTCTGTGTTTGAGAACAAAGTTCAACAATATTTCCAGGAGTTCAAAGTGTTTATTTATATTATAATCATTTATATAAAATTGATGCTCTTTACCATCTAATGAATGGTATAAATCAATTAGGTATAAACCATAATGAAAATAAAAAACTAAACCAAAATAATGAAATGACACAGATGACAGAATTAGTAAACGTTAAGGCAGTCATTATAACTATACTTGATATGTCCAAGAAGTTATAGGAAAGATTTATCGTGTTAAATAGAAACATGGAACATATCAGATAAATATCAAAATTCTAGAGGAGGAAGTGGAACTATGGTTTCTAAGATGAAAAAAGACACTACAGGGGCCAACAGGTAGTGTGGCAGTTAAGGACACTGGACTTCCAAAGGGCCGGCCACGGAGTCCTGGACCTGGTGGCTTGCTTTCTCATTTTCTGTCTCTCTCTCTCTGTTTTGCTCTCACTCTTGCTCTATCCCTTTCTGATCAAATTAAAAATATTTAAATAAATAAATAAAAATAATTTTTTAATTAATAAAAAAAAAGACACTACATATGGGTCTATCAGGTGACGTGGTGCTGAGGTGATGGACTCCCACATGGTGGACTGATGTTTGAGTCCTGGATTTAGTGGCTTATTTTCTCACTTTCTCTCGCTCTCTCTCATGAGCACATGTGCCCTGTAGCAAATGAAAATAATAATGATAAATTAAATTAAATAAATAATTCTTTAAATAAAAAAGACGCTACATAAAATCAAAAGCTAATTAGATATTGCAAAAGATTAGTGAACTTGAAAACATATTAATAGAACATGTACAAAAAACACAGAAAGAAATAAAGCCTGAAAAGTATGAAAGAAATTTATGAGACAATGTTAAGTGCTCCAATATACATGTGAGAGGACATCCTTAAGAAGAGAGAAAAGAACAATATAAAATACATTTGAAAAATACATGGTCAAATATGTCTCAAATTTGATGAAAATAATAACTCCAGAGATTTAAAAAGTTAAATGAACTTTAAGTTAAAGAATATGAAAGAAAATTATATTATAGCATGTCATGATCGAATTTTTTTAAATCAGTGATTTAAAAAAAATATCTTAACAACAGTCAGACTAAATTTAAAAAAGGATATGTGAAGGAACAAAGATAAAAATGACAACTGATGTATCAAAACCAACCTAATACAGAAGACAGTAAAGAACCATCCATTAAGTAAAGAAGTAAATAACTCTCAACATAGACTTACTTACTCAGCAAAAATTGTCTTCCAAAAGCAAAAGTGAAATAAAAGCATTAGAAGTCAAAAACTGAAAAATGAAAGAATACATTAATAGCATACTGCACTACAAGAAAAAGTAAAGGAAATCAATTAGGCAGAAGGTAAAGGATACCGAATGCAAATTTGGATCTAAATAAAGGAATGAAGAAAGTTGAAAACAGAAAATATGTGATTAACTTAAGATAAATTTAATTAACAATAAAGGAAATACATTCATGTATATGTACATTTTTATTATTTAAATCTCTTTAAATGATAATTGATCATTTAACACAAAAATCATGTTATAGGCAGAACCCAGTAGCTCCACCACCGGAGCACATTCTAATCCTCAGAACCTGTGAGAAAGTTAGGTTACATTGAAAAGAATTAAGACTGAAGATGGAATTAAGTTGTTTATCCACTGACCTTGAGATGAAGCAATTTCCTGTAATATCCAGATGTGACAACTAAGGTCCTTATAAGTGAGAGAGACAGAAGTGGGGACTTTAAGAGTATGGCAGTACAAGAAAACCTTGATCAGCCACACTGGCTTTGAAGATGGAATGGAAGTATGAATAAGGAAAGTGGGTCAGCTATGGAAGCTGGAAGAGGCAAACAGATATACCTCTAGAGTTTGCAGGAAAAACCAGCTCAGCTGATACCATAAATTTAACCTAATAAGGCTTATTTCAGACTCATTTTAACATTTCAAAATAACATTATAAAGAGCTGGAGGGTAGAAATCAAAACAGTCTGCTATTAATGTCTAATGTTACACCATCACTTGAAGTAGATGGTGATCATTTGAATACACATACTACAAAACCTAAAATAATCACTCAACACAAAAAAGAATTAGCTAAAAAAAAAAAAGTGAAGATAAAATAAAAGCATAAAAAACACTCAATGCAAAAGAGGCAGAAAAAGAAGAGGAAGAGGACAAAGAACAGGTGAGACAAATAGAAAATAATTGTTACCTCAGTGAAGCCTATCTTATATTAAATAATATACTAGTCAATCTAGCCTTTAAAACCAAAGAAATGAAACTTCTTTAAATTCTCAAAAAAGAAGACATTATCACAAATGCAACAAAACCCTGTCATATGTTTAATAATCACTGATTGCTTTAAATAAAACGTTTTTAAAAATAAGACTATGAGCCAGATTATGGCACCAGAGTAAAACATGATGCTCTGTGGCAATCTCACATGGGATTTCTGGTTCATGTCTGGAGAACTTGGTGTCTACACAGTGCACACTTGCCCATGAACTGGGGCTGGCTCGGTCTTGAGGTGGATTGTGGAATCAAAGTGTTGTTGGGTTTACTATCTGTTTTTCTCACTCATGGATGAAATAAATAGACTTTTTAAAAAAACTTATAGGTTTATCAAAATAAAATTAAACAGATTTTCTAAAAAAAAAAAAAACAGGACTGGCGACTTAGGAATAAAGCTTTAGGATATTAATATTCTAAATCTTGGTAAGTTAAAATAACTAAAAATCAACCAACAGTGGAGTTGAGACAGAAACAAGTATAAAAAAATGTATTCATTTTATCTGTAGTGGAAGTCAGAATATATCACTTTCACAATAAACTACTTTACCTTAAAAACGAATGTCTGTGTTTTTAACTTAGAAGAAAATGTAACTATTTTGTATTAAATTTAAGAATTGTGACAGTTTTACATCTAATTCTTTTATACATTAAACTTAATACTATATTATACTCAAGATTTTACTCTACATTTTAAAAAATTCAGAGTAAAATCTCAAAACCTCAGACTATCTGTTTATGTCTCTTTATAAGTGAGTGAAAGTCTCTGAATTTATGAACGAAGTACAAAATTTTGTCCATCTAAAATTGATAGTTCTAATATTTGGGATTTAGTGTGAGTTTTATCACCACCTTGTTTTACTTCCTACGTAGCTGTGCTTTTCTTATAAAAAGCACGTTAACATAAATAAAGTCACTATTAAAAACTTAGTCATAAATGAATCAAAATCAGTCAGGCTCATATTATCTTTTTTTTTTAAAAAAAAAGGAAAAATCATTTTTAGCTACAAGGGAAAACATCAGTCCATCTTCATAAAAGATGAGGTATAGTAGGAGAGGCCACTGCAGGGAAGATGGTGGACAGGAAGGTGGGCGAGGAGAATCCAGAAAAGTAGCCGTGAGCTGGCGCTGCTGGAGGACCTTGAAGAAGAAGCTGAAAAGCTGTGAAAACGGTCTGTTTCAGGAATGGAGGGGAAAGTTCCAGTCACAGCGCTGAGAGACTATCAGCTGGAAAAGAAGCTGTAGACCTCCCAACAAAGCCTACGAAGATCTCCAAGGCTGGATTCTCCATACTTAATTGCCATTATCCATCAAACTTGGATCAGATGAGCCTAAAGCTATTCAACTCTTGCTCCATAAACCGTTTCAGTAGCAGCAGTTTTTAATGAAGATGAAGATAGTGAACAAGAGGAAATGCCTCTAGAAGCAAAGATGAAGATGGAAAATAAAGAAAGGGATATACCAACGTCAGCCGGACCAAACTCCTTCAATAGAGCCTGGTTTTCTGATAACCAGAAGCTATGGGAGCAACATATAAAATCTCATCTTGCAAAATGTCTGTGACCAAAATCAAAACAAAACAAAACAAAACAAAACATGACCAAAAACAAAACAAAACAAAATGTCTATGACCAATACAATTAAATAATATGCTTTGAAATTGCGATGGGGCTGGGTGTAAAGTTAAAAGGAATAGTTTCCTATTTTTTTTCTTTTTGGAGAGGTTTTTGCTAGAGGGTGCGTGCTCTCGCCAGACAGACAGACAGAGACATAGAGACAGAAAGCGAGAAATCACCCCCCAGGGGGGATGGTCACGCCGCAATCCCTTCTCCTCCATTCTCCTCTCAGGATCTTGGGCACGCACACACACATGCTCGGCGTGAGTTCTAAGCCACCGGGTCCAGGACGCGAACCACGGTCGACTATGTGGGAGTCCAGCAACATAGCCATTACACTAACTGCTGGTTCCCGGAATAGTTTCCTTTTTTAAAGAAAGGTATAAGACTATCTTTTGAGCTTTATTTTTTTCATTTTCTTTTTAAGATTGAGTGGTGCACTAATAAATAAGTGTTTGAAATGAGAGATAATTTATGTTTTATATACAGATTTTAAGACACTACTAATTTTGTAATTTTATATGATTAGTTTCCAAAGGTTATAGATAATAAATCAGAAATAGTACCCTTTTAAGAATTGCATATTTTTTTAGACACAACTCTTACCGTATTAAGAGAGAAGCAAAAAGTTATTGTTTATTTAAAACTGAAAGCAATGGGAACCAGCAGTTAGCATAAGGCTATGTCGCTGGACTCCCACGTAGTCGACTACGGTTCGCGTCCTGGACCTGGTGGCTTAAAACTCACGCCAGGCGCGTGTGTGTGCATGCCCAAGATCTCTAGAGGAGAATCAAGGAGAAAGGATTGTGGCGTGACCATCCCCCCTGGGGGGTGATTTCTCACTGTCTGTCTCTATGTCTCTCTCTGTCTGGTGAGTGCACGCGCCCTATTGTGAAAACCTCTCAAAAAATAAAAATAAACTGAAAGCAGTCACTTACTCTTAATTCCCTCATTACCTAAACTGTCTGGCTCCCAGAATCAGCCTTGTATAGAGAGAGGGAGTATTATATTGGGAGGAAAAATATTACTAGACTATTAACAGAAAGTAAATTTAGATAAAATACAACTTTTCTCCCTTATGGGCATTTGTTTTGTTTGTAGTCATCATAAACTAGATATTACATTGCTATCAGTTGATATAGAAGCTTATCTCTTTAAAAAGTAAATAAAATTTTTATGTAAACTGAATATCTGAAATAGTCCACTTCAGCATAATGGGTCTTGTTTACCTTCATTAATCTTCAAAGAACAACCATTTGTTACCAAAGTAAATCAGTATTTTGAATGTGCCTCTCTTGGTTTGGCTTATTAACTAGTTCCTGTAAGCATTTCCACTAGAACTTGAGGCAAATCATAAGGAAAATGTTTCTTTTAAAGTACAAACCACCACCAAAAATTTCTATGTACATGCACATTGTTTAAGCATTTGGCTATTTTTGTTTTTTAAAAGGTATAAATACCAAAAAGAAAAATTAACATTGTGTAGTGAAAATGGAAACAAGATGTACTTTTTGTAACATTGTATAAGTATTTTAAGTTACTAACTTGAACTGAATTTACTACAGGATTTCTTATTAGTACACTTACATGACTTATTTTATGTGTGTGTGTGTGTGTGTGTGTGTGTGTGTGTGTTGACCAGTGGCCTCTCAAAAGCACACTTTAGGTGCTGAAAATAGAAAGAAAAATGCATCTTCAAACATTTTATTGAATCTCTCACCACATATACTTGTTATATTTGAGTATTGTAGGGTGTTTGCTTTTGTATTTTCCTATTGTATATGAATTTTCTTTTTAACGTGATAGTTATATACATCTTTAAAAGCATGATTGCAGACTAAACCATACAGTGTGCAATGATTTCTCTGAAAACTCTTCCAATATTAAATGTGGAGGCAGCTTCACACTATTGTATTGGTGGTAACTACTCACTGAGCTTTTTTAATAGGTAATAAATACAGAGAAGAAGCCTATGTATATTCCTAACACTTGGTTCACTTGCTTTTAAGTTTAGAATAAGCCCCAAGTAAAACAGTGAAAATGTATAACTATTAGTTCTTACATGATTTAATTATATCAAGATACATGAATTTATCTTTAACTTTTATTAGGCAAACTATCTATTTTTGTCCATTTTATTGTGTGTTAAAATGACATCCCTCTCCTACATTCTCTTCTTGACCCAAAAGAAATATTAACCTAAGGTCAAGGTGGGAGAGAAAAATGACCGAGATGAATGTCTTTACTTTAAAATACCATAAATTTGTTAAACTCAGGAAAAAAATGAGGTTTAGTAAGTATTTAGTGAGAATACATGAGAAGAGACCATCTGGAAATATTCAGTGTGAACTAGAATGTTGTCAATGAATTATTACTTCATCTTATGCCTTTGTCAATAGAGATAGAGACTTTCAGTAATGATATCACACTAAGGGGATGGAGGTATTCCCCTTCCTGTTTTAAATTTAGAAAGGAAGAACAAAGTATAATTTCTTTATTTCATTTTCATAATTAACTTTATTGGGTATAATATGGTTTTTCATAGCATGTATAGAATATGTAATTATCAAATGACAGACATAAATACATTCATCTTCAGCATTGCACATTGCATTACGCGAACCTTTGATTACAGTTATACTAGTTATTTGGGTGTTTTGGAGGGAGAAGTATATATATTGAATAGTCAAAAGCATTTTTTACTTTGCTGTGGTACTGAGCTGGATGGCACAGAGCTTGACTGCACTCTGTAAATGAGTCAGGAGGGTCCCATCTTGGGCCATGTCACCAGGGTGAACACTGAGAATCAGAATTATGTATAAAGAATTGATTAGAGATGGAGATAGAGTTAGTGTTTTAGTTCAGGTGAAACACAAAGATGCCTGAACTAAAGTGGTAGCTGCAGCAATGCAGTACCAGACTCAAGCCAGAATTTAGGGATAGACGCCACAGAATTACTAATGATTTGAAACAGGAAAAATACAGTAAAGTGAAACAAGAGAGTAAAGAAAAACAGCATCATCTTAAGATCTGGCATGGTAAGAGCTGATAAATGTTAGGAATTATAATTAATAATATATTTTATTGGAGATATTCATAACTAGCTTCCTTCAAACCTCTTTTGCATGAGAATAGTCAATCCAGATGATTCTGGAAGCGAAATGAGTCTGAGTGTCACAGGAGTCTACTTCAGGTGCTAGCTCTTTATTCAAAGGATTCTTTAAAAGACAGTGAAGGGTCCAGCTGCAGTGATGCAGCAGTCATGCAATGCTATGCAGTGTTGGAAGCCATATGGAAGAGGAGGGCTTGGTTCAGGGTCAGCTTGTACACACCAGGCTGGCATGCATGCTATCTATGCATGCATGTGATTCTGGCTGGATGGGCAAGGCTGGGGAGGTAGACAATGGTGTGAAATCCCATTGAAGGTGCTTGCCCTTCTCTCTTTCTCCTTCTATCTTTCTCTCTCTGTGTTTTTGTTTCTCTCTCTCTCAAGTATGAACCTAACAGGCTGGGTGTGGTAGTGAATGCTTGCGGTCCTAGCTAATTGAGAGGCTAGAACAGGAGGATTTCAATACAGTGAGACCCTGCCAAAAATATTTCTGTCTATTTCTCTCCCCCTTCCTCCCACTCTTTTCTCTCATACACACAAAAAGGCAGCTAAGCTTATGAGCTTTCTTCCCATGAGATCAAAAGCTAGCATGTAGAAATAAGGATTATAGCAGAGTTGATCTCTCCTGATCTTCTAAAATCCGGAAGCTAATTCTCAAGTTATACCAACAAGCATAAGGCAGACTGTAAGCCAACAAATTTCTGTTAACACCAAAAAACTAAATGCAAATTGGGTTTAAAAACCTTAAAAATTGTGTATTTTAGGTACCATTTGCTCCATTTTTTTTTACCAAGTTAATGTGAACATCCCCTATTCATTT
>NW_006159486.1:1269761-1281592 GCF_000334495.1 Tupaia belangeri chinensis | reverse complement strand
TCCCTACATCTCAAACTTATCTTCCCATATTCACAAACAAAACAAAGACCATAAACAGATTTATTTCTACAGCTTAAGTGATTACATCACTGCTTATAAGGTATTTCCATTTATACTATTGATTTTATACTTTTAAAACTTAAAAAAGAAACACAAGGAAGTATCAAAATAATACAAATTACATTGAATTATACACAAAAATAACTAGATAGCTCTACAAATTTTCTGAACATGAACACACACATGCAACTTTTACTAAAAACAAGAAATTGAATATTCTCAGCATTCCCAGAAGCATTCATTGTGTTCTCTTATATTTCCTACTCCTCTTCCTAGAAAGAACTACTGTTCCCATTCTCTTCACAATTAAAAGTGTTGTCAAGTTTGGAATTTGTGTAACAAACTCACATCCTATGTACTGTTTGAATCTGGCTTTTTAAACTCATCCTATTATAATCATGATTGTGAGATTAATCTATGATGTTGCTTGTAGCAAAAAGTGCTTATTTTTGTTGCTATATTGTATTCATTGTTATGAATACTTCACGAATTATTTGTCCATTTGATAAATGAGTACGAAATATTATAACATTTTCAAGTGTGGTTTTACCAATTTACATTCCCAAGGCCACGTATAGAAATGTCAGCTACCTCAGATTCCTGATCTTGGAATTGCTGATAATTTTGATTTCAGTCCTCATCGAGGGTAGGGACTGAAATCTCATTGTAAATTCATGTTGTATTTTCCTACTACTAATGACTTTGACAGGTTTATTGTTCATTTAAATAATATCTCTTAAAAAGTACATGCCCATATCCCAACTGCTTTTCTATTAGAATGCTTGAAATGTTTTTATTGATTTGGAAAAGTTCTTTATTCTGTGTATGTAGGAACTATATTTTAAAACTAAAGCAGTTACAGGCAAATGAAAGCCATTTTATTTTAATATTATTTTAATGTGATATCTAGGTAACAGAAATAAGTTAATAACTTTAAAAATAAGTTTCTTGGGGCTGGTAGATAGCATGGGTAGTTAATGGCTCTGGACTCCAAGTCCCAGACCTGGCAGCTTGCTTTCTCACTTTCCCTCCTTTACTTTCTCTCTTCCTCTCTGGTCAAATTAAAATAGGATAAATAAATAAATAAAGATAAAATAAGATAATTCTTTTTTTTTTTTTTTCTGGAGAGGGTTTTGCTATAGGGTACATGCACTTGTCAGAAAGACAGAAAGAGACAGAGAGACAGAAAGCAAGAAATCACTTCCCAGGGGATATGGCCACACCGCAATCCTTTCTCTTCCATTCTCCTCAGGATCTTGGGCACGAATGCACACATGCCTGGTGTGAGTTTAAGTCACTGGGTCTGGGACTTGAACCATGGTCTACTACATGGGAGTCCAGCAACATAGAAATTATGCCAACTGCTGGTCCCTAAAATAATTCTTAAAAAAAATAAAATAAAATAATCTTCTTAGGGGCTGAACAGTGGTGCAGCAGTGATGCAATGCTCTACAAGACTGACAGACACGGGAAGATTCTGGGTTTGTGTCTGGGGACCTCCCTGAACACACCAGTGGTATGTGTGACCATGATCCAGAAATGACTAAAACGGGGTGGATCACAGGTGGATCACAGCCAGAGGACCCTCTTGAGAGAGCTTGTCTCTCTGTTTCTTTGTGTCTCTCTCTGTCTCTCTCACTCACAGAATAAGAAAAAAATAAACTTTTTTTTTTTTTTTTTTTTTTTTTTTTAAGTTAAGGCCAGCAACTGGTAGGTGGTTAAGGTGCTGGGTTCCCACATGGCCAACCAAAGTTCAAGTTCTAGAACCAACAGCTTGAAAATCACACCAGGAGGGTGTATGTGCAGCCCCAAGAACAGAATGGAAGATAAGGAATTGCAGTGTGGCCATTCCCCCTGGGGTTATTTTTCACTTTCACTCTCTGTTTTTCTTTCTCACTATCCAGCAAGTGCACACATCCAATGGCCAAAACAAAACAAAACAAAGTTTTTTATATGGATTAAACAGTATGATCATGATTGTGAAGAAGTTCATATTGACAAATAATATATATGTATAAATTCTCAACAGGGAAAGAATTTAACACTTATTGACAACTGCCAATGTTCTACAATGGAAAGACTTACATCCATAGTTCTCTTACTGATTTTTCAACTAAGATAAAAATAAGAATAACATATTTTTATCTCATATTTGCAATAGAAGAGAACAACAGATTTTAGGGAAATTAGGTAATTTCCCTAGGGTCAGATAGTTAGGGAAGTGGTACCAGTTTTATTGCAACAGGGCTCTCCCTAGCCACGAATTCAAGATGAATACAAAATAATCTGAAGCACCAGAAAAGAAAACAGTGGGGCTTCCAATACAGAAGGAAGGAACTGAAAGTAAAGTATAAGATCAAGATCTTGAGGGTTTCTTTTAATTATAACAACCCTCAGCTGTCATCAAAGGGAAGGGTTATTTGTTAAGCTTATATTAAAAAGCATCAAGCTGCTTTTTACCCCACAATATGTGACATATAGTATACATTCTGAAAATACGTCCTGAATTATAAAATGGAATTTGAATTTTACTTTATAACGACAAAGAACTTCAAAGTTGTTAATGCAAATTGTCTTTACTCAAGTCTTAATAAGAAGGAAAAAAATAAATTAAAATATTGCCTATGTAGTCAGTGTCAGGAAGGCAGATATTGTACAATGTAATGCATGGCTTTGTAACACCTTTTCTGTAAAAGAATTGCTTGATTTAGATTTAAACTTGAAAAAGAATTCACTGGCATAGAAGTTGACAAAAGGCAGCTGACTTCTTTCTCTTTTAACAATAATTCACACTTGAAGACAAGTAAATCAAGTAAGTAAATCAGGTAACCTCGCTAATCCCAGCTAAAAGAAAAGAAATTACAATACTAAACTGAAATTCACACACTGAAAATGTATCCATAGGTTTGCATGAATATAAAGAAAATATACATAGTTCTCTCCCTCTCTATCACACATACACATACCTAAACACACATATTCCAAAAGATATTTGTTACATAAAATATGAATATGTATCAAAAGTAAAAGATCTAAACTGCAATCTGCTTCTCCTTTTCCTTCCACCCCCATTATTAACCACAGTTTGGGCTTTTTTTTTTTTTTTTTTTTTTTTTTTAAGATTTTTCCATAGGATGTGTGCACTCACAAGAAAGAGACAGAGAGAGGGAAAGTGAGAAATCACCCTTCAGGGGAATGAGCCATGCCACAATCCCTTCTCTCTCAGTCTCCTTTCAGGATTTTGGGCATGTTTGCACATATACCCAGTGTGATGTTCAAGCCGCCAGGGTCAGGACTCTAATGGCAGTCAATCATGTGGAAGTCCAGCACCTTAACCACTACACCACTGCTGGCCCCTGGGCTACATGTTGTTCTGAACTCAGAGGTCGAATTCTTTCCCCTCTTTCCTTATCTGTTAAGGCTATAATGATGTGTCACAGTTTCTTTCCAGAATTTGGAGCTCACATTCACCATTAAGAACTTAACCAGTGCTTATTTGATTTTTTACAAATGGTCAGTCGGGTTCTTTGTGGAGGAGCATGCTTCCTCCAGTGATGTAATAACTGAGAGTGCAGATGTCTCTTCTCTATAACCTTACTATGAGATAGAATGTTAGAGATTGAGGTCATATCCAATTATTCAAACAAGTCTCAGATGTAAATTTTGCATACAAGTAAATATTTTACTCTATAGGGACAAAAATATATATTCTGCATACAAGTTCAATATAGTCTCCACTTACAAACTTTCAGGCTTCTGATAAGCAATTTCTATAAAATAATTTTTCAAAGGCAGATGTGTAAATATATTAGGGACAGCATAAACTATCCTACAAATTGGTTTAGGAGACAGAATAGTCAATTACATGGACAGAACAGGATAGAACATGGGACCAGCAGATGATATAATAGTTACATTGCTGGATTCCCACACAGTCAAATGTAGTTTGAGTTCTGGCCAGGCAGTTTAAAACTCACCCCAGGGGGGAATATGCATGTGTGCCCAAAATCCCAATAAGAGGATGGAGGACATCTCTATTGTGGCATGGCCATGCCCCCTTGGGGGTGATTTCTTACTTTCTGTGTCTGTCTCTCAAGCAAACACATGCGCCCTATAGCAAAAACCTCTTTATAAAAATAAATAAATAAATAAAAATAACCAGAGTGCAACAGGGTTTTATCTCTAGGCCATTGTCTGAAGGCTTCTGCTTGATGCATGTACCTATTTACAATGGCAGAGTTGAAGATATGTTGTCTAGGTAACTACTTATTTTGAATAAGTTCACCTGAAAACTCCTTTGTGAACTTTGCCTGTCTCATCTCAGACTCAGTAATATTTGCAGTCTTTGCTTTAGCAATTTCTAGAATGTGGATTCTTTATTATTCTTTACATACTAATTCATCACACAGTCTATCCCAAAGTATTTGAAAGAATAAATGACAAAGTCCAACTGTAGTTAAGTGCCTAAATCAACCTTAACTCAACAGTAGCACCCATGATCCTGGATGACTGGGAGGCTGGGAATGGGCAGAGACAATTGCAGGGTGATATGCCCTGGTGAGGGTCTCTCTTCTTCCTCAAAAAAAAAAAGTAAACAAAACTTGAACAATAAGAGAGTATTCAACCAGCAAACACCAATCAGGGAGATTGCAGAGATGCCACTCAAGTGTAGTCCATGAGCAGTGGTGTGTTCTGTCACCTAATTGTTTCTTGCATAGAAATAAAGCTTCAGCACCCTAAAATGACCAAAAGTTCGGAGTCTGACACATTTTCAGCATAATTGTACTACCCATGTCATTGTCTCCATCAGAGCTAGGTGCTTCAATGAATTCTCTTGTTTGACCATTGCTTTAATATCTTCATATTCCCTAGATCCTCCCACACCTCAGACAAATCATAGACATAAAAGTTCAAGTGTTGATTTTTCTAAAAGGAAGAGCCAAGGCTTTTTACTTTGCCTTTTCTCCATCAATTTCCGGTATTGTTAATGTATGAGCTTTAGTACCAAAGATCTCTCTCACATAAGTTTTTGGACAGTGAAACTTTATTGCAGGAAATGGGTTCATATATTTAATGAATAAAATATTTTATTGCAAAATTTTTCCTTAGTAGCTTTAATTCTTTGGGTAACTTCTAATTTTCTAGCTGTTAAATATCAGTGGCTGGTTTTTTTCTCTTTTTCTAGGTGAGAGAGACTGACTGCTGGCAAGAGAGCCCAGAATTTCAAAACAATACCAATTTACTTACTTCTGAGAGGAAAATGCCAAGGATGAGTTAACAAAGAAGTCTTTAACTAAAGATGAGAAGCAGGATTTTCTGAGAAATCTCAGTCTTGTAAGTGGAGAAAAGCACAAGTTTATTTTCTGAAGGTTTTCTCTACATTTGCATCTATGATTCAAATATTTATGTATATGTTGGGACATTTTGCTTAAGAATTCAGTTTAGAGACCAGCAGATGGTCTAGTGGCTATGTTGCTACACTCTCACGTGGCCGGCCATGGTCCCAGATCTGACAATTTCAAAAGTGTGTGTGTGTGTGTGTGTGTGTGTCCAAAATCCCAAGAGAAGAATGGAGGCAAAGGGATTGTTGCATGGCCATCCCATGGGGGGGGGGGCGGTGATTTCTTGTTTTCTGTCTGTCTGTCTCTGTCTGTCTCTCTCTCTCTATCTCGCTGGTGAGTAGATGCTCCTTATAACAAAAATCTCCCTTAAAAAAAAAAAAAGGAATCAATCTAGTTTAGAAAATGTAGGCAATGAACTCCCTCTTTGCCATATGCCATGGAAAGTAGAAAACTTTAAAAGGTTGTAGATATGTTTTTTCACTTTCTCTTATTTTTCAAAAAAATCCATTGAATATATGTTTGTTTGATAGAATATTTACTGTTTTACATACTGTTCCATATACAGGATATCCAGTTGTGAACAGTGAGAGACATCCCCTCTGTATTCATGGTGTTCACATTGGTATGACTCAAATCACACATTGCTCTGAACTTTTAATTTTATATTAAAAATATATAATGGGCTGTATCAGCAGCTGGGTGGTGTTTAAGGCACTGGATCTCACATAGCTAACTCCAAGGTTTGAGTCTCGTATCCAGTGGCTTGAAAAATACGCCAGGCGTGTGTGTGTGTATGCATGACCAAAATCCTGAGAGGAGGATGGAGACAAAGGGATTACAGCATGGCTATCCCTCCAGGGAGTAATTTCTCATTTTCTCTCTCTTTTTGTCTCCCTCTTGTGACCATATGTGCCCTATAGCAAACATATTTTATATATTGTATATATATGCACACATATACATATATATCATTATATATAACAATAAGATGATATATTTTATATAAAAATAAGATTTTATATATATATATCATTACATATCTATAATAAATAAGATTTTATATATGTATATATTTATATAAGCATATATATATATAGGGGCCTGCTGATGAGCTGGTGGTTGGGGCAGCTGTATCCTATGTGACTGTATCCCACATGGCTAGCTGTGTAGTTTGAGTTCCAGATAAGGAGGCCTAAAAATCATACTGATGGTGTATATGAGCACGTCCAAAATCGCAAAAGGAAGGAGAGAGAGGATAAGGGATTGTGGAGGGACAATTTCCAATGGAGAGCACTGTGGAGAGCAGCCATTTTAAACAAGCATGGTGACCTTCAGACATATGCAGAAACGTAGTTCCTTGAACTTCATTTTCATAGCAATGAAAACATTTACATGTGAATATGCTTGCTGCCTATACGTAAAGCAGTATCTGTCTAAGGAAGGCATATGAAACTGATTTTGTCCCAAAAGATTAGAAGAAACCACAGGGCACCAGTCATTTTCACATCATCAGCCAATTAACATCTGAAGATGACTGGGTTTGTGTCCTGGCCCGCGGGACAATCGAGCAGGGTGCCTGAGTGAGAGAGCGGAGGTCTGGAACTGGCGCAGTGTCACAACACGGAAGCGACACAGTGTCAACAACTTAAGATGGTATGTAGTCGCTCGTCTATTGAGGGCCAGAGAACATTCTTATATACACAGGGTAGGAAGCTGATTGGTCATACAATGAGGGATGCAATTCTACAACCACCGACTGGTTGCTGCATTAAAGGGTAAAGCCAGGAGGCGAGGTAAAAAGGGGGCGGGAGTTGTCGCGGACCTGACTGAGGACCTGCCTGAATGAGGAAGTCTCAGGGTGAATTGTCTACTCCAGGAACAAGGATACTTGAAGGTCCTTGTATGAAGGTCATGTCAGCCATTTTGGTGCATGTGGCTCCCCACAGGTTTGCATTCTATTTCTTCTTCCCCCATTTTCTGCCCTATAAAATAATAAACCTCAGGCTGGTTCGAGGTCGTGGCTTTCTCCATCAGAGAAGTTGGCTCACCCAATCTTCGTTTCCCTATACTTCCATATCTTTGTGTGTTTATTTTTATGTTTATTTCTAATCCACAGCTCCCCCCTTTCCCAGAAAACTGCATTCTAATGAGTGGATCCCAGCAGCGCACTTTTTCATATACTCTCTCTCTAGCAAGTCCATACAGCTTTGGGGAAAAAACTTAAATGTGTGTGTGTGTGTGTGTTTGTGTAGCAACATAAGGATCCAAACAATTTATATTAATACTTTCTCTTCAAGGAAGCCAGATTAAGTCATTCTCCCACCTCCTCCTCTTTTTTTTTTTTTTTTTTTTTTTTTTTTTTTGGGGAGGTTTCACATAGGGGGGGCACAAGAGACATAGAGACAGAAAACAAGAAATCACCCCCCAGGGGGGATGGTCACACTGCAATCCCTTCTCCTTCATTCTCTTGGGATCTTGGGCACGCACACACATGCGCCTGGCGTGAGTTTTAAGCCACCAGGTCCGGGACGCGAACTGCAGTCGACTACGTGGGAGTCCAGTGACATAGCCATTACACTCACTCTTGGTTCCCCCCACCTCTTCCTCTTTAATGTGAGCTATACTTAGTGATGTGTTTCCAAAGAGTAGAGTATGGAATAGGGTGGTGAGAACTTAATTTTGCAGTGGAGAAACCTAGAAAATATTAATTTAGCCAGGTGATCACGTTTTATACCGTCAATCATAAGTCATGTTGGTACCATGTACCCTTGATGTAATGTGACGAGGAAATAATTTTACTTCTGTGACTTTCCTTCCTCCAAAATCCATAATTCCAATTTAAATATAAGAAAAATGTAAGCTAGATTTGGGACCAGCAGTTAGCGTAATGGCTATGTCGCTGGACTCCCACGTAGTCCACCGTGGTTCACGTCCTGGACTTGGTGGCTTAAACTCAACACCAGGCGCGTGTGCATGCGTGCCCAAGATCCTGAGAGGAGAATGGAGGAGAAGGGATTGCAGGGGGATACGGCGTGGCCATCCCCCCGGGGGGTGATTTCTCACTTTCTGTCTCTGTATGTCCGGCCCGTGCCCTAAAGCAAAAACCTTTCCCCAAAAAAAAAAAAAAAAAAAAATGTAAGCTAGATTCCAACTGACAAAAATTCTCCAAAATATCTAACCAGTGCTCCTCAAAACTGTCATGTAGTTTTTACTGTGTTTTCAAGTTCATTAATATTTTATGCAGTAAAAATTAACTATTAATTCTATTCATGTATTCCTCATTCCAGACATTGCAGTTTTCACCAATACCTGTTGATATGGATTTGAAGTGGTCTTCAAATACAGGGAATTCAGAGAAACTGTCACAATGCCAAAGGAGACATGACAAATAATTATTCAACTACTGAATGAGGTCCTAGTAGGAAAAGAAAAGCTTTCTAAAAAAATAAAAATAAAGTGTTGAGTTTATAGTAATGTTCATATTAATGTTGGTTCCTTAATTGTGACAAGTGTAGCATAATAATTCAAGATAACAACATTAGGGGAAATGGTTAGGGTGTATGAGAAATCTTTATTATCTCTGTAATAGTTTCATAAATCTAAAACTTTTCTAAAGTTAAAAGAATATAACATATGTGTGAGTGTGTTTGTTTGGGGGGGGTGAATGTCTTCATATTTACCCATGTGTATTTCCAGTTTTTACTTGACATCATTTTTCTTCTCTTGAAGGATTTTCTTTGTCATTTCTTGGTAATGAATTCTTTAATTATTTTTACTATTTTACTTTTTTTTTCTTTAATATCAAAGAAAGTCTTTATCATTTGTGGAAAATCTTTTTACTGTGTAAATAATTATGTAGGAACAGATTTTTTCCCCTTCATACTTTCAAATGTTATTCTACTATTTCCAGGCTTGCAATGTTTCACCTAAAATTACATTGTCATCTTTATCTTTGTTTCTGTATACATCATGTTTTTTTTTTTTAAATCTGGATGCTAATAATACTTTATCTATATTACTAATTTAATGTGTCAATGTGTCTTGGTGTAGTTTTTCTCATATGCTTTGTGCTGAGATTGTATTAAGGTGTAGTGTAGGTATAGTGAATTGAATGGTGGCTTCCTCAAAAGCTCTGTCTATCCCTCGGAACCTGTAAATGTGACTTTACTTGGATCAAGGATTTTTGCAAGTCTACTATTTCCAGGCTTGCAATGTTTCACCTAAAATTACATTGTCATCTTTATCTTTGTTTCTGTATACATCATGTTTTTTTTTTTTTAAATCTGGATGCTAATAATACTTTATCTATATTACTAATTTAATGTGTCAATGTGTCTTGGTGTAGTTTTTCTCATATGCTTTGTGCTGAGATTGTATTAAGGTGTAGTGTAGGTATAGTGAATTGAATGGTGGCTTCCTCAAAAGCTCTGTCTATCCCTCGGAACCTGTAAATGTGACTTTACTTGGATCAAGGATTTTTGCAAGTGCAGTTAATATAAGGATGTCATAATGATATCATCCTGGTGTATATAGTGAGCCCTAAAACTAGTAACAAGTATCCTTATAAAATAAATTCAGGGGGAATTTTTGACACAGAGAGGAGAAGGACATGCAAAGACGGTGGTAAAAGTGGAGTTGTGCAGTCATAAGCAAAGGAATGCCTGGAGCTATTGGAAACCAAAAAAGACAATCAAGGCCCTTCTCTTCGGGCTCCCAGAGGGAACACAGCCTGGCAGACAACTT
Source organism: Tupaia belangeri chinensis (assembly GCF_000334495.1). Classification (NCBI taxonomy): domain Eukaryota; kingdom Metazoa; phylum Chordata; class Mammalia; order Scandentia; family Tupaiidae; genus Tupaia; species Tupaia belangeri. The sequence goes on along the minus strand of NW_006159486.1, from coordinate 1,271,447 downwards.
GATAAGGACTTCTGACTTCCAGAAATGTGACAGAATGCATTTCTATTGTATGAAGTCACCAAGTTTGTGGTGATTTATTATGGAAGCTTTATAAAACTAAGATACAGATGTGTTTTTAATCAAACATGAAAAAGTATTAGATATTGTTTTTGACAATGTTTATTCCCTTATTCTCTTTTGGGAATTTTGATTACATGTATTTAGCCACCAAAAGCTTCCCAATGTTCTGTTTATTTATTTTGGTCTTTTTCTCATTATTTCATCTTTATAGTAACTTCTGCTGTGTTTTAAAGTTTATTAATATTTTCTGTAGTATAAAATCAGCTATTAATTCTATTCATGTATTTCTCATTCCAGACATTGCAGTTTTCACCAATACCTGTTGATATTGTTTCTTTTTTCTTAAATGTCTTGTATATCTCTCCATATATATACTATTTCTTCTAGCTTTTTGGACGTGTGGAACACTGTCTTAATAACTCTTTTAATGCTCTTTACTAATTCAGTCATCTGTTTTATTTCTGGGTTAGTTTCAATGAGTTTTTAAATCTTTACTATGTTTTATATTTTCTCTATTTCTTTGCATTCTGATAAATTTAATTGCAAATATAGTTGTGCATTTTACAGTTTTAGGTGTTGCTTTATAAAAATGATTCTATAAATATTCTTGGAGTTTGTTCTAGGAAGTACTGAAGTTACTTGAAAAGTTTGATGTATTTGCATCTTGTTTTTAAACTTACCATAGTAGCATTTAGTGTTGTGTAATTTTCCCCAGGATTGAGGCAATACCATTTTTAGTACTATAACCAATTTGCTGTGCATTACACTTTCTACTGTGATTACTGGGGACAGTTACTTTTCTTGGCCTCTAGTAGTCTGCTGCATACTCTGGGAAACAATCCAAAAGTCTTTGAGTTCTCTCTTTGCAGCTGTCTTCTATCTAGGATTCTTCTTTATGAACTATTGCTGTGTTGGCTTTCCTGGAATTATTTAGTAAAGTCTCTTCAACTGAAGAAGTCTACTTCATTTTGCTTAGGTTTGTCTTTCCTGTTACCTTGACTAGGAAACCTTTTCCAGGGAGTGAATCGTTTACTTGTTTCCTTTTTCCAAGGCAATGTTGTCCTTCTTTGACTGATAGCAATAGTTCTAGTGCCATTGCATCTGTGTATTGTCAAGTCAATTTTGTTGTATTAGATGACAAAGTGAATCCCATTACATTTTCCTTAGACCTGACCAGATTCAAAATGTCTTCTTAGCTTTGATTGCATGTTGGATCTTATAGATAAAGTCATTGAGTGTCACTAAATTAAATTACATTCACCCAAATATTGTACAAACTTTCTTTAGCAGGAAGAAAGAGTAACAGTACATTACTTTGACAATGTAGGGTCTAGAGTTTAAGCTTCATGAGAGTTAGGGCACTTTATTTTTTCCCATTGTCTTAAGGCATAGTGTCACTGAGGTTTCAAAGGAAAGCAGGACATTTTTACCAAGTTCCTCTAATTTGTCAACTACAAACTCTATTTCCCTACCTCTGGCACTTCCCACTTCATCTTCCAAGCTATTGCTTCCTGCTTAGTTTTGTGGAGTATAACCCTGGATATGCCAGTTTGAGAGCTAGAAAAATATTCAAAAGTAATTTAATACAGATTTGGGGACTATACTCTCTATGGCTTTCTCTTTCCC
>NW_006159486.1:1242789-1269730 GCF_000334495.1 Tupaia belangeri chinensis | reverse complement strand
TTCTCCCCAACTGTCAGTTTCCCTTGCAAACTCTTACTGGGATCTCTGTTTTCTTAGTTCAGAAAGTCTTTTGTTTATTATGGCTGCTGTATTTAGATTTCAGGGTGAAAATATCTCAGTATTACTTGACCCCACCTAGTGTGTTTTCCTTTTTTCAAGGATCATTTTTTTTTTTCTAGTTTATGGCTCTCTCCTTTAGCTGCCTTAAAATATGTGTCATTTATATTTTGTCCAGCTTTAATGATTATTATTGGCAGAAGGCAGTCTGTTACTCTGCCATGATAACAACCAGTCCTCTCTCTGTGATTTGGAAAGCTTTTAAAAAAATATCTATGCTTGAACTTCACTCCAAACCAATTAAACTAGAATATCAGCAAGTAAATTCCAGGCATCTGTATTTTTAATCTTTCCAAGTGATTCACATATGCACAGAAAGCTGAGAACCACTGTTCTGGGTTGACTAGTACTGACAGCCGCTCTGGCTTTCTCTAATTAAAATTAAGGTCCCTGTTGTCCAGACCTTAGAAATGTATTTGCTTGTGAGAACTTTAGAGGAGTGGTCAAGAATTCTTAGTCCTGGGTGAGGGGGCAAAAATTTCTTGCAGCAGTATCCTTTTCTTTTCTCCAAAACTGATGACAGTTTCCGTAGTTCATTCTCTTTAGTAAGTGAGCTAGACTCAGGATAATCACCACAGCTATAACTGAGAAGGGGAAGTGCCACCCATTTTACATATCTCTTCAATTTACCCTGTCTTTCCCACTTCTCACTTATACATATGTGCATGCTGATAGCAGAGCTATTCTAGAGTTCAAACTGGAAAATAGATGTCTTGGCTCACCATTGCATTGCTAATAGAAATACCTGAGACTGGGTGATTTATAAGCAAACAGGTGTTGATTCAGCTCACAGTTTGTAAGTCCAAGGTATAGGAACCAACTTTTGGATAGGCTAAAACATGGTAGAGGACAGGGCAATTGTCTTAAAGTTATTCTTTGTCTTGGTCTCTGTCCATGTGGTTTCAGTTTGCCTTATTTCCTCTTCTTATAAACATACCAGAACTCAGTCATGGAAGTCTGCATTTAATGACTTTATCACATGCAAAGGCCCTACCAGGAGACAGTGAGAAGGGATTTCTAGTTAACATCTTTATAATACAAACAAGTCCCAACGTATAAACTTTTAGAAGATATCCATCTCTGCTAAATAAGATCAAATTTAAGAATATGATCTGAAAGACAAACCATTATGCAAACTGTAACAATTTTCCTTTTGGAATATTTCTTTTAACTACACAAGGCTCCAGGTTTCTTAGAAATGAGTCGTTGGAATTGTAAGTGTAAGGAACCATGCAAGAAAATAGAAATGTTAAGCCTTTATTGCGAGCACTTCCTGGTGAGGTTCGCTGGTCTGACAGAAAGAAAGAGGGGGCCAGAGAAGTACCCCCTGGGGTTTAGCGATTTTTATAAGGGACAGGGAGAGGGAGTGTCTTAGAGGTGGAAACAGTCCATGTATGGTAAATATTTAGAGGGAGAGCAGACTACTGTGCCTCGTAGTAGAGTCTGGTGTCACGTGCAGAGTACAACACCATGTGCTGCATCCAGGTTAAATCCAAGTGCAGTGCAGATCTGATGACAGACTAGATCCAGGTTGTATCAGCCAACTAGGGCATGGTGTCCAACACCCACATCCAAGCTGCCCAGGCCTCCGGCCTAACAGTAAGTAATCCTTCTACTTTATTCCTTTAAAAGGCTCTTCAATATTCAAGAATTATAAGATCTTTAGTTGTATTATACCATATTTATGAATTTGTTCTTGGCTTTTATTTCTTTTGTAATTTCAATGAGTCTAGATTTGAATATAAAAGATGTCAGTCACAATGACGTGATAGTCCTGGACTCCAAAATAAAATATTTTGGTCCACACTAGATGTACAGTTTTTATTTCCACTGAGTTTATAGTATTTATCTCCCTCTCCTCAGTTCTCATAAAAGAAAACAATTTAAGTCAAGGTGTTAATGTTCTCCTCAATTAAATAGTCATGTTAAATAACAGTAAATTCTGATGCTTTAAGTCATAAATGTTCAGGAATTATAACATACTTTTTTGCCAATTTTCTTCTCCCTGTCTAGTTTATTGGGGATAGCTATCTTTTTCTATGCTATAAAACTCTCATTAGATTCACCACTTGAAGAGGAATATGAATGGCATAGTTACATCACATAACGTTCTCTTAGAAGAAAGGCTAAAAGCTAACTGTTTCACTATTAGGTCATTGGCTACTCAGTGACTATTAGCTCCTGGTTGATAGCTTTTCAATGGCATTAAGGAACCATTTTCTTTGAGAAACACATTATCTTACCTTCTATGAGAGAACAGTAGGTCAAAATACTAAAATTCACACTGATACTTGTTGACAAATTATAATCCAATCTTGAGAAGCTGATTCTAATAAATCTTTTTCTTTTCAGTCATGCATATGATTAGAGAAAATATGTTGTCCTCTCTCCTTAAAAGATAACTTCTTTCTGCACTAAGATAGAGACTGCTGGTTTATCCAATCCATCCTAACCTTTATTGTAAAAGTTCTGAAACTCAGTAGACCACAGGAATCTAAGGAAGATCCAGAAAAAGATCAGGAAGAAAACAAAAGAAGTGGAAAAAAAAAAAAAAAAAGATAATGCTTTAGGGAAAGTTTAAAATAATTTAAAGATTATTTACAATATGAAATTTTATGAAAGTCTGGTAACTTTCACAAGTATTTGAAGTATGAGCTCAAGGTCCTTGATCACCTAAATTATATCTTGATTAAAAATTAAAATAGAAAAAAATATGCTGAAATTAGCTCATGCAGACTTATGTCAGACAAAGAGCATTATCTATATAGGTAATTAGCAAGAGAATGACACTCAGTTATCCAATATCTTTAGATGATGCCAAAAGGATTTGCAGAAGATCCTTGCCAGAGCTCCTTAGGCAAAGGCTATCCCAGGTGCTTATTTGTTTTTAGAAATAGTCACTGAACTTCTTCTTAAAAACCTTTTCTACTGTATGAGCTTATTGTGACTTACAGAGGATAACATGTGTAAAACAAATTCCACTAAAACCTGCTGAAGCTCAAATCACATAGCTAAGAAGGGGTAGGGACAACGTAAGATTAAAGGAGAGGAAAGAAGAAAAAAAAATTTTTTTTTTAAGAAAGAGAAATTAAGTGAGGAAGGAAGGATAAAAATCTCATTCAACTCTCTAGAATCTCTAAATATGCTATTTGAGGCACTGATAGGGTTCTAAATGGATAGTTATGACCCTGTTTGGCAAATGTATTTTATACCCCACAGTGATTTTTCCTTTTTAATTAAAGCACTCTTTGATGTATTGGCACAGAAAAAAAAAATTCTTGAAATAAATTCTTAGAAGAGGTACTGTAAGTCTTTGGATCTTCTTTAACTGAGAAGCATGACAAACTAAACTTCCACCAACACCAGTAACAAACTGGATGAAAACAACTTACTGTAATCAATGGCAACATAGACGGAATTCCTTTTCAGTGACTCCCGTAGGCTCTTCATTAGAACATTTCGAGGAAAAAAAAATCAAAGAGCAGAGAATGTAAAAATATGTGCTTTCACTCTAATGAAGATAAGGAAGATCATTAAAAGGATGAAACATTGCTAGCCCAAGGTAATATGTCTAAAGTAAAAGGCATGGGCATGAGATCAAAACATGGACATGTGCCTCCCTCAAATGTGAAAAATGATGAATGATGGCAAAGACAAAACAGAAAAATAAAGAGTTTATACCAATTTGGAAAGTACCACAGGCAAGGCAGCTAAATCGTATTCTCTGATCAATTCAATAAAATGGCGTCAGTGAGGCACACAGCTTATAACTGCATCCATAAAGGGTGCTTTCCTTAAAAAGCTGAGTGTGTGTATGTGTGTGTGAATGAATTGCAGGCACAAGCCTATTCTCACAAAATAGCTTTACAAAATCTTTCCCTCTATTGACCAAATTTTTTTTTTTTTTTGAGAGATTTTCACTATAGGGCACGTGCGCTCACCAGACAGACAGAGAGAGACATTAGAGACAGAAAGCGAGAAATCAACCCCCGGGGGGATGGTCACGCCACAATCCCTTCTCCTCCATTCTCCTCTCAGGATCTTGGGCACGCACGCACACGCGCCCGGCGTGAGTTTTAAGCCACCGGGTCCAGGACGCGAACCGCGGTCAACTACGTGGGAGTCCAGCGACATAGCCATTACGCTAACTGCTGGTTCCCGAAATATTTTTGTTACTTATTTTTTATTATGAAATTAACTTAATAAGAATTTAATAAGTACCCATTAACCTGTTGAATTCAGTAATGAAATCTTAACAGAGATGTGACACAAACCACAAGATTAATTAAATGTACAGAGATTTTTTTTTATCTGAAATACTGCCCAAGTAAGGGGGTCTATGTATATAATATTTGTGCTCACATAGTGGTAATAAGGGATTTTTTTATTGGATTAAGTGTTCAGGCTCAATTGAGGAAATGTAGTTCTAAGGGAAATTTACAGACTGTTGTGAAAGGTTTCTGAGATAACTTGGTACAATCTTTGCATGTTGATTCTGCAATGAAATTAAAACAAACAAACAAAGCCTCTTTATTAAGAAAGACTTGTCCACTGATTGACAGCAAGAAGGCTTAGGAGGATAGTCCTGCTCTGCCACTATTTGTAGGCATAGCCTAAATTAAGTCATGCTAGCACTCTGAGCTTTAGTCTTCACAGGAAATTTAAAGAGTTGTATTGGCTCTCTCCCAGCTGAACTTTAAAACCACATTTAAATCTCTCAAATCCTACTGGGTTTTGGGCACACACACAAATCAATTACTTTAATAAAAGAGCAGAATATGCATGTTTAATTCACCATTGTGTAGCTCCTAGAATCTTAAAAGGGCACAGAAACTAACAAAGAGCAAACAACTTTAAATGCAGAATTCAACTTGCACTGTGATTCAGGTAATTGCAGGATGAGCTACCATGATGGATTCTCACACAAATGTATCTTACCACCATGTGATGATTAATTTTATGTGTTGATTTGACTGGGATAAGGGATGCCCAGATAGTGAAACATTATTTCTCTTTGTAAAAGTGTTTCTAGAAGAGATTAGCATCTGACTTAGTAAAAATGAGGAAAGTAGATTCTCTCTCAGCAATGTGGGTAGGTAATATTCAACCCATTGATGACCTTATCAAAACCAAAATACAGAAAAGGATGAATTCTTTTTTTTCTTGAGCTAGGGTATTCATTTTCTTCTTTCAGAGTTCCCGGTTCTTGGGTTTTTAAACTCTATGTCTTAAATCAATGGTAGCTTCATTCTCAGGCTTTTGGCCTCAGACAGGGAGTTATAACACCAGCTTCTCTTACTCAGGTCTTCAGACGCAGACCAAGTTACTTCACCATTTTTCCTGATTCTCTAGTTTGCAGGCAGTATGGAATGGAACAACTTGGTCTCCACAAGAGAGAGAGTCGATTCTCAGAATAAATCTCTGCATATATCTACATATATCCCATCATTTCTGTATTCCTGGAGAACCCTGACATATAGATTTTAGTACCAAACATTGTCCTACAGAAATAGAATTTTAAGAATGAATTTTATGAATTGGTTTGGGTTTCACTGAAATTTGCTCTCTAATCTGATATTACTGATATGGTATAAACTATTCAAAAGTGTTCACAGAGATACCAAAAATATCTGCATTGAACACTCATAAATTGACCTCTTATAAAAAGCGAGGAACTAAATAACCCTGTATATAATACTTTTGAATTAAAAAAAATAAATAAGGACTATAATTATGTTGCTTGGTTGTTCCTAATATTGCAAGACAAAGTAGTGAAAGAAAAGTATGAGCTCAGGGACTTACATTCCCAGTTCAAGTATTGCATAAATGTCCTAAGAGATTCTAGGTGTACCCTGAAAGAAGCCTCAACACCTGTATCCACAGGGCTGCAATATCTGGAAATAAACACAGATGCTCATACTGCAATTACCTGAATCACAGTGCAAGGTGAACTCTCACTCTTGCAGTGTGTCTACTGTCGAAATAAGAACATTGGGAAAGAACGAGCTCCCATGAACTGGTATGGGGATATGTGGGAAGAGCCTAATGAAGCTGGGAACTTTGGTTCCCCAAATTCATTCCTTCTGAAAATCAACTTGTAGGCAGGTTAAGAGAATTATCCTTTAAGTGAAGGACAGTCTATTATATTGCACTTCTATTACATTTTGGAGAAACTGTCTACAAATCTAAGCTAAGTCAAACTATTCAAAAGGTATTACTCATCACCAATAAAAAGTTTGGATATTTGATACAACCAATTTAACCTACCACACAACTCCTATTTTTCTACTAGGTTTAGCATCAGTTCTATGATTGGAATAATATAATATCTCCCAACTTATAAATTAACTTTTATCAAAAGTATTTATTCTTTGAATACAAAAAATAAAAGGACTTGGCATCTTCCATTCTAATTTATGGAAATAGCATTAAAAGTCATGTACCGAGCAGTTCCGGACACCAGGTGGACTGAGGCTATAGGCCCGACCCTTCCAAATCTCCATGCATCCCCACTGTTCCTCTTCCTTGGACCCCAGGTTGGTTGTCTGGGACTTTAAGGCAAACTCCCACCCCACCCCACCCGCAATCCGGATCAAGCCGGCCAGCAGTTCCGGACACCAGGCGGGCTGAGGCTGCAGGCCCGACCAACCTGGTCCTGTCACTCATCTTCTGACCCTTTCCCACTAGTTTTTGTATTCTTTGAATTTTGGTGATTTGAATAGCGCACGGCACACAACATGTCACGCGATTTCCATTTTTCGTTTTGTTTTTCTTTGCTCTTGGGGTGTTGCTTATTAGGTCAGTTGAAGGCTTACCACTCCTTAGAAACTGTGAAGACTTTGGGCCATCCAGGGCTAGTAGCAACAGTTTGTTTTTCTTTGCTCTTGGGGTGTTGCTTATTAGGTCAGTTGAAGGCTTACCACTCCTTAGAAACTGTGAAGACTTTGGGCCATCCAGGGCTAGTAGCAACAGTTAATGGTAATTGTGAGCAACAGGTAGGCCAACCATAAGAGAAATCATCAATTTTCTAAGCCTGTACAACTATTAACAATCAGAGATACCTTAAATAAGTTAGGAAGAAACATATAGATTACCTGATGACTAGGAACAATCACAGAGGCTCAAGAAATATGAACAACCAACAAAAGGCCTCTCCCTCAAGGGAAATCATCAAACCTACATCACCCACAGTCAATACAATGGACGTTGTGAGCATGTCTGATAAGGAATTCAGAATATTTGTAGTGACCAAACTAACTGAGATGGAAGAGAAAAGAGATAAGGAGCTCCAGGAGATGAGGAAATCCTTCAGTGACTTGAAAGAAGAAATGGATATCTTAAACAAGAACCAGGTGGAACTTTTAGGATTGAAGAATGTGATACAGGAAATCAAAACCTCCCTTGAAAGCATTAAAAGTACGTTAGACCAGGCAGAAGATCGAATCTCTAATCATCTCCAAGGCACATCATAGCCAGACTGGCAAAAACAACAGATAAAGACAAGATACTAAAGTTGGCAAGAGGGAAACGCCAGGTTACTTACAAAGGTCACCCCATCAGGCTAACATCGGATCTCTCAGCAGAAACAATGCAGGAAAGGAAAGAATGGGGAAGCATAGTCAAAGTGTTGAGTGAAAAACAATTTCAACCAAGAATACTATACCCGGCAAAATTATCTTTTATATGGGAAAAAAAGATAAAAACATTCTCAAATAAACAAAATTTGAAGGAATTTACCAACACCAGACCAGCTCTTCAAGAGGTTTTGAAGGGAGTACTATACCAGGAAAACTAAAAAATCAGAGACAGTTATACGAGAACAAAAAACAACTAAGAAAATGGCTCACTTAATGATAGGATCAGGTATGGAAATATCGATAATTACATTGAATGTCAATGGATTAAATTCCCCAGTTAAGAGACATAGACTAGCTGAATGGATAAGAAAACAGAAACCCTCTATCTGTTGCCTACAAGAAACTCACTTTATGGATAAAGATATACATAGACTAAAAGTCAAGGGCTGGAAAAAGATATTCCATGCAAATGGAAATCAGAAAAAGGCTGGAGTAGCGATATTGATCTCAGACAAAATAGATTTTAAAACAAAGACTGTAAGAAGAGACAAAGAAGGGCATTATATAATAGTAGATGGGGTAATCCAGCAAGAAGATATAACCCTTATAAATATCTACGCACCCAACTCAGGTGCGCCTAAATATGTGAAGGAAAGACTGCTGGAGCTAAAAGGAGACATAGGGAAAAATACTATAATTGTTGGAGATCTCAACACCCCGTTATCTCCTATAGACAGATCTTCTAGACAGAAAATAAATAGAGAGATACAGGACTTAAATGATACTATAAATGGAATGGGCTTGACAGATATCTATAGAACTTTCCACCCTACATCCACAACATATACATTTTTCTCACCCCGACATGGAACCTTTTCAAAGATAGATCATATATTAGGACACAAATCAAGCCTTTACAGATTCAAAGGCATAGAAACTGTACCCAGCATCTTCTCTGACCATGATGGAATTAAACTCAAGATTAATTTCAAGAAACAACCCCGAAAACACACGAACACATGGAAACTGAACAACCTACTTCTGAATGACTTCTTCACTACTGAAGAAATTAAGGCTGAAATAAACAAATTTATGGAAACAAATGATAATGAGGACACAAGTGTCCAGAACCTATGGGACACAGCAAAAGCAGTCATAAGAGGGAAATTCATAGCAATTAGTGCACATAAGAAAAGGATGGAAAGATGGCAAGTAGATAACTTATCATCATGCCTCAGAGAACTGGAAAAACAACAACAAACGAACCCCCAAAATGCCAGGCGAAAAGAAATAATAAAGGTTCGAGCAGAAATAAATGAAATAGAAAATAAACGAACCATACAGAAAATAAATGAAAGCAAAAGCTGGTTCTTTGAAAAGATCAACAAGATTGATACTCCATTGGCTAGACTGATCAAGAAGAAGAAAGAAAGAAACCAGATTAATCAAATATGTGATGAAACAGGCAATATTACCACGGACATAGCAGAAATACATAATATCATTAGAGGATACTATGAGCGACTTTACGCCAACAAACAAGATAACCTGGAGGAGATGGACAAATTCCTGGATGCATATAAACTACCAAGATTGGATCAGGAAGACATAGAGAATCTGAATAGACCTATAACAAGCCAGGAGATTGAATCAGTAATTAATAATCTCCCAACAAAGAAAAGCCCAGGCCCAGATGGCTTCACTTGTGAATTCTACAAAACTTTCAAGGAAGAATTAACCCCTATCTTACTAAAATTATTTCTAAAGATTCAAAAGGAAGGAAACCTTCCAAATTCATTTTATGAAGCCTCCATCATCCTCATCCCCAAAACAGATAAGGATATGACAAAAAAGGAAAACTACAGACCAATATCATTGATGAATATAGATGCGAAAATTCTCAACAAGATACTCGCAAATCGTATCCAACAACATATAACAAAGATCATTCATCACGACCAGGTAGGCTTTATACCAGGGATGCAAGGGTGGTTCAATATACGCAAGACCATAAATGTAATACACCACATTAACAGAAAGAAAGATAAAAACCATATGATCATCTCAATTGATGCGGAGAAAGCGTTTGATAAAATACAACATCCTTTTATGATTAAGACTCTCAGTAAGATTGGTATAGAAGGGTCATTTCTGAACACAATAAAAGCAATCTATGAAAAACCTACAGCTAATATTATACTGAATGGGGAAAAGCTGAAAGCTTTTCCTCTGAAAACAGGTACTAGGCAAGGCTGCCCACTTTCTCCACTGCTCTTTAATATAGTACTGGAAGTCTTAGCTATTGCAATCAGAGAAGAGAACAGTATTAAAGGCATTCGAATAGGCAAAGAAGAGTTGAAAATATCTTTATTTGCAGATGACATGATGGTATACTTAGAAGACCCAAAGGTATCCATGAAAAAACTGCTTGAAGTAATAAGTGAATACAGTAAGGTGGCAGGATACAAAATCAATATCCAAAAATCTATAGCATTTCTATTTATGAACAACAAGTTGAATGAAGCAGAGCTGAAGAAAGGAATCCCTTTCACCGTAGCCACAAGATGTATAAGATATCTAGGGATAAACCTAACTAAGAAAGTCAAAGACCTTTATAAAGAAAACTACGAGAATCTTAAAAAAGACATTGAAAGTGACATAAAAAAGTGGAAGGACATCCCATGCTCCTGGATTGGTAGAATTAACATAATCAAAATGGCAATTCTACCCAAATTAATCTACATGTTTAATGCAATTCCAATCAAAATACCAGAGATATTCTTCAGAGATCTAGAAAAGACAATTATAGAATTTGTCTGGAACCATAAAAGACCTCGTATTGCAAAAGCAATCCTGCGTAAGAAGAATGGAGTAGGAGGCATATCACTCCCTGATCCCAAGATATACTATAAAGCTGTGGTCATCAAAACAGCATGGTATTGGCATAAAAACAGACATGTGGACCAATGGAAGAGAATAGAGACCCCAGAAATAACTCCCAAAGCTTATAGCCAACTGATCTTTGACAAAGGATATCAGTCAATCCATTGGGAAAAGGAAAACCTCTTTAGTAAATGGTGCTGGAAAAACTGGGTATCCACCTGCAGAAAGATGAAACTGAACCCCCATCTTTCACCATTAACAACAGTCAACTCAAAATGGATCAAAGATCTGAACCTAAGACCTCAGACAATAAAACTACTTGTGGAAAATGCTGGGGAAACTCTGGGAGACATTGGAGTAGGCAAAGACTTCTTAAATAAGACTCCCAAAGCACAGGCAATAATCCCTAAAATAGACAAGTGGGACTATATTAGACTAAGAAGTTTCTGCACAGCAAAGGACACAGTAACAAGTGTGAACCGACAACCCTCAGAATGGGAAAATATTTTTGTTAAATATGCCTCAGACAAGGGACTGATAACGAGAATACATAGGGAACTCAAGTGCCTTATGCGAAAAAAAATGATTAACCCGATTAAAAGATGGGAAAGTGAGCTGAACAAAAGTCTCTCTAAGGAAGACATACGAACAGCCAAAAAGCATATGAGGAAATGCTCAACATCCCTCATCATAAGGGAGATGCAGATAAAAACCACAATGAGATACCACCTAACCCCTGTCAGAATGGCAAAGATTAAGAATATAAAAAGTGATAAGTGTTGGCGGGGATGTGGTGAAAAGGGAACCCTCCTACACTGTTGGTGGGAATGTAAACTAGTTCAACCACTGTGGAGAACAATATGGAGGTTCCTCAAAGATCTACAAATAGAACTACCATTTGATCCAGCAATCCCACTTCTGGGTATTTACCCAAAAGACAGGAGAACGCTCAGTCAGAAAAGTGCTTGCACATCCATGTTTATTGCAGCATTATTCACAATTGCCAAGACATGGAACCAACCTAAATGTCCACAAACTGATGAATGGATTGGAAAAGTGTGGTATATATACTCTATGGAATACTACTCAGCCATAAAAAATAACAAGACCCTGGCATTTGATAGAAAGTGGTCAGATATGGAGGATCTATTGCTGAGTGAAGTAAGCCAGGCTATGAAAGAAAGATATTGTATGTATCCACTCAATATATACCAACTATCCGCACTCTATGGTAGAGAGCAAAAAATTGGAGGACATAAAAGCAGTGAAGGTACTTAATGAGGATAGGACAGTGTGGAATGGGGGAAGTGAAGAGAAGAGGATAGAGAAAGATAGCAAGAGAACAATAGAGAGGCAGGATGTTAGTGAGAAACAGATATGACTTATTAACTGTTGATGATGACATGTATAGTATTCTCAACTGGATTGGTCTGAGAAGTACTTCATGATGGGCAAAGTCTTTTTACAAGCAAAATGAGAAATAGTGATTGACTGTTTTAAAAAATAATTAGAATAATAATAATAATGATTAGGGAAAACATAGAAAAGATATTGAATGTTGAAGTGGGGAGATTAATGTCTCTGTATTGACTGAAATGCATGGCATTCCCTTTTGAAAAAGCATTGTGATACACTGTAAAGTTATATGTAATCCAATGTAATATAAAGAAGATTATGATGATAATAAAAATAAATTTTAAAAAAGTAATTGTACCAATAGCTTGCTCTATTAATCAAACATTTTACGTCATAAATCAGTCTCTTGGTGTTAAGTTGGAGGAAGAATATTTATTTTATGTTCTAAAAAGTTAAAGGTAATATAAGCATTCAAAGTTATCTGAAAATCTATCATTCATGCATTCATCCTGATGAGTTGCAAAAAATAAATGTCTCAAAATTTTCTCTCCTTATTGAAAACAAATTACAGTGAATACACATATCTAAAGCAGTGACACATTTAAGTTACATAGGGGACAAAGAGAGAAAACGTTTAGTGCTAACATCACATCTCAAGTGTTCTCTCCGTAAGTTCACATCTTATGCTTAGCTTGTTTATGTGCACTAACATATTCATTGGGATGTGCCACCGCCTTTTCCACATATTGAAAATAATCATGCTTGGGGTCAGATCGGCCTGGACTCGACTGCTTTAAAACCACACTGGGTGCATGTGCTGGCTAAGGTAGCTGGGTCCTAAAAGACCAACTGTGTGGTTCAAGCCCCAGACCTAGCGATTTGAAAATCAGACACAGGCACATGTGTGTGCCCAAAATTCCAAGAAAAGAATCAAGAAGGAATTTCTTTTGTTTCTTTCTCTTTCTCCCTCTCTTCTGTGTCTCTCTCTGACATGCACGTATGCTGTATTGAAATTTTTTTTTTTTAATTTACAAAGCAAAACACAAACAGCATGCTTTGGTCTTGCCACCAAATATCACTCAGTAGCACTTAAGCTAGAAGTTTCAATGTTACTTGCATTATTTCTTATTTTATTTTGCCAAGGATTTTTTACATTCATATGTAGGTTTGGCATATTTTTATATCACTATCTGTTTTTGTTTGTTTGTTTGTTTGTTTGTGGAGAGGTTTTTGCTATAGGGTGTGTGTGCTCGCCAGACAGAGAGAGACACAGAGATAGAAAGCGAGAAATCACCCCACCAGGGGGGATGGCCACGCCGCAGTTCCTTCTCCTCCATTCTCCTCTTGGGATCTTGGGCATGCACGCACACTTGCCCAGTGTGAGTTTTAAGCCACTGGGTCCAGGACGCAAACCACAGTCGAATACATGGGATTCCAGCGACATAGCCATTACGCTAACTGCTGGTTCCCTATCTGTTTTCATTTAGGAAAAAACAACCTATTTTAATATTGTACAGTACCATGCATACTATACCCAAACAGATCCAACTATGAGTTCACTAAAATCATTTAATTCAGTAATTGGTGTTTTGCATCCTTCATATTCTACAGAAATCAGGGGCAGATCTAAGTTTAAGTATGTGTTAGCAATATTTGTAGAGTTGCATAAAGTTTCTCATGGACTGGGGAAAAATTATTTTTACATTTTAAAAAATACAAGATTAAACACTTTATCAGGAGCATAATATATTCTGATGATCTAATATAGGCCTATATAGCCAACATTAGTCAAAATATTAGTATCTAAATATAATCAGTAAATTGTTGTCTTTGCAATACTGATTTTTTTCTGTAACATCTAGTTACTATTTATGTAAGGTTGATAAGGACTGAGATATTAAGCACCAGCAGATGGCATAATGGTTATGTCGCTGGACTCTCATGTAAATGACCATGGTTCGAGTCCCAGACTTGGCAACTTAAAATTCACGGTTGTAGCCTGTGCGTGCATGTTAAAAATCCTGAACAGAGAATGAAAGAGAAGGGATTGTAGTGTGGCCATCCCTCTCAGGAGTGGGGGATGATTTCTTGTTTTCTATCTCTCTGTCTCTGTCTGTCTCTTCAATGAAGCAAAAATCTCTCTTAAAAGAAAAAAGAGAAAAAAAAGAAAGAAAGAAGCAAGATATTCAAAACTAATCTATTTGGGGGTAAATCTTGCCTCTATTACTTACTAGAGGTGTAATCTGGGCAATCAATGTGTTTGTTTTCAATTTCCTCATTTATAAATAATAATACTACTACCTTGTAGTAATACTACTACCTTGTAGGCTTGTTATTAGTATTAAATGAGTTAATATTTGAGTGGTATTTACATGGTGCCTGGCAGCATCCAAACAGTGGTACTGTGGTAAAACTTGATGCTCTGCAAGGCAGTTGCAACATGGGAAGGCTCATGGTTCAGTTCCAGATACTTTTCTGAGTATACTGTCCTGGATCTGGGGATGACTGAAAACTAGGCTGAATCATAATATGAAGACACTGTTGGGGAGGTCTTTCTCTTTCACTCAGTCTCAATCATAGAAGGAAGAAATAAATAATATTTAAAGTTAGTTTCTGGCATATATGATCTTCAAAAAGCTCATAGAAATGCATATTATGGGAGCCAGCAGATGGCACAGTGGTTTAGGCACTGGATTCCTACATGGCCAGCCACAATTGGAGTCCTGGACCAAACTGCTTGAAAAGCACACCAGGTACATGTGTTTCATGCCCAAAATCCCAAGAGGAGACTGGAGGAGAACACCTGGGGAGGGGGGTGACTTCTCACTTTTCCTCTTTCTTTTTCTGGAGAGTGTACCCACCCTATGGCAAAAATTAAATGAACAGAAGAAAGAACAAAAAAGAAAGAAAGAAAAAGAGAAAGAAATAAAAAGAAAGATGGAAAAAAGAAAAGAAAGAAAGAAAATGCATACTATGAAATAACTATTCATTGATATAAAAATATTTTGCAGGACCAGCCAATGGCATAATGATTGCATTGCTGGACTCCCACATACTCAACCACAGTTCAAGTTCCAGACCCAGAAGCTTAAACCTGACACCGGGATTATGTGCATGCATGCCCCAAATCCTGAGATGAGGATGAAGGAGAAGAGATTGCAGCATGACCATCCCCCCCGGGGTGGGTGATATCTCACTTTCTGTCTTTGTCCCTCTCTGTCTCTCCAACAAGTGCATGTGCCCTATAGCAAAAATCTCCAAAGACTCTCTCTCTCTCTCTCTCTCTCTCTCTGTATATATATGTATATATATATATACATATATAATGTCAATATAAACTTGTATTTTAATTATTTTTCCTCAAAGTTTTTGAAGGCTTCTCATAGTAATTATTAAATGAATATTTATAGAAGGAACAAACAAAGAAAAAAAGAAAAGTCATTTTAATAATATGAAAAACATTTATTTAATTCAAAAGTTGTTTAAATTATTAAAAGAGAAATTACCATTTTCCTTTTGAAGTAGAAGATGGGAGATGCATAATGTAAGCTCAACTGACAAGAACCTGGGTTTAAGAAAACCTTGCCTTGAGAATGTAATGGAGAAGCTACAAAATGCAGATATCCAAAGGAACACAGGGGAGAGGTAAAAATATGTTGGCAGAGAGCTAAAGTTTGGTTACCAAGGTAACCAAGTAAATTCAATTGGGTATAAAATAATCATGGGACAAATTGCCTAGAAGGATGTTATGCACTTTTCCATTGCTTTTAGTTTGAGTGGAATTTTTCAGAGGTTGAATTGTAGACAACAAAGTTCCACTGTATTTACTCAACATAGGAGAAGTGTAGACTCTTTTAAATGGAAAGCTTATTGTTGAAAAGAAAATCTGTGGCTCTGCACCTAACTACAAAGCAAACCTTGACACCACTGTTAGCAGAGTCAGACAGAATAGTGTTTGTCAGCACTTCTTAAGTAGAAATTAAGAAAAGAACTGTTAGTATCTGAAGTTGAGCATTTATTCATAGTGATGAGCAGTTCCACATGAGTTTAGCATTCTTGTTTAAAATGCTACCAATGTATTAAAGTGTTTTTAAGAATGGTTATATAAACTATGTAATAATAATGAATATTTTCATTAAGATAATCTCAAAATGGCTATATTGGGAACCAGCAGTTAGCGTAATGGCTATGTTGCTGGACTCCCACGTAGTCGACCGCGGTTCGCGTCTCGGACCCGGTGGCTTAAATCTCACGCCGGGCGCGTGTGCGTGCATGCCCAAGATCCCGAGAGGAGAATGGAGGAGAAGGGATTGCGGCGTGACCATCCCCCCTGGGGGGTGATTTCTCGCTTTCTGTCTCTATGTCTCTCTCTGTCTGTCTGGCGAGCGCACGCGCCCTATAGCGAAAACCTCTCCAAAAAAAAAAAAAAAAGTAAAAAAAAAAAAAAAATGGCTATATTGAATGTGTATGCTTTCAAATTTTTGAAAAGAGTTAAAGAGTCTTGGTTGGCAATACTTAGCTACTAAACAAAATATGTAAGTCAATGCAGTGCCAAAATCCATTAATAGTCTACAAAACAAACTAGATATCTAGAGATACACATCTCAGAGCATGTGTGCAATGTAGAGTTTCTGTGGTGACAAAGTAGTATATTCTATTATTTTGGTTGTTTCTATGATATCTTTAATAGGTACTTTCATGACAATAATATAATGGCTACCTATTACAATATATATATAGGAATTAAATATTTTGTAAACATAAATACAAACACAACAGTATTTGCTAATCTGTGATGGTATGTAGATCAACCATCGTAAGCAGCTAAAATTACATGATAAGTAGGAAAGTAACACCAAATTCTCTCATATCAAGTAGGATGACTTTGGGCATAAGTAACAGAACGCAGTACAAATTATTTCAAATAATAAGGAAATATATTGTGCATTAAGAATAAGAAAACATTTCCCAGAAGTCATCTCTCCTATCATTGGCTACAACTGGTCACAGAGTTAGCCCTGAAACAATGATGCTCAAACTGTAGTTCTTAGCAGCAGGAGCGCCAGGAATGTGTTAGTAAGGAACAATCAAGAACCTCACAAAAGACCTACTGAATCAGAAAACCTGGGATGGTATTCAACAATCTGGGCTTCAACAAACTCCAGGTGATGCCAATAAACACACTAATCTGTAAACCACTGCACTAAACCCATCACTCAAAAGAAGATCACTACGATTGGGTTAAACCATCAGAATGCAGAAGATACGCTGGAGTTAAGGATAAAGGTTTTTTTCATAAATAAATGACTGAATAAAAACAACGTTCTGCTGATGAGGAAGATACCAGAACATCATAACATGGAGGGGTGACTGAATACATGTCCAGAAGACAGGGCCAGCAGGTGGTATGGTGGTTAAGGTGCTGGACTCTCACATGGTTAACCACAGTTTGAGTCTCAGACCTGGTGTCTTGTTTTCTTACTTTCTCTCTCTCTCTGATAAGCATTCATGCCCTATAGCATTTTAAAATAATATTACTATTTAAAATAATATTAACAATAAATAAAATGAAATAAATTATTCTTTTTTAAAAAATGAGAAGGCAACAAATAGTGTTTCAAATTATTTTCTCATAGAACAATAAGATGTAGTAGTTAGACAATAAGCTTTTGAATCCAAACAGATTGAATTTGCAAACCTGATTTCACCCTCTGTGTAATAAGTAACAAATTCTTTTATTTCTAGGTATCTCTGCTTTCTCTATTTTGAAATTGGAATAATAATATTTTTCTCGAAAAGATTTCATGACTGGAATATAGTAAGCACTGAATAAACTGTAATTTCCCATCACAGTTGCATCACAACTGTTTCAGGCTTTCTTTTCTTTTTTTTTTTCTTTTTCCATTTCTGATTACCCAGTTTGATTGTGTATATGTGTGTGAGTTTTACTATTATTTATACAGTAAAGGTATCACCTCAACATTACCAAGTTATACCAGGTTATTTTTCCTGCATGTGGACTTTTTTTTTTTTAAACCTGATTCATCTAATGGATTGGATACTATATTTCAACAGACTTTTGTCTGAGCTTTTGGTTAAGTATAGCTATTTTCTAACATTCTATCTAGAAGAACAATTCTTAGAGTCACCAGATTTAGTAAGTAAAAATGCAGAACATTCAGTCAACTTGAATTTCAGATAAAAAGAATTGTTTAGTATATCTTAAATATTATATTAAAAGTATGTGCTATGGGTTGAATAATGGTTTATCGCTCAGAGGTTCGCAGGAATAGGGTCATAGTAAAATGTCATTTCAGTGGTGATTCCTTGAAAAAGTGAGTACTAGAGGGTGGTGGCTGGATCATGAAGGACCATGAATGGTTGGACCTATTCATCGTTTATTAATAGATTAATGTTGTCTCCTGAGACTAAGTGAGTTCTAATGCTTGAAAAGGAGTTAGTTTCTGGGACAGAAGGTTGTTATAAAAAGGAGATAGTTGCACCCCATGTCTCTTTCTCTGTTTACACTCATCCTCTCTGCTTCTCTCTGTTATGTTGTGAGACAGCGTGAGGCCTTTGGATGTTCCAGCCACCAGAATGGTATATCAAATAAATCTCCATTTATTTATTTGTTTGTTTGTTTGTTATAGGGCATGTGTGCTTGCCAGAGAGACAGAGAGACAGAAAGAGAGAAATTACCCCCCCAGGGGAGTGGGCCACACTGCAATCACTTCTACTCCATTCTTCTCTAAGGGTTTTGGACACACATGCAAATGTACCTACTGTGAATTTCAAGCAGCTGGGTCCAGGACTCGAACTGTGATCAGACATGTGGGAGTTTAGCAACAAATCCATTATGCCATCTGCTGATCAACCCTCTATTTTTCACAAGTCACTTAGTTTCAGGAATTTATGTTAGCAACACAATTGTGGACTGAAATAATAGATACACTAAAAAATTCATTGTTTACCAGAAATTTGAAATTACCTAGTGTCCTGTATTTTATCTTGCCACCTTACCAGTGCTACCACTGTTTTTTGTTTTCTTTTTGGAGAGGTTTTTACGATAGGGTGCATGCACTCACCAGAAAGACAGAGAAACAGAAAGTGAGAAATCACCCACCAGGGGGATGGCCATGCCGAGATCTCTTCTCCTCCATTATCCTCTTGGAATTTTGGGCATGCACACACATGCGCTCTGTGTGAGTTTAAGCCACTGGGTCTGAGACTCGAACCATGATCGACCACATGGGAGTCCAGCAACATGGGCATTACGCCATCTGGTGGTCCCACCGGTGCCACCACTTTTTTATCCCATAGTCCTACTGAGATAAGCCATGGAAATAGCTGAGACTTATCAGCAAATTTAATTTTTCTGTAATCATGAGGGCAAATAGTGTCAGTGTTTTCAGATTCAGCTTCCTCAGGTGTGAAATCAGGCTAACTATCTCAACTTAGATTGCTATAACAAAATACTAGAGATTGAGTGGTTTAGAATAAATTTATTTTCTCAGTTCTGGAAGATAGGGAGCCAAAGATCAAGGTACCCTTCAGTTCTTAGTGTCAGCCTTCTTTATCTTTTTAAATTACTATTATTATTATTGCTTTTTAAAAAATTTACATTTGATCATTCTATATCATTATAGCATACAGCATTGTTTTTCCCAGAATGCATGCAGTGCACATCAGTAAAGTAAAAGACATTATCATATACATCATTTGTGTCTGATAAATGCTTCTTTTTTTTTCTGATCCCCTCCCATCCACCCCACCCTCCATCCTCCACCTCCTCCTCTGCATCCACAGTTGCCCTCCCTATCACCATATCCTCCAATCTTTCTGTTTGGGCCATCGAGTTCAGACATCCAGTATATGTCCACCTTGTTTAACGGTTGCAGATGGCCACTTTCTCACAGTATCCTTACATGGCAAACAGAGCATTCTTCTGTCTCCTCTTCTACTTATAAAGACACTATTCCTTGCAGATTATGACCTCATTTAACCTTCATTACTTCTTTACAGACGCTATCTCCAAATGCAGTCACACTGGGGATCAGAACTTCAACATGAATTTGGGAGAAATACAAACATTCAGTTTATATCAGAGGACACAGATGCTCATCTACATACCACTATCTAGGAAATGTTGGCTGTGTCACAGCTCAATATTCCTAGATTTTCTAAACAAGTCACACTCTGACATAAATTAGACAACCTTAACAACCCATAATAATTAACAACCCCATTGTGTTTGTGTGTTTTAATTTGCTATAGAGTGTGTGCACTCACCATAGAGAGAGAGAGAAAATGAGAAAATACACCCCAGGGACGATGGCCACACCATAACCCCTTCTCTTTCTCCTTTTGGGATTTCAGGCACACACACATGCACCTAGCATGACAGATTTGGGATTGGAACTCCAAGTCAGGTGTGTTGTATCCAGCCATCTCAACCACCACATCACCAGCTGGCCCTAACCCCATTTTATAGATGAGAAAACTGAGGCTCAGATAGATTATGAATTTTGCCTAAATTCACTTGGTTAATAAGAATTACTTTAGGTATTAAAATTTGCCTTTCACATCAAAATTTTTTCTGAAACTATTACCACTCTATGAAATAATTGTGTTCTGTTCTTTCTTGGTAAGATTTAGGTATTATATAAATGGAAAAGATGGCTTAAAGAGAGAAATAACTTAGTTCAAAAAACAAAGAAAATTCAGGAGAAGCTAAAGGACTACCACTTTTTTTCTACTTCCTGCAAAGAAGGGTCTCCAAGCAGGATGTAGACAGGTGAATGACTTGGACTCGTGTCTAAAAATCAGAATTCTGAGGCTAAATCTGGTAATCTGGAATAGAAAGAACCCAAGAATAAGTAAAAGGTGAGTCACATTGTTCTAACATAGATTTCTGGAAATTATTTCTGTTGTCTAATTAAAATTTTGTTTCTTTTAACTAACTCCCCCAATCCTCCATCCTCACCCCAACCCCCAGTAACCACCATTTTATTCTCTCTCTACTTGTATTAGTTCAACTTTTTTAGATTTGCATACAATTAAGATCATGTGGTATTTATTTACTTATTTAGTACCTACCTTATTTCACTTACCATCATCTGTGTTGTCACAAACATCAGGGCTTCCTTCTTTATCAAGATTGAACAGCATTGGGAGCAGTGTGAAGAGATGAGAGTGACCCCCCAGACAGCCAAAGCCTGCGCATGGCTGCACCCCCTGTGTCCAGAACCTATGTCCCATTGTCATCACCACCATGCCCAAGAGAAAGGCTGAAGGGATGCTAAAGGAGATAAAGCCAAGGTGAAGGACCAACCACAGAGTAGATTTGCAAGGTTATCTGCGAAACCTGCCCCTCCAAAGCCAGAGTCCAAGCCTAAAAAGGCCCCTGCAAAGAAGGGAGAAAAGGTACCCAAAGGAAAAAAGAGAAAAGCTGCTGTTGGCAAGGATGGGAATAACCCTGCAGAAAATGGAGATGCCAAAACAGACCAGGCACAGAAAGCTGAAGGTGCTGGAGATGCCAAGTGAAGTGTGTGCATTTTTGATAACTGTGTACTTCTGGTGACTGTACAGTTTGAAATACTATTTTTTATCAAGTTTTATAAAAATGCAGAATTTTTTTAAACTTTTTTAAGCCATGTTGTTAGCACAGAGAACACTTCAACACTTCATTGTTGTTTTTTGGGGAAGAGGCATTTGTCACTAATAGAATGTCTCTGAAGCTGGATTGATTTGGACATCTTTCCCTTCTAGTTTTGAGAGTCTTCCTCTTGGCTCCCAAGAGGAGGGATTCCCTGACACACACAGCCACCTTGGCACAGATGCCTTGTGGTGTGGAAAACTTAACATTTGCTTTTATGTCCTCTCCTTCTCTGCCTTCAGCATAGACTTAACTCCCTTTAACCAGAGACCTGTGGGGACCTGACCACAGAAAATTGATTATACCGGTATCTCAGGCAATCTGGACTTTCCAGTGTAATGACATTGAGATAGCATCCTTCAAAAGAGCAGCAGTTCCTTTTCTATATTGTTAGACCTTCAGGTTAATAATTCTGCCATTTTCATTTCCCAAAAGTCAGGGTTGGCTCATGAAAAGTTGTTAAACAACATGCTAAATGTGAAAAGTCAACCTTTACTCTAAACTTTCCCTGTTCAGAGCATCAAATGAAGACATCATTGGATTTTATAGTGGCTTTCTGATTTTGGGAGTCCACTGAAGAAGGGAGTTTGAAAGTTGTATACTGTTAACGATTATCTGCCCATGTCCTGCCTGAAACACCATGATTGTTTATGAAAAGTATCTCTAATAAAGCTGGATACAGTTTGACCTGGGAAAAAAAGATTGAAGAGCATTGGATTGGATATATATGCCATATTTTCTTTAACCATTATCCATTGATGGACACAAAATATGTATGTGGTAATATCCTTTATTTGATGGTAACGTAATGCATGTTTTTGAAAAACTGTATTGTGTGCTGTGGAGATTCACAACAGTTAAATCTGAAGTAGAAATTAAAACAAAAGAAAAAAAAATACAAGATCCCTAAAGAAAAAAATCAGTTGGATTTATATTGGGACTTCATAATGACTGAAGCTGAAACAAAAGGAAACCAATCTGTCACTGTTATTTGAAAATGAATTACATCTTTCTTTCTTTCTTTTTTTTCTTTTTTTTAAAGATTTTTGCTAAAGGGCATGTGCACTCACAGAGAGCAACAAAGAAAGAGAGAGACAGTGAGAGTGAAAGAGAAATCATTCCTCAGGGTGGGGATGGCCACATCACAATCCCTTCTCCTCCATCTCCTGGGATTTGAGGCATGCATACCCAACTTGATTTTTCAAGCTGCCAGGCTAGGACTCGAACCATGGCTTACCATGTGGGAGTCAAATGCTTTAACCACCACAACATCTGCTGGTCCCACATCTTTCTTCTTTGTTAGCCTCCAAAAGTAAAATGTTACAATAAATACAGGAGTACAGATGTCTCTTTGACATATTTAATTTCATATCCTTTGGATATATACCCAGCAGTATTGCTGGGTAAACTAAAAAATTGTATGAAACACATCTAAATATTAAACTCACCTAATTATTACCCAGTAAGATCAGGAATTTTTTAAATTTAAAAATGTTTAATTTTATTTAATTTAATGTTTTTAATTGGGTGGTAATAGTTTAGGGCAAAATTTTAGTGTGAAGCATCAGGCAGTTCTGTTTTCTTTTTGAAAGATTTTTGCTATAGGACACATACATTTTCTGGAAAGACA
The DNA here is from genome assembly GCF_000334495.1 of Tupaia belangeri chinensis. Taxonomy (NCBI): domain Eukaryota; kingdom Metazoa; phylum Chordata; class Mammalia; order Scandentia; family Tupaiidae; genus Tupaia; species Tupaia belangeri. Next base: position 1,246,512 of record NW_006159486.1, on the reverse strand, counting down.
GAGAGACAGAAAAAGAGAAATCACCCCCATCCCACCCCCAGAGGGGCTGGCCACACTGTAACCCCTTCTCCTCCATTCTCCTCTTGGGATTTGCAGCACTCATGCACATACACTCAGTGTGATTTTTAAGCCACCTGATCCAAGACTCAAAACTGCAATAGACTACATGGGAGTCTAGCAATGTAACCATTATGCCATCTGCTGGTCTCCTATTTTTTTTTTTTGAGTTATTTAATCTTATTTATTATTATCATTATTTTTAAATTTGCTATAGGGCATGTGTGGTCACCAGAGAGAGACAGAGAAAGAAAGAGGAAAAGTGGTAAAGCAAGTCACCAGGTCTGGGACTCAAATCATGGTCAGTCAACCATGGTCAGCTGTGTAGCCCTGTGGAAGTCCAGCCCTCCTTTAACCACTACACCACCTGCTGGTGTGCTGGTGCAGGTAGTTCTTTTTTTTTTTTTTTTGAGAGGTTTTTGCCATAGGGTTCATGTGCTTGCCAGAAAGACAGAGAGACAGAGAGATAGAAAGTGAGAAATCAGCCCCCAGGGGGGATGGCCACGCTACAATCCCTTCTCCTCCATTCTGCTCTCGGGATCTTGGGCACGCACACACACGCGTCCAGCGTGAGTTTAAGCCACCTGGTCTGGGACTCAAATCGCATTCGGCTACACGGGAGTTCAACGACATAGTCATTACGCTAACTGCTGTTCCCAAGTAGTTCTATTTATAATTATTAGAGGAAAGTTCACACTGTTTCTTATAATGTTTGTACTAATTTATATTTCTAGCAACAGTGTACAGGGATTTCCTTTTCTCCACTCCTTTGCCAACACTTCTCTTTCATTTTTTTTCATACTAACCATTCTAACAAGTGTAAGGTGATATCTCATTGTGATTTTAATTTTAATCTTTTCTGATTATTAATAATGTTGAACATATTTTCACATTCTTGTTGGCCATTTGTAAAGGTATTGAGAAATAACTTAAGGTCCTTTGCTCATTCTTTTTTAACTGGGTAATTTGTTTTCTTGATATTTAATTAATTTATTTCCTTACATTTTTAGATATTGACCACTTATCAGATATCTAGTTTGCAAATATATTGTCCCTTTCTTCAGGTTGTTTCATCACTCTGTTGATTGTTGTCTTTACTGTGTAGAAGCTTTTTCATTTGATGTAATCCCATTATGTTTACTTTGGTTGCCTGTTCTTTTGGGGTTATGTCCCCCCAAAAATTATTGTTCTAATGCCATGAAGCATTCCCCATGTGTTTCCATCTAGCAGTTTTACAGTTGTAGGTCTTACATTAGGCTTCTAAATACTTTTCACTTGATAAAGTGGTTAAATTTTGGGTTGTGAATTCCCCTTGGACTTAGTTTCAAACTAGATTCTTGTTGACCAGTCATCCCCTGAAATATGTGCTTATAGAATCATATGATTTTTAACAATCACTAAAAATAAGTATTCTGTTTTATTTTATTCATTCATTCACTTGTTTGCTATAGGGCATATGCAAGAGAGAGAGAATGAAAAATCATACGCCCCTCCCCAGGGTGGATGGCCACACTGCAATCTGTTCTCAGTGCGCCTCTTCAGGATTTTGGAGACTCACAAACATGCACCCAGCATGTTTCTCAAGATGCCAGGTCTGGGACTCGAGCTTCTCAGTTTCCCATGTGGGATTCAACTCCTTTAACCTCTGTGCTACTTCCTGGTCCACATGTTTTGTTTTACATATTGGAAAAATAAGGCCCAGAGAAATTAAATGAGAAGTGAAAGGTACAGGTGGAGGGGAACCAACGTTTCAAGATTGTAATCTAGCGTAACTACATTAAACTGTGTGGGCAACTAAGGTGGCTGTGCTACGGGAGGTACCTAGTCTTATTTCCTTACATTGAGTGATATTCATTTTCATTTTCATGAAACTATAAAACAGCTCTCAGATTGTTAGAATCTCAATTAGACACAATGGATAATAAGAGGCATAAATTATGTCATTCCCTGCTGAAATATAAATGGTTATACACAAACATGTTTAATTCAGGCAAGAGGCTATCAATTTCTATATGGCATATTTTCCTTGTTCAACCAAGGGTGACAAACTGACAGAGTAAATAGGATCAGTGTGAGTAAGCTGCTAGGCATGGCTGTTTCCACTCCCTCTCCCTCTCTCTTTTACTCTCTCTCTCTCTCGTAGAGCATCACCTAGGTATTATACTGTTGCAGGAACACAGGAATCCAAACACCAATTAGCAACATGGAAACAAGCTTGGGCCTGTATTTTCAAAACAATTACCAACAAGAATTAATTTTGTTAACTATTTAACCTCTATTGATCTGATTTCCCCCCCTGATTATTAAAGCCTTCTTGTACCTTCAATGGATCTGGTATCTAAGCTCACCTTTCTGGTGGGAGGTATTGTTTTCCTTGAGAGAAAAACAGAACAGAAGTGGCTTTGGTTAAGCATTATTATGCAACTTATCATTTCATCATATTTGTGGTAATTAGTGCATAGATAAATGTGCTTTCTTTCTTTGGTTACCCTCATCCATTTCTGTATTTTGTTTGTGTATCAAATCAAGACAAAATACAATTCTGTCTGGATTTATTACCCACTAATTTGAGAAATCACAATGTCATTTTTCACTGCTATAAAATAGTATTTGGCTAATTCATTTCCTGCTTTAAAATATGTTAGTGGTTCATGGCAACTCAAAACCCTTTGACAGAGTTTCCTGGAAAACTTTGAAAATTTTCTTGTTTATTCTGAATTGACAATCTAAATCATTATATATTTTTTCCTAAACAAACTTCTTAAGCATTAGCATGGATAAAAAGCATCCGAGACCTTGTCACAGTGCAGATTTCTGGGCCCTACTTTTTGAAATTCTGATTCAGAAACTAGTACAGGGGCTGAGATGTAGTCCTAATACGTCCCGATGTAATGTTAATGGAGCTAGTTCTATGGTGTGGCTTCTCACTTCAAGCTTGTGGGAACATCATTCAGATGTTTTTCTACACATACACAATACATTTTAAAAAATCTATTCTTGCACACAATAAAAACGGATACACTGTTATTTAACTCACAGTATTAAAACTGACTTAAAATAGATGTTTAGAAAACCATAACACAGTGATTTCCACCAAACCTATCCTATAATATTCTCTCCCTCTGTAACTACGCCTTTTTACTTGAAAGGTATATATTTGTCCAAGAGAAAGCATGCTAGAATCTTTTTAATCTTTTCATTTTTTATTTCAATTTATTTATTTGCATTCATTCACTGTACATCATTACAGCATAAAAAAATGAGATTTTCCATCCAGAGTACACTGTATATTGTCTCAATCAAGCACATCAACAAACATGTTATTGTCAGCAAATAATTTTCCATTTCTTGTTTCCTGTATGTTTTGCTTTTTTTCCCCCATCCTTGATTCCCTGTCTCTTATCCTCTGCCATCTCCCACTCTCTTCCCATACTGTCTCTGGTATCTATGTTTGCTTTCTATACTGTTTTCCCCCCACATTTTATTGAATTACTAAAGACCTTAATTAATCTAAATATTTTCATAGCAAACACATGTGATATATACATTTCCATGAACACAAGTCTAACTTTACGCATCCCATAAAGTAGCACCTAGCTGGGGCTATATATCTTACTGCAGTCATTGAATAGATATTTTTTTTCCTGAACCTTTTTGTTTGTACCT
>NW_006159486.1:1242496-1242773 GCF_000334495.1 Tupaia belangeri chinensis | reverse complement strand
TCCCTAAGCATCATCACAGCATACAAAATGTGATTTCCCATCCAGTATATACTGCATAGTGACTTAATCATACATATTATAAAAAATTTTCCATTTCTAGTTCCTAGAATTATTTTTACCCCTCTTTCTGAACCTCTGTCCTTTCCCACCATCTTTTCACACTATCTCTGGTGTCTACAATTGTCTTCCATTCCTTTCCCACCCAAATTGTATTGATCACACAATCTTACATAATCTAACTACTTTCAATGGTGAGTTCACTCATTACTACTAAGAA
>NW_006159486.1:1207178-1242003 GCF_000334495.1 Tupaia belangeri chinensis | reverse complement strand
GAATGCCTCTCTAGGTTTGGAAAGTTTTCTTGCAGGATTTCATGGAATAGATTATCAATGCCCTTATGGGTCTCTTCACCTTCTGGAATGCCAATTAGCCAGATGTTTAGACATTTGATGGTATCCAGTACTTCTCACATATTATTCTCAAATTTTGGGGCCATTTTCTCAGTCTTCGTGGTGGATTTTTCTAGGCCAGCCATTTTCTCTTCTAAATCTGAGATTATATTTTCTGAATGATCTAATCTGCTTTTAATACTTTCAAGGGAGATTTTGACTTCCTGTATTATAGGCTTCATCTCTAACAGTTTTGTTTGAGTCTTTTGTAAAGTGTGTAATTCCTCTTTTAGATCTTGCAAAAATTTCCTCATCTCCTGGATCTCATCAACTCCTTTCTCCTTTCTCTTTAGCAGTTCATTATCTCTCTTCTCTTCCATCTCTGTTAGCTTCGACATTATGAATGCTCTAAATTCTTTATCAGACATTTCCATGATTTGCATTGAACTGCTTGTGGATGAAGAGGAGTTATTCTTTTGTCTTGGAGGAGAGGTATTTTCTTGCTTTCCCATATTTCCTGTGATCCAGTGGTGATTTCTTGTCATCTGATGGATGGTGTGTTTTTTTCAAATTCTTGAAGTTCAGTCTGAATGTTTGGGAGCAAGCAGACAGAGGTGATCTAAAATCTCTTTGCCGTTCTGTTGTGATCACTGGTGCAGCAGATTCAGTAGATATCGAGGAATATTTTAACCCTATTAGTATTTGGATGTTTAGCTACAGTGCTCTTAGATACGTCGAAAAACACATTAAATGGATATTGGAGAGTGAAGAGACAAGAAAAATGAAAATGAAAGAGAGAGAGAGAAACAACAACAAAAAAGAGAAAAAAATTGTTATTACTGGTTTTGTTTGTTTGTTTGTTTTTGTTTCTTTGTTTGTTTTTTAAATCACAAAATAGAAAACGCGTGGCGCACAAATACCTGGTTTGCAGGAGCCATGTGGAACCTTCTTCTGAAGGCCTGGCCTCTTTTGCCAGTAGCTCGTTTGCTGGAGGCTGAATTATCAGTAGAAAATCTTCATTTCTCCCGTGCCCTGAAATACCTAGTTTGCAGGAGCCATATGGAACCTTCTTCTCTAATCTTTTCATTTGAATCTTTGTTGAAATCATTTATTTTTTCTTCTCAGCTTTCTTATCACTGTTAATGTGTGCATCATTCCTTGGCCAATGATCAACACAAATGGTATATTCTTGGATATCTTTTTGTCCCTTGCATCTAATAATCTCATTACCTAGCCTCTAACCTTATAGATAACAAGCAATTAATAAATATATATTAATTAATGAGTGACAGAGAGAAGAAAAACAACTTTCATTTAGAAGCATACTATGAGGCAAAAGATCTTTTTGTTTTCAGTTAAGACTTAAGTCTACTATAGTTCTTATTAAAAGGGCCTTTAATTACAATTAATTTTCAACAATAATTATGAGTGTTTTTCTATGAAACTCCATCCCATGCCAACAGGATAGTGATGCACACTCCACTAAATACTTAACACATTTCATTACTCTCACTTATGTTTATAGCATGTACATTCTCTCGTATCAAAAAAATCAGCAACAGAAGAAATCCCTGGAGAAGGACTAATATAGGAGGAGCAAGTGCCTTTAGATCTAAAAATTGCAGAAAATATATGCTTTGAATGTAAAAGAAAAAGTAATAAATGTACATTAGCTGGTCTTTTTTACTGGCATTTCAATATAGAAGCACATCTATAATTATTGTGTTTCAGAAAAGTTGATTTTTAAAGTAAATTTACTGAAGATGCTATCTTTAGTAATAGGAAATGTCAACTGTTTTATATAACACTATCCAAATTCATAAGCTAGGAAAATTTCTAAAATTAAAAACAAAACAAAACAAAACAAAAAAACCCAACAAAACAGTGGGAAAAGTCTAAAATCCCAAGTAGTGAATTTTCTGTAAAGTAGCAATAGAGTCAATAAACTCACAGATCAACATACTCAAATCAAGCAAAAATATTTTGTTTAAGAAATCAGGCAATGGGACCAGCAGATGGTGTAATGGTTATGTTGCTGGACTACCACATGGCTGACCACAGTTTGAGTCCCAGACTAGGTATCTTGAAACTCACACCAGGTATGTGTGCATGTGTGCCCAAGATCCCGGGAGGAGAATGGAAGAGAAGGGATTGCAACATGGCCTCCTCCCTGGGAGGCGATTTCTCACTTTCCCTCTCACTGTGTTTCTCTCCTGTGAATGCACATGCCCTGAGGCAAAAACCTCAAATTGAGAAAAAAAAAAAAAATCAGAAGAAATGTCTCATGTTTCTCCTCTGAAAATTCTTGTAATGATTGGGCTTACAGGTTTATTATGTAATCTCCAGTTAAAAGAAAGTTAACAAAAATCTATTTTTTATTCAAAAGTCAATTTAGACATGACTAATTTCACAGCCTCAAAACATGTTTTGTTGACAGGTTTTCTGTATGGGAGGTAGTCAAATAGCCACCGATATCTTTGAAAGGGTTTTGTTTGTTTGTTTGTTTGCTTTCTTTGTTCGTTTTAAGATATTTTTGTTATAGGGCCCATGTGCTTGGCATAGAGAAGCAGAGAGTGACAGAGAGAAAGAAAGTGAGAAATCACCCCCCAGAGGGATGGCCACATGGCAATCACTTTTTCTCCATTCTCTTCTCAGGATTTTGGGCACGCACACACATGTCCCAAGTGATTTTCAAGCCTCTGGGACAAGGACACAAACCACAGTCAGTCATGTGGGAGTCCAGCACTTTAATTACCTTCACTACTTGCTGGTCTCACTGAAAAAATTTTTTGTTTTTATTTATTGAGAGTTTTTTCGCTGTAGGGCATGTGCACTTGCCAGAAAGACAGAGAGAGACAGAGAGATAGAAAGTGAGAAATCACCTCCCAGGGGGGATGGCCATGCCACAATCCCTTCTCCTCTATTCTCCTCTCGGGTTCTTGGGCATGCACGCACATGTGCCCTGAGTGAGTTTAAGCCACCGGGTCCCGGTCTTGAATCATGGTCAACTACATGGGAGTCCAGTGACAATAGTCATTACGCTAACTGCTGGTCCCACCCTGAAAAGTTTTAATGAAGTCTATTTGCTTTTATTTTCCTTCATATTTAAGTATTTTTCCATTTTTACCAGCTCTCTAGACAGACAAGAACATTTAGTAAGACATGAGCTTCTAAATCCAATTTATCTTTCATTTGGGAAAAAATAAAAATTGTTTTGTACTTTTATTTTTATGCCATGAGTAAAGAATCAACACATCAAACTTAAGAAAACTCAAATTGCTGATGGTGGGAGTAAAATGTGGCTGCAGTGCTTTTTGTTTTTTCCAGATAGTAACTATGGAACAAGACATGGATGCCAAGATGAATGAAGTATTTTACTCCTAGGAAATCTAAATGCTCTGAAATGTGAAGACTGGGTGAAGATAACCAAAGGTCTGTGCAACAAAATATTTTACCTCCAATACCTGCATGTGCATGTATATATCTAACGATCCCCAAATAGTAATCAGTTGTGGCACATAGTAAAGCTCCAGTGTTTTTTTGTTTGTTTGTTTGTTTGTTTTTAACTCTTTATATTCCCAATGCTCTCAGATAGTATGTGACAAACAAAAATTTTTAACAATACTCTGAGTCAACTGAGAAAGATATAGTTCCTAAAGAGGCAAAAAAGCATAATAGCCTCTGATGACACTAGGTGAGAAACTAGGTAGATTAAATCTACATTTATATTCCCTACTCTTTAATATTAGGGATATGTCATGACATGGACCAAGATACACTCATAACATATATTAAAAAACTGTGTCATTGCATAACATGATAGATCAAGGCAAATTACTTTTTTTTTTTTTTTGTAGTTTTTGTTATAGGGCACGAGCACTCACATGCCAAAGGGAGACAGGGGTATTAGGGGGTGAGAAATCACTGCCCAGGGGTACGGTACAGCCATGCTGCAATCTCTCTCTCTCTCTTTTTTCTTTTTTGAGAGAGGTTTTTGCTATAGGGAGCGTGCGCTTGCCAGAAAGACAGAGAGAGAGAGAGAGACAGACAGAAAGCAAGCAATCACCCCCCAGGGGGATGACAATGCTGCAATCCCTTCTTCTCCATTCTCCTCTACCGATCTTGGGCATGCATACACACATGCCCAGTGTGAGTTCTAAGCCACCGGGTCCAGTACTTGAACCATAGACGACTACATGGGAGTCCAGTGACACAGCCATTACGCCAACTGCTGGTCCCTTGCAATCTCCTCTCTATTCTCCTTTTGGGTATATACACATGCATAGGCACCCAGAGTATTTTGTAAGCCAGTGGGTCTGGGACTCAAACCACAAAATTGGCCATGTAGGATCCAGCCACTTTAACCTCTGCACCACCTGCTGGTTCCAGATGACATTTTTAAAAATTCGGTCTCAATCAGTTTAACAGATTAATAATAGTTATGCTTCTTTTAGAGGCAGTCATTAATAGGAAAATATCTTTTTTTTTTTTTTTGTAGAGGTTTTTGGTATAGGGCACGTGCGCTCGCCAGACAGACAGAGAAAGACAGAGAGATAGAAAGTGAGAAATCATCCCCCAGAGTGGATGGGCACGCCCTAATCCCTTCACCATTCTCCTCTTGGGATCTTGAGCATGCACGCACACGCACCCGGCGTGAGTTTAAGCTACCGGGTCCAGGACGCGAACCGCGGTCGACTACGTGGGAGTCTAGCGACATAGCCATTATGCTAACTGCTAGTCCCAATAGGAAAATATCTTAATTTTGCATAGTCAAGACAATTTTATTTATATATTTTAAAGTTTATTTATTTTCTTCATAGAGAGAGAAGTCAGAGGGAGATAGTCTTGACAGGGTCTTTATGTCATCATCCTCCTCCCAGCCCTGCAGCCATCCAGGATGACGGACTCTTCTAAGGACCCATGAGGCATGTTCAGGTATTCCCAGCCTTCCCATATGGCCTCTAGCATCACTCAGAAATTCCCCTAACTGCCTACACCACTATAGCTGGACTGTAAATGCCAAGATCAATACCCACATGTACATGTAGAAGAAAAATATAATCAAAATCTTTTAGTAAAGAAAAGTTGAGAATGTGAGAAGAGTGTTTATAGTAAATAATTCTAGCCTATTATTCCTAGTTAGAGTGATGTGATCTTTGAAACTTTCTCATTTAATCTTGGAAAGCACTTTAGAGAGCTTTAAAACCTATTTTAGAATTTGCCTAACAGGAAAAAAAAAAGCAAAACACAATACAATCAAAAGAAAAGGTTCTTGCTCTGGTAAAACAGATCAAATTAAAACCTGAAATAGACTAGCATTTCAACTCTCATCAATACACCAAACAGCTTCCTACACTCAAGAGAAACTCATGTGGATTTCTATGGGGCATACATAAGTTCTGAAGTGAGGAGCTTCCAGCCCACACAAAGAATAGCCACAGTGGCATCTTTGGAAAACAAGGTTAAGGGCAGACCAGGTGGGTAGAAAATTCAGTTCTTACAGTTATTTAGAATCACTGTGATATGTTCAATGTGGTCCCTGGGCCAGCACGGTAACATTCACTGTCCTGGGTGTGGAAGGCAGAATAATCGCCCCACATAAATGTCCACATTTCAGTTCCTGAAACCTGTGACTACCTCACAGGGCAAAGGGACTTCACAGACGTGACTAAATTAATGGTGTTGAGAAGAAGGGAATCCTGCATTAGCAAGGTGGGCCCATACGATCAAAAAAGACTTTATAAGTAAAAGAGAGAGACAAAGTCAGGGACAAAGAGATTGGATGATGCTGTTAGCTCTGAAGATGGAGGGAGGGGTCATAAGTCAAGCAGAGCAGACAGACTCTAGACCTAGAAAAGGTAAGGAAGCAGATTGTCTCTCAGGAGCTTCAAAGTGACACCTTGATTTTAGTCCAGGCAGACCTATTTCTGATTTCTGACCTCCAGACTTGTATTGTGTGATAATGAGCCATGAAAACTTTGCTCATTTGTCATAGCAGCAATGGGAAACTAATCAACAAGGGGGAATTTTTAAAAATGCGGACTCCCAGGAACACTTAGAACTTCCTGAATCAAACACAGGGAGGGAGTAACAAACTGTTTTAATGAGCTCTACAGATGATTCTGATACACACCAAATTTTAAGGTCTCTCTCTCCATTCCTCTTCTCATACCTTGAGCTTGGCTGAAATATATAGTATACATTAGGCATTGGTTCAAGTTATGTGATACTAAAGAAATTAATCAGACAATGAACAATAACATTGACATTAAGGGATCCGTACTGGTTATCACTTGCTGTGTAAAATATCGCAGTCAGTGCTTTAAAGCAAAATCGTGTCTGTGGTTCAGAAATTTGGACACAGTTCTGCTGGGTACTCTGCTTCAGGCTTTTTCACAGGCTGCCATCGGGGTGTCATGTAGGGCTGGAGGCACATCTGAAGGCTCCACCAGAAAAGTATCCACTTCTGGGCTCACTTACATGATATGGGCAGATTTCAGTTCCTCATGAGCTCTGGGGCTAAGGGACTTGCTCATACCAGGCTGTTAGCCAGAAGCCCCATGTTCTTGTTACATGGGCCTCCACAAAAGTGCAAGTTGCTTCACTAAAGCCAGCGACAAGAATAATTTTTTGTAATAGACTCTCAAGACATTTTATTTTTCTGAGGTTTTTGCCATAAGGCATGTGTGCTCCCCACAGAAAGAGACAGAGATAGTGAGAGGGAAAGTGAGAAATCACTTCCTGGAGGGATAGGCACACCTCAGTCCCTTCTCCTCCATTCTCCTCTTGGAATCTTGGGCACACATGCACACCCACTAGAGTGATTTCCAAGCCACTGGGTCTGAGACTTGAATCATGGTCAGCCATGTGGGAGTCCCGCAATTAAACCACTACACCTTCTGCTGGCCTCTAGATTCTCAACACATTAACTATAAACTATTGCTATTAAGATGAAAGTTACAATTTCTTGCAACCTAATCACAGAAGTGAAATTCTACCACGTTTGCTCTCTTCTTTTGTTTAAAAGACAGGCACTGGGCCAGCCTCCTTTGAGGGGAGGATATTATTCTCACAGGGTAAGAATTCCAGGAATTGAAAATTATTGAGATCATCAGAGAGCTTGCTTGCTATAGGGCCCCAAATTGTCAATTAGATGTTACAACCCAACTGAACATTTTAATTTTATTACTATTCCCTGTATTACCATATGTTCTTCCTAATCTTATACATTCTTTTAGAAAAATAAAAGCAGATTCTTACTGCTTTTCTAGCAATTATATTCCCCTTCTTCATATTTTTCTTGAGGATCCAGACTCAAAAGTCATCTCTCAAGAAACTATTTTTGGGCTAGTAGGTGCCGTGGTGGTTAAGGTTCTGGATCCCACATGGCCAACTCCACAGTTCAAGTCCCAGACATGGTAACTTGAAAAACATGCCAGGCATATATCCCTAGAGGAGAATGAAAGAAAAGAGATTGGGACATGGCCATTTCCATAAGGGGAAATTATTTCTTACTTTCCCTCTCTCTACCACTCTTCTGGCAAGTGAACACACCCTATAGCAAAGCTCTAAAAATAAAGAAACTCTATTATTTTATTTAGGTATGTCTTTGTGTCCCTGCCATATAATCTATGTGGAGTTAAATAAATTACTAATAAATTTAATAATTACAAATATTAGAAATGAAATAATTCCCATGTAAAAGTGTTATATGCAGTCTTCAATAAGTTCATGAAAAAATGCTATTATGAAAAAATCATGCATGGATTTCTGAATATTTTTGAACCAAAATACTTGTACTTAACTTCTATTATTTCATAAATTTTTGAAGTCCCCATGTATAAAACATTATTTATCATCAATGTAAAATTTGTAAAAAGTAATTTATATATACCACATGAGGAATCACATTTGCAATAACAAATATGATTCATAATCAAATGTCCCATTCTTTAAAATATAGGTATTTTAGTCATTGAGACTAAAACATTTTAAAATTATGTATCTTCATCCTAAGAATTCTTTGTTCTCAGGTCAATATCCTAAAAATACTTCTTAAATCTGGAGAATGAAATAGCTCATCTTTTGTTAACCACCAGAAATCTATTCTCTATGTATATGATATATTCTAAATAATTATTTTGTTTAAATTTACTTATTTAATTTGACCAGAGAGAGAGAAAATGAGAATGAGAGTGAGAGAGAGAGAGAGAAAAGTGAGAAAGCAAGCCACCAGGTCTAGGACTCCAGAGTCAGCCATGTGGGAGTCCAGTGCCTCCAACCATCATGCCACCTGACGAGCCCTGTATGCTATTTTAAATATCAATTAAAACACATATAGGTTAGACTGAAATTGAGATTATGGGCACAAATCATTTTTAAAGATCATTTTACAGCTATATAGCCTTCTATTACCTTTAGAGAGGCATCAAGCTTACCTAACATTTCCAAGTTCTGAGGAGCTACTATCATGCAGATAGTCCCCAATTTAACATGTTTCAACTTAATGCTTTTTTTTACTTTACAACACTGCAAAAGTAATACACATTCAGTAAAAACTGATACTTTAAATTTTGAATTTGGATCTTTTCTATGAGTTAAATGTTAAATTATTTTACCCAACTGTAGGCTAATGCAAGTGTTCTGAGAATGTTTAAGTTAGGCTTAGTAACACTATAATATTTGGTAAGTTACCTGTACTAAATGCAAGTTCAACTTAAGTTATGTTCAGCTTATGAGTTTATTGCAAGCTGAGGGACGCTGTTTAATAATTTTTTAGTGGCTTTGGAGGGCAAAAGAGGGGAGGTTGCATTATTGTTGAAGCATCCCAGATCCTCCAAGGCAGGATGATATGTGATTATTAGAATATTTCTAGACCAAGTAAAGCATACCATAAGCCACCTAGTGTTCTGTCAGTCCTTACACTGATACCACATTTGGAAATCATGACAAAGGTATAAATGCCACAGAAGGGCTTGGATATAATATGAAAGGGTGAAGAGTTCCTTTACTAGATTGTATAGTAGACAAAGTGCAGCTTAATTGCAAACAAATTGCAATCTAAGGATATTTTATCTAGGCATTTTTAACACTGTTTAATATATAAGTAGAATTGCCTCCTTCTTCTAGGTCAACTGTCTTTCTAAAAGGTCATTGGTGTATGATTATGATTAGAGACCAAGGCAGTCATGCAAATGTCTTTCATCCAAGTTTTTATTAACAACAGTGCTCTGATGGGTAATATGACTCAGGAATGAGCAAACAAAAATCAGTATTTCTTTTTCTTTTTATATGTGTACTAGAAAATGAGTGCTATCATCAGAGAGGGATCGAAAGTGGGGGGAGGTCAGAAAGCATTCTCCAGGGAAATGGCCCTGCCACAGTCCCTTCTCCTCCATTCTCTTCTCATGATTTTGTGCACACACACACACGCACACACACACACACCCACACCTACACACACACAGTGTTTTCTAAGCTGCTGGGTTCGGGACTTGAACCCTGTGGTTACATGGGGTCCAGACACATTGACAATCACAATGCTGACCAGCCCCACTGTATTCCTTTTTTTCCTTTTTAGCTAAAAAAAAAAAAAAATGACATTTGAACCTTTGGAACAGAGATATAAAATAAGCTATTATTGGGCCAGCAGGTAGCATAGCACTTGGAGTACTGTACTCCCACCTGGCCAATCACAGTTTAGTCCCAGATGGGATGGCCTGAGGCTCACGCCAGACAATGTGCATGCATGTCCAGAGTCCCGGAAGGAAATGGAGGAGATGGGATTATGGCATGGCACGGTCTTCCCCCCCTTGGGGGGTGATTTTTTCCCTTTCGTCTCTGTTTCTGGCCCTCTGGCAATTGCATGCACCCTGTACAAAAAAAAAATAAGAACTCAAAAAATGTTATTATATTAATTTTAATAAGCTATAAACAACAAATTTAACTCTATTAAGAACGAATAAAATTTTATTAAATGAGTTAAGTATTAAAAATTCTCAGAAAAATTATCTGCATGGTAGTTCAAAATTGGGCTTATAGCATAATTAATTTATGGGAAATTAATTTATAGTTGGAAATTTAATTTACAGCATGACTCTTTTAGTAATCACTATAGCAGGACACCCTGTGGAGACAAGATCAAACTACAGAATTGGGAGAACTTATTTGGATTAAGCATTTCGTGCCAAATAAAATACACAGAACACTGAGAGGTTAACCTTGATAACTCTACCTCAGATTTTAATTTAGATAATTAAAAAGAGAGAGAGAATGTGACTATGGTTCCAACATTTTGCAATCAAGTGAGAAACTTTAGAGAAAGGAACTGTTGGAAAAACAACTCTCTGTAATATTGCCACTTCTTTTTCAATGACAGGGCATGTAAAACTAATGAATCTTCTACAAATAGAAATAAAAATTAGATTGCAGTTGCATAACAAGTCTTTTCCTACTAGTTTGCCAATACAAAAGCAATGGGACAATGTATAGTGTCTTTCTTTCAAAAGAACAAGTATGGACAGCCTTGCGTATCAAAGACCTAGGAAGAAAATGCTGCAACACACATACATATATCCCAAATACTGAAGTATCCCCAAGTCCCATTCCAGACTCCCCATCCCAGAGAAGGACTAGAAGATTCTTTTTTTCTCTGATTCTGCTTTTCTAGTAGTTCTCTAGGCCCGGTATTAGGTTTCACTAGTTTATGCCATGATTATTATCAATAGACCAGTCTCAGTAGCTTGCTGCAAGAAAAGTTTATTTTTATTTTCTTCCTCATATTACATATTGCTGCAGCTTCATTTCATTTTCTTTTCCCTCCAAGATGTAGGTTAAATAAGTAGTCTGTTTATGGATATCGGTCTTCTCATAGCAGACAGAAAAGAACTGAAAGAGAGCCTCATAGTGACCCTTCTGGCCCCAGCTTGAAAGCAGTATACATCACATCCAAAATTATCACTTAGCCAAGCCTCATGTCACAGGCAGTGATAGAGAATTTACCCAGAGGAAGGAAACATTAGAAATGACGGAGCCTACCACAGATCACTCCACCCAAATAGACAATTTATGGTAAAGAGTAACCAATGAAGGCTTTCCTTCATTATGACCAAGGAAGAGTTGGAGTTGAGTGCTTAGATCTTTTCTATTTTCTTTTGGAGATTTTTTTCTATACAGTGCATGTGCTCACCAGAGAGACAAAGAGAGACAGAGACAGAAAGCAAGAAATCATCCACCAGGGTGATGGCCACACCTCAATTCCTTCTCCTCCATTCTCCTCTCAGAATCTTGGGCACACACGCACACACACTTGGCGTGAGTTTAAGCCACTGGGTCTGGGACTTGAACCTCAGTCAGCTATGTGGGAGTCCAGGGATGTAACCAGTACACGATCTGCTGGTCCCAAGTGCTTTCTAATGCTGTAAAAAAATTCACCTTTCTTAACTTGCAGAGCTACGAATACACGCTAGCAGGTATAGATCAGCTCCCTGGGCTCATTGTCATGGCAGTTATCTTTCACTATCAGAGTTTTACTGTGAAATAATATGCAATCTTGATAAAAGTTCTAAGAGCAATAGAAACCAACACAGTGAATAATAAAATAGCCTTATTATTTCCCTCAATCCCACTCCCCAGAGATACACTCATTGCAATTTCTTAAATATCATTCTAGAAATTGTTCATGAATATATTCTGTTAATTTCCTCACTTGAAAATTGTGAATAATAATACTGTACAACCTCAAATGTCTATTATGAGTATCAAATGACTTCAGACATGTACAACATTTAGGAAAGTATCTTACACATAATAAATTGCATATAAGTGTTAGCTATTGCTAGTTTTGCCTACTCTAAGTGCTTTGCATGTATTAGCTCCCACACATCTCCCCAAACACATACTCTACCACTGCCTCTATACCACATACTATGCTTTATTATTCAACCATATTACCTTGGAATAGTTTTTCATATTCATTCAAATGTATCTTACTAATTTTTAAAACTTTTACTATTAATTTTTAAAATGTATTTTATACATTTAGTCACTATATATTGCTAAGCTTGTAAATTGAATTTATTCAACATGAATACATTTCACACCTGTCCAGTTGAAGACACAAAATATGTTATCATCAACAGATAATAATCCATTTCTGCTTATCTTACTAATTTTTGAAAGCTGTGAGGTATGCCACTAAATATGTTTAATGTGATTTATTGACCCAGAAACTTTTCATTAGAATTTTTTTTTTTACCTTTGGCTGTTATAAACAACACAGAAACATACTTGTGCTATAATATAAATCCCAGAAATGGATGGACTAAGTCACATGCTATCCACTTTTAATTTTGAGTGGATTTTACCTAGTTGTCCTTGAGATAGACATTGGGGATTTTATCAAGACTATGGTTCTGGTCAGATTGCACTTTTTTTCCTTCACTGAAATCAGGCATGGCTGTGTCACTAACTTTAGCCAATAAAATATTAGAAATAATATGTTACATATTTCATTACAACCTGCCATCCCTCACTAAGGTGAAAGAAAGTTCCAGTAGTGGCTGCTCTGTCATCCTGGTCCTTTAGCGAAGATAACCTGCAGGGAGTCCACTTTCCAGATGATCTGAGAAGGACATGTACCGTAATCAAGAAATTAGCCTCTCTAGTTTTAAGTCCCTGAGATTTGAAGTCATTTGTTTTCATAGCGTAACTTAGCCTGATTAAGATACTTTTCTATTATCATCTGCCAATATTTTATTATGCCACTATAAGCAAAAATATTTACCAAAGCACTTATATTACTAAGGCATAGTCTCCAAAGTGATCTACTGTAAATTTAACTGTTTATTCAGACCAGGAAACAGTGAATGTACACATTTTATCAAGCAAATGGATATTATCCCTTAATTATCCAGAACATGCAGTATTATAATTCTTTGTGCTGGGATGGCCTCATGCCCAGCCAGGGGTTAATAGGCAGAATTCTGAAATAGCTCCTCAAGATATCCTGTCCAGATCTCCAGAACTGTGATAATCATCAGATATCACATCAAGTGTTATGTTATATTGCATGAAGAAGAGTATCATACATATGTAATTAATATTATTATTACTTGTCAGTTGACTTTGTGTTAATTAAAAAGTAGATATTTTAGGTGGACCTAATTTAATCACAGGAGGCATTTAAAAGCAGAGCTTTTAAACTAGAAGGAAAGAAGAGATTTGAAGCAAGGGAGGGATGTCATATGAAGGAGGCTCTGTGTTGCTGAGATGGAGGAACCCACAGGGCAAGGACCTAAGAAAGGCCGGTAAAATTTGAACATGACCCTTTCATAGCCAGCCATAGAATGGGACCTTGGGACTACACACAAGGGACTGAGGAAAAAGATTTTTCCCAGGCCTCCATGTCGGAACCCCTGGCCAATGCCTTGATTTCTGCCATGTGGGACCTAGAGCAGATAAACCAAGTTCACCTGTCTAATAAATAGGACAGAACTCAATAACAAATGCGTATTGTTTAAAAATCTCTATATTTGCAGTAATTTGATTTGCAGTATAAAAATTAATACATATGACTGCCTGAAATGCATAAGACTTTTTTTTTGAGAGGTTTTTCCTATAGGGCACGTGTGCTCACTGGAAAGAGAGAGAGAGACAGAGATACAGAAAGCAAGAAATCACCCCCCCGGAGGGATGGCCACGCCGCAATCCCTTCTCCTCCATTCTCTTCTCGGGATCTTGGGCACTCACGCACATGCGCCCAGCGTGAGTTTAAGCCACCGGGTCTGGGACTCAAACCACGATCAGCTACATGGGAGTTCAGAGACATAGCCATTATGCTAACTGCTGGTCCCAATGCATAAGACTTTTACCCTGCTATTAGGTAAAGGCTGTTCTCCCTATGTGACTTTCTCACATCCTCTTCACCCAGCTACCGATCTTCAGTCAGCCTTGAAACTTCTAGGTCAAGGTCCAACACTGCTCTATCATGTAGTCTCACATTTGAAGAATACATATCAAACTCAGTGTCAATCCTCTTATGGTCTCTTGCACTTAGCTTGAGATAGAGTGAAAATCTTCAATAAATATTCACAGTAGGAGGGAAGAAGAGGAAATGCACAGCTTAAATATTCTCCCCCCAAAATTCTTTCTTTTTTTTTTTTTTTTGAGAGGTTTTTGCCATAGGATGCGTGTGCTCACCAGACAGACAAGAGAGAGTAAGAGAGACAGAAAATGAGAAATCACACACCAGGGGGGATGGCCACGCTGCAATCCCTTCTCCTCCATTCTCCTCTCGGAATCTAGGGCATGCATGCACATGCACCCAGTGTGAGTTTTAAGCCACCAGGTCTGGGAGGTGAACCATGATCAGCTACATGGGAGTCCAGCAACATAGCCATTACACTAACTGCTGGTCCCTCAAAATTATTTCTTTAATATTGAATCCCCCAGATGAATCCTTAGCATTTATTTTTACAGCCTACAGGTTGGTAATGGATGAGAAATGCTAAACTTATGTAAAGCCTCTTCGGCTTATTCTCCAAAGGTGACCTGGTGCTACAGAAAAAAATGGTGGGCACTTGTCATCTATTATATTAGGACTTAAACCAAAACCAAAGTAAAGAAAATATTGTTGTGTTCTTGTTTGTTAATTTGTTTTTTCATGGGGCACATGCACTGGCGGAAGGGAGACCGAAAGAGACAGAAAGACAGAGAAGAAAAGGGATAAATCACTCCCCCAAGGGGGATGGCCTTGTCACAATCCCTTCTCTTCCATTCTTCTCTCAGGATTTTGGGCACATACACACATATGCACCTGGCATGATTTTCAAGCTTCCAGGTCCGGGACTTGAAGCATGATCGTCCATGTGGAAATCCAGAACTTCAACCACCAAAGCACCTGCTGGCCCCATTGCTAATTTTTAAGTTTCTTTCTTCCTTTCTTTTATCAATGAGAGAGAGAGAGAGAAAGAGAGAGATGGAGATGAAACACTCTCAACAACCTCTTCAGGCCGCAGTCCAACCTCAGCTTCAGCCAACCGTATATTATGGGTACACACCCCACATGTTTAGAAAATTGTCTGAATGTGAACATGGGACCTTTCCATAGGGCCACCTGTGCAAGATGTCCTGAAATCACTGTGCCACCTTATGGTCCCCAAGAAGCCTTATTTTATCTTATTGTATTAATAGTATTGGTCTAAGCTTTACCATGAGAAATAAACTCTTATTGATATATAGTAAGCCCATGTTAGGTATTGGTAAGTAAATGTAATAACTCACATTAAATAAATATCAACATGGAAACAAGTTAAAAATCAAGATGAACAATAAGACCTGCTTCCTTCGATTCGCAGGCTTGTATCTTCTCTACATACATATATCCTTCCTAGTATGAAAGGAAGGATTTCTTTTCTATAAAATTTAAGATTATTTTATTAGATTTTATATGTTCTTGAAGGAAATATGTACAAAAGTTAGATTTCTTTTTTTTGGGGGGAGAGGTTTTTGTTACAGGGCACGTGCGCTCACCAGAAAGACAGAGGGTGACAGAGAGATAGAAAGAGAGAAATCACCCCCCAGGGGGATGGCCATGCCACAATCCCTTCTCCTCCATTCTCCTCTTGGGATCTTGGGTATGCACGCACAAATGCCCGGCGTGAGGTTTAAGCCACCGGGTCCGGGATGTGAACTGCAGTCGACTACATAGGAGTCCAGCGACATAGCCATTATGCTAACTACTGGTCCCCAAAAGTTAGATATTTTTTGAGGTTAGTCAAAGTATATTTTCTTTGATGTTAGGATGACAAATCTGACCTTTTATTTCATTTCAACAGGATTTTCACATGACTACACACAAAAGTAGAATATTATTTTTAAAAAATCAAATAAAATCTAAAAATTATATATTACTTTATGCAAATGTAATTCTCAACATGAACTAACCTTTATATATAATACTGGAATATCTGCTGTAAGTCTATTAAAATAGCAGCTAAAAATATCTATATTCACATGTCTTGCTTAAAAATAAAACCACTTTCTGTTATTTATTTTATTATATAAAAATATTAGAAAAGTGTTATCAATAAAAAATTGGCACTATTTATTGTGTTCTGCTCAAGGAACCATAAAGTCCAATGAAAAGGTTCAGCTTTTTGCAGATACAGTTCCTCATGTTAAGCGATGTGTTGCTTATATGCTCCTTATCAACTACTAACGGATTAGTGAAGAACTGCTTCACATTTTAAAATGCCAGACAATTAATTTTCAAATATTTTTAGCATATTCATAAAATGTTTCTGCTTGGAGACTTAGAAAACTACTCCAGAAATTTGAATAAATAAAGGTCACAATTCTTCCTGATACAACCAGTTTGTCAAAATATTAGTAACTTTTACAATGGACTTTCTCTTTATAAAGAAAGTATTACTATTTGTTGTTTTTACTTGGATTTTTTTATGCAGGAAGATCCAAATTGTAACCTGTAGCCTGCTCTAGAGAGCAGGACAAGATGTACAGATAGAAATGTATAGATGTTATAGGATATATCTGATAAAAGCATATCTGTCTAGCTGTCTAAAAAACAGATTATTGTTAAAATTAGTCGCATTTTAATAGCTTCCTTCTTTGTGATTACATATATTTTAAAGAAAATTGTTCTCTCAGTTAAACTACAAAAGGCAGTTTTAAGGTTGTTTCCTTTGAATATAGTATTCACTATATATCATAAAATTGAGACACACACTTGTCACTTAAGTCTATAGATGCATATAAGCATCATAAATTTTACTGGAATACCATGATTGTTAGTGGAATTGGAGCCTGAATATTTTCTCAATAGTGTTATAACATAATATACCAATTATTCCTGTCATTTTTATGACATGATTCATTCAATATATCTTTCTTAGTCAGAAGTTTAAAAACCCAAAGATGATATACTAAGCTGAAAGAATAATTCTCAGAATGCATCTTTGTGTAGCCATCTGAATTGAACCACCCATTCAAGCACTTTTTTTCCCCCTAATCTGAGTAGAGAAACCTGAGTGTAAATATATTAGGTCCAGACCAAATTCTAACATCAGTTAATTCTTGCACAGAAGCAAATTGCTTTATGGCTTAGGAAATTCTAAAAATGTCTGAATTATTTTCCTGAGTTTGTTTATGACCTCTACAAATATTGGATAGCCTCCATCATGCATTCAGAAATGAGAGTTTATTTCTGTTTATAATCCCATATATTTTGTGTCCCCACCAAAGAACAAGAGCCACATTCACCTTCATGCATCCTTGGCAACACCTTTAACTTTACTGTGCACTTGTAAACACTCTAGTTCACTATGTAAAATTATAATTGTTCTGACAGTTCATTTCCTTAACAGCTAAGAGATTAGAGAGAATGTTTATTTCTGGATGAACTTCTTTTTTTTTTTTTTTTGAGAGATTTTCACTGTAGGGCGCGTGCGCTTGCCAGACAGACAGAGAGAGACATAGAGACAGAAAGCGAGAAATCACCCCCCAGGGGGGATGGTCACGCCGCAATCCCTTCTCCTCCATTCTCCTCTCGGGATCTTGGGCACGCACGCACACGCGCCCGGCGTGAGTTTTAAGCCACCGGGTCCAGGACACGAACCGCGGTCGACTACATGGGAGTCCAGCAACATAGCCATTACGCTAACTGCTGGTCCCTGGATGAACTTCTTAGACAAAGATTTTGACCAGATATTATCTTGTGGTCTAATATGTGAGAATGACTATCAACAGCTTGACCTGAGGTGGAAAGGAAGGCCTACCTCATTAATTTCTGCTCATATCACCATCTCATGCACTTCCTAAGCTTCCATGCTGGAAAAGCACTGTTTAAATTTGATTTAACTTGAAATTGGAATTCAAAGAGCAAAAGTTTTACACTAACATGCAAGAAACAAAACAAATATTTCATGAGTTAAAAAATTCAAGTTGGAGCTAGCAGATGGCCTGGTGGTTAAGGTGCTGGATTCACACATGTTCAACTGTGGTTTCAGTACCAGACCTGGAGACTTGAAAAAATCATACTGGGTACATGTGCACACATGCCCAAAATCCTAAGAGGAGAATGGAGAAAAAGAGATTGCAGTGTGGCCATCCCCTCAACCCAGAGGAAAGTGATTTATGTTTGCCCTCTCTCTGTGTTTCTCTCTCTCTCTCTCTCTCTGTGTGGAGTGTACACAACTTATGACAAAAAGAGAAAATTCAAGTTGATTTATCTTTTAAGATTCAATTTTCGGTCAAATTCCTGCATATATTTAATTCTAATAAAGGTCAGAAAACACAGATGAATAAAAATATATTTTTAAATCACATAGAACTTTATTTTAAAGCTGTTTCTAGCTTTTTCTAGGGAAAAAAGTTTATCTCGCAGTTGTGGCTATAAAAACACCCATGTAGTGTTCAAGATATTTTTTAAAAAGTAGTAATTATTTATCTTTTGTATTAAAAGCATTGATTTTTTTTTCAGTAGTGCTTAAAACAAAGTAGTGTGTCAAAGTCACAGCACATAAGTATCCATAATTTACATACCTAAACATCGGTTTATCCCAATAGATCATAAATTGTTTTACCACTATTCCACGAATAACTACTGGTTTGCTAAATATTACACTGGGGCAAGAGTCAAAGTATTTTATGTTGGTTTTGTATTGCCAATTCTCAAATATACTATTCATCTATTTTTTTTTCTTTGAGAGATTTTTGCTACAGGGCATGTGCGTTTGCTGGAGAGACAGAGAGAGACAGATAGAGACAGAGAGACAAAATGAGAAATCATCCCGGGGGGGATGGCCATGTCACAATCTTTTCTCCTGCATTCTCCTCTCTAGATTCTGGGCATGCACACACGTGAGCGTAGAGTAAATTTAAGCCACTGGGTCCAGGACTTGAACTGCGGTTAATTATGTGGGAGTCCAGCCACATAACCATTATACCATCTGTTGGTTCTTCTTGAGTTTTGTAACAGTATACTTAACTTAATGAACCAGATCAGAATTTGAATATTTTTCTACATAAAGAAATCAAAATGTTTTGGGATAAGATTCTTAGTAAATCTATTTAATACAGTAGAGGAGAATATCATTTCTATCTCTCTACTATAGGCCATAAAAGATGAGTTACAAAGAGGTATAAGTGTATGTGCATGTGTGTGTGTGAATGTGTGTGTGTGTGTGTGTGTGTGTGTGTACACATCTGACTACTACAGAGAATTTTTGTGCCTTTTTAAAAAGTTTATGCATTTATTTGTTCCATGAGTAAGACAGAGAGACAGAGACAGACAGTAATCCTGACAGTGTCTGACACCACAATCCATCCCCAGCTTTAACCAGCTACGGATCATGGGTACATGCATACTCAGGGTAGTCTCTGAATATGAGCTGGTAACATTACCATGTGAGTCAGCTTCATATAGAGTTGTGTTTTACCACTGCGCCACTGTCTGATACTTCTTGTTTTTTAATTTGAGAACTCTCTTTAACCTGAAAAATTCAGAATCATTTCAAAATTACATATGCTTTAAGAAAAAAAAAAGAGAGAAAGCAATTATTTATAAGTAAATATAGAACAGAGTGTCAAATAGTTCTTGAGACATACATGGATTTTATTCTCCTTCCTAATGAATGTGTGGCCTTTTGCTATAATTCATATCTTCAGCATTGAGTTCTTTAAACATTCTCAAGTAGATTTTCTATATTATTTATAGAACTCCTTATAAAAGCACAAATGAAAGGATGAAAAATCAACTCAAC
This sequence comes from Tupaia belangeri chinensis, assembly GCF_000334495.1. NCBI lineage: Eukaryota > Metazoa > Chordata > Mammalia > Scandentia > Tupaiidae > Tupaia > Tupaia belangeri. The sequence goes on along the minus strand of NW_006159486.1, from coordinate 1,222,165 downwards.
AGAGATTCAAGAATTGAGTCGAAAAAGTAAAGTATCTTGCATCTCATTTATAACAATTACTGGCCTTGAATATAGGTTTTTAGGCCCAAATCTTACATTTAGCACCATTGAACTATCCAAGGCTCTAAATCTCCTTTGCCTGGGTAGTTTTTGAATAAAATGTCTCTAACAAATTTGCTCTATCTGTAGCATGAAACTAGAGTCTATCACTAAATGTCAGTGGTATTATCGAGAGACTATTGTATAAATCACAGGGAGGCATATTCAAATATAGGACTCCATTGAGATAGTGCTCCTTAACTCAGCCCTATAAAGGTTCTCAGTGTTATGGGTATTAAACCAATCATACTAGAGCTTAAATACACGATGCATCATGCTGCCAGGGTGCTTCTCCAAAGAACTCTAAGAACTCCCAATATGTTTAAATGTAGACGTTTGCATTCCAGTGTGATTGGTGGAACAGATTTTCCTTCTTGCAAAACCTTCTTCCACTTTATGGAAATTCATGGAAATCACCAAGAATGTTGAGAAATTGACCAGTAGATATGTCAATTAATTATAAATAATTAACTTATAGTTGACTAAATAGACCCATTATCAATTTGTTGTACAAGATCAATCATCAATTTTTACATTTTTGAAGTCCTATCATCTCAATTATGGCATTTTTCTCCTTACAGATAATAACATTAAATTTAGAAAATAAAATTACATACTTTACAAATTGTATTTGTTTAGAGATCATGTAGCTCAGGAGAAAAATGCTATGCCTGAGCTGAAAAGTAGGATGTGCATAATAGAAGAGAGGACTTCAGGCATGTTCAGGACTGAGCCAGCACTGCAAGTGACTAGGTAAGTGGGTCTTTCTACCAATTGCTCATTGATTCTAATGATAAGTGTGATTTGAATAAAGCACCAGAAGCCAACCAAAGACAAATAAGTTCATGGGTATAGATCCAACCAATTAGTCATGCAGAGATGGAGGCAGGTAGGTGGGCAAGAGTTAACCAGAGAATTACCTACTGAAACGGACCAGAAAGGAGAATCAAGAGTAGAATACTAGCACATATAGGGGGAAGTTATGTGGCCAGAAAGTAAATGACAATACCCAGGAAGCAGAAAAGTCTTGCTGAGGTCACAGTCATGTTTTTTAAAAAGTATAGTGATTACTCTGTAGTCCTTCCTAAGAAAATAATAATTTTAACAAGATTTGCTGATAGTGAGAGGTAGTATAGTACAATATATTGTAATAAGGTACTTCTGTACTCTACGTATCTGTAGTCTTTATAATAGCCTTCGCAGTGCCTCACATCATGCATGAGGATCCATTTTCTCTTCTCCTAAATGTCCCTGTAGCTTGTTTTGGTCAATAAAATGCAGCAGAAGTGAGGGTGTGTCAGTTCCAAGTCTAAGTCTAGAAGGCTTAGATTGCTTCTGTTTATTCTCTTGGAACCCTGACCAGTCACCATGAGAACAAGCCCAGGCTACCCTGCAGGATAATGAAAACCCACACAGAACCAAGACAAGCAGCCCCAGCTGAGGCCATTCTATACCAGCTGGTCCCAGCTGACCTGGCAGCTGACTGAAGAAAAGCTCAGCTGAGTCCCACCCATATTAACAACTAGAAGGACTATGAGCTTAAAAATAAAAGAAATGGTTCTTATTTAAAGTTGCTAAGTTTTGTGATTTTTTTTAACATGGCAAAAGCTAACTGATGCAGAAATAATTGGTTCCTAGAATTGAGGTGCTGCCATAACAAAAATCTAAAATAAGTGCCATTGGCAGTAAGCACTGAGCAGAGGATGGAAAAATGGCAAACAAACTCCTAGCAAATGCTGGGAAAAAATAAAGCAAATTGTTATTGGAGGTTAGAAAATATGATGATCTGTGTTTTTTAGAAAATAATTGGCAAAAGTGTTGCCCATAGCAACCTGAAAGATGGTATATATAATAAACTTTTGATTATGGCTAAAGTGACCTCCACAGACTATTGAAATGTCAGATGGTTGGTCCTAGCTGCATATAGGTACCAGAAGAAAGAAACAGGCTAAATAAAGAACTGGCCAGCTTGCAAAGAGAATTTTGAGAGAATACAGAGGGGACAGAATTTTCTGGGTGGGAAAATAAAATTGTTTCTTATCTTCAGTCTTTTCAGCCAGTAAAAAGTCTCAAAGCAAAATGAGGCCTGAAGAAAAAGATCAGTTCAAGGGTGTAGCTCCACAATCTTTTGTTAAGAAATCTGGAAAAAAAATTACATGTTGTCTAGTAGACTATCTGAAATAGAAAAAAGAGCTCCTTCTAATAGCATGGTCTCACAGAAGCCCAACCCAAAAGTAACAGTAACTCAAAATAGAAAGGAAACCATCATGGGTATGGCTTTTTTTTTTTTTTTTTTTGGAGAGATTTTCACTATAGGGCGCGTGCGCTTGCCAGACAGAGGAGACACAGAGACAGAAAGTGAGAAATCACCCCCCCAGGGGTGATGGTCACGCCACAATCCCTTCTCCTCCATTCTCCTCTCGGGATCTTGGGCATGCACGCACACGCACCCGGCGTGAGTTTTAAGCCACCGGGTCCAGGATGTGAACCGCGGTTGACTACATGGGAGTCCACCAACATAGCCATTACGCTAACTGCTGGTTCCCGGGTATGGCTTTTTCACGAATGGAGTGGACACAAACAACTCCACAGTTATTTGGAAGAAATTACACATACATATAGAAGAAATATAGAAAGAAAAATTCTCATATACATAGATATAAGCCTACATATCTCTATATATCTATATATATAAGAAATTATACACACGTGTGTGTCTGTGAATGTGTATGTGTGTGTGTGTGTGTGTATGCATGACTTGGATGTAAAAAGACCTATTTTATTTCAAGTCACTAAAGATCTTTGCAAAAATGACTCTGGAATCTCAATTTTCTATAATCAGGAAGGAGGCTGAGAAAAGTTTTTCAAAAGATGAATAAATTCAAAAGGAAGAATGTCCTAGAGCAGTGGTGGACAAACTCTGGGCTGTGGACCAGTGCTTATCAATAGTATTTTCAGGAACAAGCTGCAAGACTGGTTCTAGTGGGCTGGGCAGTGTGGTAGTGGGTGGGCAGACAAGCAAGTAAGGCTTCATTTGTGTTTGCAGCCATTCCCCTTCACTGGCATTGTTGTCTGGTCTTAACTCCTGACAGATTAACATAAGTATTGGATTCTCATGGGAGCACAAACTCTATTGTGTATATTTGTTTCATTGGATACTACGATGTGGTAGTGGTAGAAATGGGGTATATGGTTTAGATGTGGTATACTTGGGTCATCCTAAGGCTAATTCTCCCCACCCTTTCCTTTATGGAGGTACTGTCTTTCATAAGGCTTCCTGGTGCCAGAAAGGTTGTGGACTTCTGTGCTTGTCCTAAAGCAAGCATAATTTTCCACTTGTTCTCTTAGAACCCAGCTCAGCTACCAGGTAAATAAGCACAGGTCCTCATACTAGAGGATGAGATTATGTAGACAGTCATCATCCATACAGCTGGCACATTCTAGATTAGATAAATAGTCAAGGTGCCAGTTGACTTCAGATATATGTCTGAAGTCAGATGAGTCCAGAAAAATCACCTAGCCGAGCTCATCCTAATTGTTGACCCATATACTCATAATTTAAATATATGATTGTTATTTCAAGCTACTTGCTTTTTAGATGGTTTGAGACATGGTGATATCTAACTTTGGTCATGTTTCTTAGTTTTTCTCACCTTCTCTTTCTTATGCAGAAAATGGTAAAAAAGAGTATCTAACAAATAAAATAAGTACTTAGGATAATAGCAGGTATGTAATATTCAATAAATTTTAGGTAACATTATCCTATTAATGTTTCTAAGGAAGAAGCTGAGTCTTCTCTGATATAATAATAACAAAAGCTATCACTTATTATGTACTTTTAATCAGGCCACTGTGCTACACTTCATATTATCTTTAATCTTCACAACAGAACTCTATTTTGATGTCCTTTTTACATATGAGAAAAACAAGTAATAAAAATGTTTAGTAACTGTACCAAGTCTATACACAAGTGGCCATGTCAGTGTTTAAAAGACTTGGTGAATCTTTCCATTACATTGTGGTCTCTGTGGAAGATTGAATAATGTTCGAGGTTTTTCAATCACCTGTAATGTTAGTATTCATCAGTTATTTTACCATGACCTTATGGTAGGTGGTATGTTCTCCTCAACCCTTGACTTTGGCATTGGCCATGTGACTTGCTTTAGCCAATGGAGTATTAACAGATGTGACATGATTGGAGACTTGAAATATAATTAAGCATTTTTGCTTGTCCTTTTATGCTTCTATCATAACCATGAGAAAAAACGAGTTCAGATAGCTGCTGCCCCTCCAGTTGGTTGCTCTAAATGACACACATAGAGTAGAATAGCCTTGATTCACAGATGGAAAATAGTTATAGCCACTTTACAGGTGCTTGAGTGAAAAATAAATGCTGAGTATTGTCTGCAATAAAGACTTTGTAGTTGTATGTTGCATAGCAATTAGCAATATCTGACTGATCCAGCTTCATAAAGTTTTCAAATATTGAATGATATAACAGTAACAAAACATTTCATAGTATAAATTTTTATATAAACTGAGGGATGTAGATAGAAGATAAATAAATTCAATCAGAATGGGGGAAAATAAGCCCTTTCACATGTGTGATAAAATTGTAGTCTTAAATTCTCTATTTTATTTGGAAAATCTATGGAGAGATCTTTTATGAAGCTTAGATCTCCTAGTTCTGAGTGAGAAATTGTGTTTGTAAGACAAGGGTTGACTTAACAGGTCTGTGAGGGTTCAAATTCATTTCATTCCAAAGAAAGACTTGGTCCTTTACTAGCTGGCTTCTGAGAGCACCCAAGCCTTTACAATATCCTGTCACAAGAGTGTCTTTGTGGGACCAGCAGTTAGCGTAATGGCTATGTCGCTGGACTCCCACGTAGTCCACCGCGGTTCGTGTCCCGGACCCGGTGGCTTAAAACTCACGCTGGGCGCGTGTGCGTGCGTGCCCAAGATCCTGAGAGGAGAATGGAGGAGAAGGGATTACAGCGTGACCATCCCCCCTGGGGGGTGATTTCTCGCTTTCTGTTTCTATGTCTCTCTCTGTCTGTCTGGCGAGCGCACGCGCCCTATGGTGAAAATCTCTCCAAAAAAAAAAAAAAAGAGTGTCTTTGTTTTCCTGCAGCCTTGGATCATGCCAGATAATTTATGCTAATGATGTGATTTATGGTGGTACCTTGGGTCACATGGTATTAGTTTGGTCTCTGGAGGGGCTGGAGACTGAGTAGTTAAGGTCAGTATGATGACTATTCCATGCCTGTGTGACCAGTTCCCAATAAAATCCCAGGTACCAAGCCTCATGTATTTAAACTATCCAGGTATTGCTACTTTTGTTTCTGGAAGAGTTAAATAAGGTAGATGGGATTTCCCTGGGAGAGGATGACCAGAAGCTTGCATTCAGTCTTTCCTGAGCCTTAACCTATGTACCTTTTGCCTTTCCTGATATTAACCTGTGCCCTTTCACTGTAATAAACTAAAACCATGGATATAACTCATTTTATGAGGTCTATCAGTTCTATTAAACCATTGAACATGGTTGGTGGTCTTGGAGACCAAGAATTAGCCTCACAAAGTCTCGTACCTTGGATTATTTTACAGGCAAAAAAATAATAGAGAGCAGTGAATTTATCGTCCAGGTACGATTTCTCTATCTTTGCTGAAGTGGGACTGTGCTATATATATTGTGTCCCACTAAGCATCCCAAATTGTCATAGTATCCAGGCATTCCTTTTCTCAGGGATGTAAGAGTTTAAAGTATTAGTTCTGATTAAAACATATTTCTGTATTAGGTAAAGTCTGTCCTGGGATTAGATTTTTTTTTTTTTTTTTTTATCATGAAAGTAGAGACATCTGATTCTCCAAGTGACTTTTGTGGAATCCGAGCAATCTAGACTGAGTGAAACTGTGTTTTACTCCTCTAAAATAAGACTATATTTTAATATAGAATTTTGATTATAAAGACATAATCATTCATTACTTCAACAGACAGGATAATATTGGGCTGTCGGGAAAGTTATGGCACATTTTTTGCATAGAAAAACATAGAAAAATATTTCATGACTTTCCTAACATCCTAATATTTATTTATCTGTCTGCCTTTCGACACACAAACACGTACACACACACTTGTGTTTATCATATGCCCTGCCCGTTAGAATGCAAGGAGGATGATATTCATGACTCAGTTTTGTTCACTGCTTACCTTAGTACTGATAATAGTGCCTGAGACATGTAGATAATTATTTGTCTAATTAAATATGATTTTGGGTGTGGTCATTGAGTAAGGATTTCTACAGGCATCTTTTTTGTTGCTGTTAAACTACTCAGATATACTTAATTTCTGTACAGCAGGAAGCATGCAGCTCTGAAGAGCAATAACCCTGGTTCGAACACTGCCTCTGCCAAATCCTAGCTGATGATCATGGTATGTCTTAGTTTCCTAGATTATAAATTATAGAGAGTCATAGCAGTTGTTTCCTGATGTGTTTATAAGAATGATATTAACAAACTCATATGTCACTTAATTTAGACTTAGCACAAGTAAGCACCCAATATATGGTAACCTTTATTACTGCCAGTGTTAGGATTTGTTAGTGTCCATGATCCACTGGATAGTTCCCATATTCACAGAGTATGGGACGGTCAGTGGAAGTTTATCCCTGGACTTGGAAAATTGGATAATTAGAAAATAGTATTGACTAATAAGTAACTTTCCAATGGAAGATAATGAGGCAGAAGATACTAATTTACAGATTCATATTTCAGGCTGAAAGTATAAGTAGGTTAAACTGAACTAAGGTCAATTCTGGAGGGAGGGTGGGATTTAAAAAAAAAAAGGCAATATGAGGAGAAGAATGAAGTAGAGAATAAATAGGCTGGCCCCCAAAATAAATGAATTAATTTAAGTTAAAAAATAAAACTTTATTTAACAAGAGAGAGAAGAAATTAATAGTCACAACTTAGAAAGTTGTCACCAACTACCAGGAGAACCAGAATGGGAGAAAGGAAGAAGCCAGATGGGACCAGCAGTTAGCATAATGGCTATGTCACTGGACTCCCATGTAATTGATTGTGGTTCGAGTCCCAGACCTGTTGGCTTAAAACTCACACTGGGTGTGTGTGTGCATGCATGCCCAAGATCCTGAGAGGAGAATGGAGGAGAAGGGATTGCAGCGTGGCCATCCCCCATGGGGTGTGATTTCTTGCTTTCTGTCTCTCTGTCTCTGTCTTTCTGGCAAGTGCACATACCCTATAGCAAAAATCTCTCCAAAAATAAATGGAAGAAGCCAGGCTGGTAGTCATAGACATTAAAGTATCTCCTTTGGAGTCTGAGTCAGTATTTTGTTGTTTTTTTTTTTTTTTTTTTTTTTAAAGATGACTAGTCAGTGTTCCTTAATTTACTCAAGGTAAGAGAAAAGAGTTAAAAAAGGAGAGCTTCTTATGCCTTTGACAAAATTATCTAGATAGTAGGTTCTAGTAGTACAACCCCTTCTTCAAGAAAATTTATTGACAACTTGCTGCACAAAGTTTGGATTGAATAAAAAGTCTATATGATTATACATGCATATAAAACATATGTAGAACCCTTAAATTTTTATAGAAGTTAATGTAAAGCAATTCATTGCTTTAGGGAAGCGTGGAATTAATGCCTTTATTAAGGAACATTAGATTTTCAAAACTAATGTCATGTTTGCTAAAACATTTAAAATGTCTTACTTTTCTTAAATTTGCTAACATTTCAGGATAAAATCAGTGTTGGACAAAATTAAAAGGAAAAAATATATATTTTTATAAATCCAGGAAAAACATTATGACAATAAAGTGAAATATTGTAAATTCAGGGTTTGTGAGAGACTTAATAAAGTTTACTTTGGGGCCAATAGATGGTGTTCCTGGGCTCTCACATGGATGACCCCAGTTCTGGTCCTGGACTCAGTGACTTGAGAATCACACCAGGCTCATGTCCATGCCCAAGATCCCAGGAATCTAGGGGATAATTTCTCACTGTCCCTCTCACTGTATCTGTCTCTCTCTCTCTCCTCTCCCTCTCTAGCACAGACACCCTAATGTAAAACCTCTTAGAAATTTGAGGCTATGTCTAAACAGACAAAAAGTATAAAAGCAATTGTTTCAGTTTTTTGACTGTGCTACTGACTGCTCAGTAGCACATGTGACACTGTGTAAGTTATAGTCTGATCTCTCCTGTTTTCTCATGTTCTGGACATGGAGCAAATTTGACATTTATTCCATAAATGGTTGTTGAGAGTACAACATTCTTGATACCTTTCTCTCTCATACACATACACTAACACACACACACACACATACACACACACACACACACACACACACACACAGCGGTACATGCACTTAACTAATTCTATTAAGGAACATCTTTTTAAAAAGACCCATTTTATATGAAACTAAAGATCAAAACCACTCTGACTGTCAATAGCTAAAAGCTTAGCAGCTTTCAACTTATCTGGATTTATCCCACTGGCTTCTGTCACAAAACCCTTTGTACAAATAACCATTTTCAGTAGACAGACAGTAGATACATCAACAAAAATATTGTTAGTACTAAAATATCTCTGAATCTTTCAAGAAAATCTCCAGCACAGTAAAGCCATGTGACTCCTGAATAGGAGGTCAGCTGATAGAGTTAGTGAACAAAAAGGTTTCACATTCCTACATTTTTATCAGAAAAAAAAAAATATATGCACACACACATACCAATTACACCAGCACATAGTGCAGAAAACTGCTTGACATGAGTCTGCATTGATGCTTTTAAATGCTAAAGTATATTTTAGCAAAGAGTTGAACTTAGTCTAATCCATTTATTTTAATTAGTACATTCTCAACTGAAGCTGAATCTAACACTAATTCATAGAACTTGTTTCAAGGAAAGATTAAAATTGTGTTTCAATTGTATACGGTGTAATAGTTATTTACTGAGTCCCTCAGTGTGCATTTCCTCTATGAAGCTTTTTGGGGTTTATCTAAGGCTCATTTAAACACAATCTCTGCTTTTTTAATTGTTTTCATGGCTATTCGGCCTGAAGCATTCATATGAATGAGAAAGAAGAAAATGTAAATATTAGCCTATCTAAATTAGATCAAGCTCTAGGGAAATTCAAGAAGCAATTATTAGATGTCAGCAACTAATAAAGATGTTATTAGGCCTGTTTACATTTTATACATTGCCATTAAAGTTAAGATAGTGCTCTGGTCCCTAAAACAGTATAATTTCAACTGTTAGGCAAATGGGTCACACTATACTTGGTTTAGGAGCGAAGAGAATACTCATTTCTTTCATTAGTGTTATTTTAGGTGAACCTGACATAGTACCTGAAAAGGTTCAGCCAGCTATAAATATGATAAAAAATTTCAGATGAAAATGTCATGTCTTGGAACCAGCAGTTGGCATAATGGCTATGTCACTGGACTCCCATGTAGTCGACCATGGTTCAAGTCCCAGACCCTGTGACTTAAATGCATGCCAGGCGCGTGTGAGTGCGTGCCCAAGATCCTGAGAGGAGAATAGAGGAGAAGGGATTGCAGCATGGCCATCCCCCCTGGGGAGTGATTTCTTGCTTTCTGACTGTTTCTGTCTTTCTGGCAAGTGCACACATTCTATAGCAAAAATATCTCAAAAAAAAGTCATAGTTTATTTATATTTGTCATTACATACTTACTACATAGTGTGGGATATTCTGCTTGTGGGGATAATGAATGAACAGTAAACCTCAGCTCCGTTTCCTCTCACTAACCAATTGGAGGTTCTCATGCATCTTTCACAAGTATTATGACCTGTTCTAGAACATTAAGAACAGCTATGAGTAAGCATGGTTGTTTTACATCACTGCCCTCTACTTTCCACCTGGTCATCTATAGCTGTATTGTAACCAATTCAAAACAGTCATTTTTGTCATTGGTCTTTAACGATGCATACGGCTCTATTAAATTAAATCTAGAGAATTTTACCATATGAAGTGCATGCCCAAAAACCCAAATCTTCACTCTGGACTTTAAAAAATATGAGTATTTCATTAGACGTGGTTTTAAAAAAAAAATAAACATGGTTCATAAAGAAAAGAAATCCCTAAGTTTGAGGAACAAGTCTAGATTCTAAGATAAAAACAAAAGTGGAAGAGACAAATGAGTATATCTTAAGAATTCTAAGGTTGTTAGACATTTTTTTCTTCATAATTGTCAAACTTCTAAAACCAATTCATGTTTAGCATTTGACGACATCACTTTTTGTCTGTGTGGTTACAAAGTCTATTTGTGCAAAACCCATTGCTGACCCTCCATCTCCTTGAAAATTCTTCATTCTAACCTGCCTATAATTTTAATGAGAGAAGATAGCATGATTGCTATAGACTAATATTATTCTCAAATTATAATTTCTTTGTAGACCCCACTGGAAAGCCATTTAACAAAATCACACTACTGAACCAATAGCAGCTTTAGCACTCTTCTCAAATAATGTATGTGCAGAATAAAAATGTTTCTAACAGTGGGGATTCTCCCTTCCACCATAAAGAGGTATAGATAGCATTTACACATTGACATGGATTCATGTTTCAATGTGAACACAGCCTGGACAAGCGCCACTGTGATGAACAAACCGTAAAAGTTAGCTATACTTAAAAACAAAAAAAAAAAAAAAAGGGAAAATACGTTTAAAATTCCAAAGCAATTAGTGAGGGTTTGCAACTAATAACATACATACTATTTGTATTCGTCTATATTTTCTTAGAGAGAAATTTTTGCTATAGGGAGCATACATTCTCCAGAAAGATAGAGACAGAGAGATAGAAAGTGAGAAATCACACCCCCGGGATAATCACACCTTAATCTCTTCTCCTCTCATCTCCTCTCGGGATTTTGGGCATGCACAAATACGTGCCCGGTGTGAGTTCAAGCCACCATTCTGGAACTTGAACTGCAGTTGACAGCATGGGAGTCCAGAAATACAATTATTACACCGTCTGTTGGTCTCAAATTTTTCTATTTTGACAGTACTGCATTAGATCAATTACTTAATTTATCACAATACTGTCCATTTGTAGTTACATTTCCAGAAAATGACATTGATAGACTTACCTCCCTTGAGAATTAAGCTTCTGTAACCTTCATTTAAATGTTTCTCAAACTTTTGCTTCCTAGTATTTTATGATTTGTCTTTAGCTTCCATAATTTCACTTTGTCAGAACATTATATATGTTATTATTCACACTGAAAGACAGGTACTATGGAGATAAAATATGCAAGGGTCATCTAGCATTCACTTTTATTGTAAATGATTTATAAGTATATTTAGATGACACAACAAACTTTTGTAAGGACAAAGCAATTTATTTTTGCAAACGAACAAATTTCATTCTTATAAAATTTAAAACACTTTAGGGGCAGAGGGTGAAATGGTAAAACTAGACACTCTGTAAGGCAATCCCATTTTGGGAGTCCCCCAATTTAAGACCAGAGACCACCCTGCATACACTGGGTTTATGCACGCCTATTATTTGGTGTTGGCTGAAGGCTGGATTGGATTGCAGCATCAAGACTTTGTTTGGGATGATGATTCTTCATTTCCCTGTCCTCCTGTCTTTCTCTCTTTATATCATTTATTGTAGAAATAAACATTTTTTAAATTCTTTTTTTTTTTTTTTTTTGCTATAGAGTGTGTGCACTCACTGGAGAAAGACAGAAACAGTGTGGGGGAAGGAGAGAAGTCACTCCCAAGGGAAGATGGCCACACTGCAATCCTGTCTCTTCCATTCTCCTCCTTGATATTTTAGGCATGCACACACACATACCTGGTGTGATTTTCAAATGCCAGGTCTGGACTCAAACTGTAGTGGGCCATTTGAGAGTCCAGCGGTGGTGGGAGGAAACTCCTTTAAAAACCATTTTAGAAGAATGAGCTGGATGTAGAATAAATTAATTTATGACCATACTAATTTTAAATGATGGCAACAATCATAGAGAATAATAGGTGACAGCCATTTTAAGGACAAAAATGTTTAAAATACATAAACATGTGATACATGATGTGTATAGCATCCAATTCTAGATATTTGATGGTGATCATTTGGGTTTTTCAATTTTTACCTTAAAATAGAGATACTTTATGGGGAAATTTTAAACAGAATGACAGTCTATTTTTTTTTTTTTAATGAGTAAAGAAGTCCAGCTGCAGTGGTAGCACAAATATCTATAATACTGGAAGCCACATGGAAGATTGGAGGTCAGTTCCTTAGAGAGGTCATATACGTTGGGTGTGCATCGCTCATACTAGACATACTAGATCTGGCGCATCTGGGGGTGGGTGGAAATAACAGCATGAGACCCTTTCGTGGGCTCTTATTTTTCTGTGTATATGTCTCTTTCTCATAAAATAAATAATAAACTGTTGCATTCTTTTTAAAAAATTTTAATTGACAAAGGTTGCATGTGCTCACCAGAGATAGACAGAGATAAGAAGGAATAAGCACCCCTAAGTGGGACAGGGTTATGTTTCGGTTCCTTCTACTCAATGTCTCCATTTTGTCAGGATTTGGGGCATGCACGCACATGTGTGTGGTAGGTTTTTCAAACTATTAGGGATGAGATATGACCACAGTCAGTTATGTGGAATCTGGTTCCCTTAAGCACTAGACTATGAGGTAGGCCTCATAAGTATAAACTTTTTAGTGAAGAAATTTATAATTGAATAAAGAAAGTCACTAATCAAAGCAAAGAAAAAGTATCTCGGCATCAAATATCGTTAAGAATAATTTCTGAAAATTTTCTAAAGCTAGTAAGTTCTTAATAAACAATGCTGTAGAACAAAAGTAAATTGATGGTAAGCATTGACTGATACTAATGAATAGTTTTCTCCTAAATCCCTATCAGATAAATTTTTATTTATTAGAATTACCAAGATCATTTAAGATAGGGTTATTATCAAATATCCCATATGTGATTTTCAGGAAGGAAAGCCATTTATTATAGCACCCTGTGTCAGCATTCTAACAGTCAGATGAAATACATGTAACATTTATGAAAGACTTTAGTAGTAGCCAGAACAGCAGATGGAATCTCTAAAACATCTGATTTTCAACACATCACAACCTGAGAGTTCATTCCTGTTTTCTCTCTCAGCCTGGGAGCTGGCTCATAACCTATGCTTTTCACAACCACAAGTTCTTTATCCCTAAATAACCAAATCCTCAAGAGAGCAGCAGACAGCAGGAGAAGACAATTTATTTAGAGAACTATTATGTGAGGAAGAAAACAAGTTGCCATTTCCAATTTGGAACATAATTAGGAAGACAATAGCCTCCTGACTGATGTTCTTTGTTCCCTTTGGATATTTATGTAGGCCAGTAATTGGAGTGTATTTTCCTATTCAATTTCACATTGTCTAGAAAAGAGTTTCTCATGCTCCACGACTTTCTGTTTAGATTCAGAAGAAAACATCTTGCAGTTACTGCCCAGTGCCATGGCCACACGTCATTAGCTTCTGGACACTGTCAAATGCCGAAACTTTTATTTTTAACTTTGCCAAACAGCTGAACTAATTAGGATTGTTACAAGGAAAGGTTAGCACATGGACTTTGGGCAAATGAAGACTTTCTATTTGCTAAAGGGAAACACTGCGAAAGATGGTCACCTTTCGTGTCTGAAATGTTTATATATATATACATATATATATATATGTATATATATAGAGAGAGAGACACACACACAGATATTTTCAAGTTCAGTTGATATACATCATGTCTATAAATGTATCAAAGCATTTGGTTAATGATAATATAAAATGAAAGTTAGGACTGAGGCCCATTACATTTCTAAGAATACACTTCTAGAAATACAGGGGAACAGCTACCTTTTTTCCTTTTATAAATGGAGAAAAATAATTTTTCCTCATCTGCTGCCTAGGTATTTTGAGCTACTCATATGGGAAAAATTCACATTAGTTCATCTCATGTTACCCCAGAAGTAAGCAGAGGGACAAAGAGAATCGACATTCATTATTTGATCTTTTTTAAAAAAGAATGATTTATTATTTAATCTTTTTTTTTTTACCCATTCTTATGAAGGCATTTATTTTAGCAATAGTTTGCTTAGGTTGGTGATAAATTATCCTTCAAGATATCCATAACATTCATTTCCTTGTGAGTTTGAACTCTCTCCTAATACTATACTGGTCCTTCGCAAATCCTTGGGCATAGAAGTGAGTTTTAGAGAAAATCAACAGTTTGGAATAAGGAGCCTGCCCTGGGCATTTCTTAGACCTTTTAGTAACACAGACCAATAAATTCCATATTAGCTGGGATTCATCTGAGTTAGGTTTTTGTCACTTGCACCCAATTGGTTGGTTGGTTTGTTTGGGGGCAGGGTTTTGCTATGTTGAGCTCCTTCTCCTCAGCCTCCCTAGTTGTTGGGATTACAGGTGTTTGCCACCATGCCCAGGTTTTAGGGTGGACCAGGAATCAAACCTGGGCCTCCCGTGTAGCCTGAGCCTGCTCAGTAGCAGTGTCAATCAGGTTCTGTCCATCTGGATTCTGACTGACATGGAATCGCTCCATATTGAAGGGTGAGAGGAAAGTGAGAGACAATGCTGATATCTATCCAGGGGCTAATAATTGCATCAACTTCAATTAACCTATTAATAGTATCCTAATATCAGTAGAATACTGATAACACAGGTGTCATTCCAACAGTTTCCAGGTGAGAAGAGACTGCCAGGTTCTTTCTTTCTTTCTTTCTTATTTATTTTTAATGTTTATTTATGTATTTATTCCATGAGTGAATTATAGAACAGGGTCTTCATGCCACAATCTACCCCTAACCACAGCCAACCCCAAATCATGGGCATGGGCATG
>NW_006159486.1:1174771-1206708 GCF_000334495.1 Tupaia belangeri chinensis | reverse complement strand
TATATATATATACATATATATATATATGTATATATATAGAGAGAGAGACACACACACAGATATTTTCAAGTTCAGTTGATATACATCATGTCTATAAATGTATCAAAGCATTTGGTTAATGATAATATAAAATGAAAGTTAGGACTGAGGCCCATTACATTTCTAAGAATACACTTCTAGAAATACAGGGGAACAGCTACCTTTTTTCCTTTTATAAATGGAGAAAAATAATTTTTCCTCATCTGCTGCCTAGGTATTTTGAGCTACTCATATGGGAAAAATTCACATTAGTTCATCTCATGTTACCCCAGAAGTAAGCAGAGGGACAAAGAGAATCGACATCCATTATTTGCTCTTTTTTAAAAAAGAATGATTTATTATTTAATCTTTTTTTTTTTACCCATTCTTATGAAGGCATTTATTTTAGCAATAGTTTGCTTAGGTTGGTGATAAATTATCCTTCAAGATATCCATAACATTCATTTCCTTGTGAGTTTGAACTCTCTCCTAATACTATACTGGTCCTTTGCATATCCTTGGGCATAGAAGTGAGTTTTAGAGAAAATCAACAGTTTGGAATAAGGAGCCTGCCCTGGGCATTTCTTAGACCTTTTAGTAACACAGACCAATAAATTCCATATTAGCTGGGATTCATCTGAGTTAGGTTTTTGTCACTTGCACCCAATTGGTTGGTTGGTTTGTTTGGGGGCAGGGTCTTGCTATGTTGAGCTCCTCCTCCTCAGCCTCCGTAGTCGTTGGGATTACAGGTGTTTGCCACCATGCCCAGGTTTTAGGGTGGACCAGGAATCAAACCTGGGCCTCCCGTGTAGCCTGAGCCTGCTCAGTAGCAGTGTCAATCAGGTTCTGTCCATCTGGATTCTGACTGACATGGAATCGCTCCATATTGAAGGGTGAGAGGAAAGTGAGAGACAATGCTGATATCTATCCAGGGGCTAATAATTGCATCAACTTCAATTAACCTATTAATAGTATCCTAATATCAGTAGAATACTGATAACACAGGTGTCATTCCAACAGTTTCCAGGTGAGAAGAGACTGCCAGGTTCTTTCTTTCTTTCTTTCTTATTTATTTTTAATGTTTATTTATGTATTTATTCCATGAGTGAATTATAGAACAGGGTCTTCATGCCACAATCTACCCCTAACCACAGCCAACCCCAAATCATGGGCATGGGCATGGGCATGTGTCTAGCATACTCAAAAACGTCTCTAGATGCAAGCCAGAACCTTTTCATGTGAGACAGCCTCACAGAGGGTCACAAACCAAATATGTTGCTTTGGTCCAGCTCTTAATTTGGTGGTTGAGAAAGCCAGATTCCACTGCACAGTTCAACTTCCAGACCCGGTGGCTTGAAAACTACACTGGGTACACATGTGTGCATGTCCAAAGTCTTGACAAGATGGAGAAATGAAGGACTGCGGTGTGACCCTTCTCCATGGGGAGTGCTTTCTCCTTCTTCCTCTCTGTGTCCCTCTGGCAAATTTAAATAAATATGTTGGTTCATCAAGTCTCCACAACAGATTCTTTGAGTATGTATTATCATTACCAATTTTTACAAATGAGGGGAGAAAAAGGATCAGAAATTAAATAATGTGGCCAAGAGAACAGTCCCTAACTTCCCTGACTTTTTATTCATTCTGCCTATAATTTTCCCACCTCCTAAATTCACCCTGGGAATGCCAACTCAACAGATGGCATAATGGTTATTCACGGGACTCCCACATAGTTGAGCATGGTTCAAGTCCTAGACTCAGCAGCTTAAAAATCTCACGCGGTCTTAACCATCACGATCTTCATCATGTTGGCAACTTGCTGCCTGGGCGGGAGCGGACACTGCTAACCGAGGGCGGCTGCTGCTCTGGGGTGAGGGCACGGGCGGGTGGGGGCGATGCCGGCTGTCTTGGACGCGCTTGGCCCTCCTCCTTAAAGGGACAGGGGACAGGGCCCTCCCTCCGCTGCCAGCCCACCTCCCTGCAGGTCAGGCCAGGAGGGAAAAGGCGAGCGCCCATGACCAGGCCGCCTGTGAAATGGGTATTATTTAATCTTGATGATGATGATGATGATGATGATGATGATGATGATGATTTTAATTTAACCAAAAAGAGACAGAGAAAAAGAATAAGAGAAAGTGAGAAAGCAAACAGCCAGGTTCAGGACTTGGACCACAATTAGTCATATGGAAGTCAGCACCCCAACCACCACACCACCTACTGGCCCCCATATTATTTACTCTTAAATGATTGCTGAGAAATTAACCTCTGATCCAAAACATGTAATACACATATACAGGAAAATATTAATAAAGGTGAATATTAAAAACCAATGTATCCATTAAGCAACCACTGTCTAATACACTGATTAAATCTCACAACCAATTCATGAAGTAGGTTTTATATCCTCACCTTTTATAAGTTGAAATTGGAATTTACTATTTTTATTTTATTTTTTATAGATATTTTCGCTATAGGGTGTGTGAGCCCACTAGAGACACAGAGAGAGTCAGGGAGAGAGAAAGTGAGAAATCGCCTCCCAGGGTAGAAGGCCACACTGCAATCCTTTCTCCTCTAGTTTCCTCTTGGGATTTTGGGCACACACTCACACATGCCCACTGTGAGTTTCAAGCCACCGGGTCTGGGATTCAAACTGCAGTAGACCATGTGGGAGTCCAGTACCTTAACCACTATTCCACCTGCTGGTTCCTAAAATTGGAATTTAACACTTCAGTGTTTAAACCAAGTAACACAGCTATTAAAAACTGAGATTGGCCTTTCAGGTCTGTCTCCTTGTTTATTTCTCTGCAATATACTTCCTCCAGAAAGGTAAATGCCTTATCTTAGTTGCAAAAGCTAATTTTATACCATCAATAATCTGAATTCTCTGAAGTGGTTATTACTATTTTAAGGCACAGTTTATGGAGTGAATAACCAATGTTCTCAACTGGATGAATTTTACAAGAGGAGGAAACAAGACTTCTGTTTGTTTTTCTTTTATAAGTTTTTTAAATTTTATTTTACATTTATTTGCTGAACTTCTATTTCCATATATCCACATTAACCTAAATCAGTGATAAGCATACTGCTTCCAAGTGACTGGTTCAGATCATCTTTATGAATCTCAGGACAGAAAACTGCTGGTCAGCAGCACTACCAAATATTATGTGGACAAAGCATTTTAGTCACTACTTTTGCTAGCTCTTTATCGCCCATAAACTAGAATGAGACAAAACTTCATAAAAAATATCAATGTTATATAAAAAAACTTGATACAATCAGATATTCATTAAACAGTTCTACTCTTTTCTAAGTTTTTTTTAAATGTCAAGATTATTTTCTAGGGTTTGATTTTCAAATATTAAGTTTTGTACTTTAAAGACTGATACATATACTTACCTTTTTATTTGATATTAGATATGTTATTCAGAATGGGATATATTAAGTTGTATCAACAACTTCAAAATCTCAGTTAACATAGTAAAAAAAAATTCCCAATTTACTTTTTATGCTCATCCAGCTTAGGCAGGGATTCTGCTACTCATTATCTTCATTCTAAGACCCAGGTCCATGGAGCAGCTGGTATTTATAGCATTGCCAGTAGCCACAGAAGAGAGAAAGAAATAACATGACCATCTTGTATTGGTGTTTGTTTTAATTAATTGTTTTCTTTATTCATGATAGAGCACATGCATGGCATGATAGAGAGAGAGATCCAAGCACCCTCCATAGGTCTCATCATGCCATGATTCTCTTTTCCCTTCTTCAGGTCCTCCAGCCCATCAGATCCTAAGCATTTAATTGCCTACCCAGCATGCTTCAATTGATCAGGCCAGGGATTCTCATCAAGGTCACCAAGTGTGAATCATGGGGGCACTGCCTTCTTGAATAGATTAATTCTGTTCCATAAGACAAAGAGTGCTCTTCCTCTCACTGGAATTGCCTTCTTGAATAGATTAATGCTGTTTCGTAAGACAAAGAGTGCTCTTCCTCTCACTGGAAGGGATTATTAGTTGGCAGGAGAGTGGGTTGTTATTAAAGATGGTCCCTCTCAGGGACCAGCAGATGGCATAATGGTTCCATCGCTGGATACCCGTGAAGTCCACTGTTTGAGTCTGGACCTGGCACCTTAAAACTCACGCTGGGTGCTTGTGCATGTATGCCCAGATTTCCAGGAGGATAACAGAGGATAAGGGATTGTGGCATGGCCATCCCCCGGGTGTGTGTGTGTCGGGGGGGGTGATTTCTTGCTTTCTGGCTTTCTGTCTCTCCAACAAGTGCATGTGCCCTATAGCAATATCCCCCCCCCTCAATAAATAAATAAATAAATAAATAAATAAATAACTATAAGTGCCAGATAGAATAATGGTTGTTCTCAGGTTCTGGTCTTTCTCTGCATAGACCTACTGATCTTTCTGATGCCAGCCCCATGCTCTTGGACTTTCCAATCACTAAAATCACAAGCTAAATAAACTCAATTGTTTATAAATCATCCAATCTCAGATATTTCTGGTCAGCAACAGAAAAGTAGACTAAGACACATGCTGAAATAAAATATGGGTGGACTGTGCTGGATTATGCTCGATTGTGAAATCAGCATCATTACAGAAGAGAAGACAAGAGCCATTCCCCAGAATCTTTTTCCAGTATGGTTTCCTAATAGTTAGATTTCATCACTGACAGTCATTTACATGAGCTTTGTAAAGGGAAAGGGAAAAGAATTATATCACTGGGACTAGCAGATAGCTTAATCATTATGTAGCTGGACTCCCACAAACTTTACCATGGTTTGAGTCCCATACAGGTGGCTTAAAACTCATGCCAGGCATGTGTGTGTGCATGTACAAAATCCTAAGAGGAGAACGGAGGAGAAGCAAATGCAGCATGACCATCCCCCCTGGGGGAGTGATTTCTCACTTTCTGTCTCTCTGTCTCTCCAGTGAGCACATGGACCCTATAACAAACATCTCTCTCTCAAAAAAAAAAAAAAAATAGTTCACAGTGAATACGTATTAGGAGGAAAATGATATGCACTGGAGGCAGATTCAACCAGACCTGACGAAGTGAAGTCTGAAGAAACAGTAGGAGGGAACTTCTGCCAAGTGTCCACCTACTTACTATTGGCAGTTGAGAGCTAACAAAACTTCTTGGGAATCACTCATTTCAGCTGCCTAGAGTAATCATTTGGAGTTTCCTAGAGACACTTGTGGTTTGTAACAGCTCCAAGGCAAGCTCTCCAGATCTACCAATTCCATTCTGTAGGCTGAGAGAGTTAGTAACAGCTTCCTGTCTTCTACTCTCCTGATATCCCACAACTGCAAGTGCTTCTAACTCTGTGCACTCTCATAGACACCTAGAGGATCTTCTATTTTCCTTAATAAACACTGACTGATACCTTGTACAATCTTGAATGTCGTGGAGAAGTTCTTTGACCTATACCACAGGTTACATTCTGTTGTTTCTCTAGAACTAAAGTTTTAAAAATTAAATTTTAGTGTCTTTAAAAAGACTTGCAAGTATAATAGGTACTGAAAAGACAATATCTATGTTTGTTCATATTAAAATTTCAAATTTCAGTAGTGTTTCATTGTGAGGGAAATAAAACTCTTTTAAAAAATTATTCTAACATTTTTATTGAATCACTAAGTAAAAGTATAAATCCCTAAGAAATAAATGGGTAATAAATATTTTATATTGCTCTTCATTCTAAATCATTTGCAACACAGGCAAAAATAACATATGTTTTGCATAATAACTACATAAATGCTAATATTTTTTATTTCAACACAAAATAAATAACATCATAGAAATGACCAAACTTAGATTTATAAGCATTAGGAATCATACATGAGGATATGCAGTATTTCATATTATCTAGCATCTTTTACAAATGACATGTCTGAAAATCTAACAGGTAGCTCCCACCCCTAAAAGACGATAGCATCCCTATTTTGCTTCTTATTTGTCTCTGTCAGGCTGATCCATGGGTTTAGTCCTCAAGTCATCAGAATGATACCTGGCATTGATCACTGAAATTTATGATACTTTGAAAGATTGTACCTGATTAATGACACAACTGCACCTTATGTATTTTCATAGCCACATTCATTCACAGTCAATGCTGGTAGCATGCTGAAATTGTGGGAGGAATTTTAGATAAATTGAAGATTGGCATAAATCCTGGGGTTTCTATCCCTCTATGATTACATGTCTTCAGGGAGTACCAAAGTTTTTTTGAAGCACATTTTGCCCAAGAGATGGCTTCTCTGTGGCATCATATTAACTTAATTCTAAAGCCTGAAAGTCAGAAACCTAAATCTTTTTAAACCCTGACACTGTTTCATAGGCTCAGCTTCTTTCATCAATTCCTCCCTTTGTGTCATCTCACCCACTTTGAGCTCTCTCTGAAAACAATAATAGCGCTGATATCCTGGAGCCTCAGTTTCCTTAGATAAAAAAAATAATAATAATAAAATAAAGCAAAAAAAATAAAAAGGATAATCACAGTTCATCTATCAGAAAATTATTTTGATATTAAATGGGATAGTTACATTAATCATTTAGTCCAATACTGTATATCAAGTATAAAAAAAAATAATAATAAAATAAAGCAAAAAAAAAAAAGGATAATCACAGTTCATCTATCAGAAAATTATTTTGATATTAAATGGGATAGTTACATTAATCATTTAGTCCAATACTGTATATCAAGTAGCCATCAAATGGTACTTAATATCTTCAACCAGAAGTTATGCTACAGTATAGACAACAAAAGAAGTTTAAGTGGAATAATTGAAGTACAGTCATTGAAGGTCATATGACTATCATGCTAGATTTTCTTAGGTTTCAACTTTAGAATCTGTGTTATTTTAACGGCTTTCTAAGCATCAATTAACACTGGAGGGTTGAGTGATTCCATGCACAGCTCTCCTAGGTGGTCTTTCTTTCTCCCTTACGATAAAACTTTGGACTGAGCCTTCCTCAGCCTATAAAATCTAAGATCTCAATTCAAGGTGGTATAGCCCTGAGCAAAGGAATGCCAAAACAAAACATCTCATGGAGAACAAAGTAAAAACCAATTAAGTGTACTGGAACAAAATTCTTGGAAAGGATATTTCATTCCTTGAGATTCCTTTATATTTTATCAATATTGGTTCCCTCATTTATGTGTCTAGTTAAAATGTTCTTCCCTTAAAGCATTGCTTCCCACAGCAGTCTGTAGACCTCCCAACATCTCACATGTGGGAAATCTGAGGTCTGTGCTCACCTGTCTTCTCCACTATGATACATTCCACAAAATATGAGCTCACCCTCCACAGCTGTTAAGAGTTTTTGAAGTTTTCTTCGTGTATCCTGTCACGCTATTAAATCATTCCTCCATGTTATTTTACTTACATAAACTATATTGTTTGGCCTGTAAAACTGCCAAAAACACAAAAGAATGTCTTTAATAAATTTCAAAGATTCTTAATTTTATCATGCAAATTTCTTCAAGGTCTTCAAAGGTTTACAAACTTAAAGTTGAGGTGGGAATTTGTACTTGCTACAGTGTCTAACTGCCACAGCTGGTATATTTATTTTAAGAGAGCCCTTTCTTCTTCAAATTAGAAATTTATATTGTCCACAAATACATTTTGAATCTTATCACTTGACTTATTTTTGATGATAAAAAATTAGTTACTGGACCCTATGGATAAAATATTTTATAGTAAAAATGGAAGCATGGTGATTTCAAGTGACATTTACATGAACAATATGGGCAATAGAAAACAAAACATTTCTGATTCATGACTTATTTTGATCATCTTGGCAAAGGGCTAAAAATACAAATGACTAGAGATTAGATATAATCTAAGAGGTTTTTTAGACTGAGTGCTAGAACAGGGATAAAACCCTATAAATCTATATAAAGCTACTTACTTTCTTATAAAAAGTATATGTGTGTATTTTAAATGGATGCCAATTTTTTTAAACTCATGGAAACAAAACAGTATGACACTTAAGAAACTTTGTTCGGCACTTTGTCAATGACTATGAATCCCATTCCTGAAAAATGAGCTTGCCTAATTAACACTGGTTAGTAGATAGTTGATATTTGTAACTTTTCCAAAAATAGTCATTATGGCAGACAGGAAAAAAAAATAAATTTAGAGTTTGGAAGGACCTAGGTTCTAATTCTGTAGCATTAACTATGTTCCACTTAATATCTATGAGTCTCATTTCCTTACCTTGAAAATGAAAATAATGATTATTACTTCATAAAAGTCAGGAGCTTATGGGATCAACAGATGGCATAATGGTTGCATTGCTGAATCCTAAGTAAGTGATTGAAGTCCCAGACCTGGCTGCTAAAACTCACTCTGGGTACATGCGCATGCGTGCCCACCCAAGATCCCAAGAGTAGAATGGAGGGGAGGGATTGTAGCATGGTTATTTCCCTCGGGGGTGGGGGCGATTTCTTGCTTTCTATCTCTATACCTCTGATTCTCTGGAGAGCACACGCATCTTATAGCAGAAATCTCTCAAATTAATAAAGACTAAAGTGTTTAAGATAAAGGGAACATGGACAAAACATTATTTTTTCCTGCTAGTACGTTTTTTAATTCCTGTCCCACCATAGAACTCTTCCCCACTGCTAGTTGGTCTGTTATTCTATTTCCTGATTTAGTCTCTGGTATTTCACTAAAGTAATCCTCAAAAAGGTCCATTGATATATTTTACCTCTACTTCCACAGGAGGAAATAGAGGTATATAAAGTTGTATTGGTTGGGATCTAGTCAGGGAAAACAAATGTCGCTCTAGGTATTTCAAACTGAGGATTTAAATGCAGAAATTGTTCACACAGATGAGGGAAACACAGAAAGGCCTATAAGGGAAGGAGGAGTAGTTGAGGGAATTTAAGAAGTAAAAAGTGGAAAACCACTTCCCACCACCTCAGCCTGGAGGTCAACTAAAAGGAAACACAGAAAGGACCATCTAGTGAAAGACACCTCTGGTAGCCAGTCAGGGAGAGCCGAGATCACCAGAATATGTAGCCACTGCTGAGAGAACAGGAAAGAGGTTCACTTACACTCCCAGTAAGCAGAGGTTTAAGACTGGAATCAAAAAAGAAATAATTTTACATGTAAAAAGGCTTAGACATTGTAAATCTTGATAGAAATCTAGTGTACAACTTTAGGATGAGGAGAATTTTTGGAACTTTCTTCAGATACAAAATCATAATCACCACAGAACTTCCTTGACACTGTTCTCTTAAGTGATTTCATCTATTCTAAAGGATTTGAGTCAAAAGCAGCCCTTTAATAAAGTTCTGTTGGATGAAAGGTAGCCCATGGATGTTACCATAGTTTTAATTGTGACATCTTTGGTCAAAAGACTGTGATCATGACCTGTATTTGCAAACAGAAAGTCAGAAGCCTAGAAGAAACAGACTACTATAATAGTTTGGGTAGATCTTTTTTGCTTTTTAATCTTATTTCTATGGTTGAATTAAACTTTTGAAAAAATACATAAAGCAAAAGTATTTGGAGCAATGGATAATAAGATTGGCCTTCTGAAATGTGGTTCACACCCACCTCATTTCCTAAGCCATAATCCTGGTATAATGTGTAAAGGGATTTGCAATGAAAGATAGTAAATCCAGTGTGTATCAATTATTCATACATTTCAATAGGCAGTGAAACTAGCAAATGTATTCAGTGAGTGGTCTCTAGTCCCACAAAAGTAGGAAGTATATAATGGATGGAAAAATAAAGAATTCGCTTTTCAATACTCACGACAGCTTAGTGCAAGAATGCCTCTTTATAAACAAAGTTTTCAAAGTATTTGTCAAAACCGCTGACCAAACTACCCGAAACTACAGTTGAACTTCTGCCAGCTACAAAGGGCTGTGCTTGAACTCCATTTCACAGTTTCTGATTTTCACAGCCTTTAGGCGAGCACAGTTCATACCCGTTACTATGCTTGAAAAGATCCATTTCAGGAACTGTTATACAAACAGAGAAGGTAGCACAGATTATCCAAAAATGCTACTGCGTTTAACAAAAAAAAGAAAAAAAAAAGCGTAATCTGATTTCTTTGTTTTATGTGGCGCACTATAGGGATTTGTGTAAGGAAAATTTCAAAGCTTCAGCATCTATAGGCTTCAAAACTTATTAAGTGTTAATATTTTCAGGGATTTGAAGTTTAACTAATTTCTCTCTCTCTCTCTCTGTCTAGGTTTTTGCCATAGGGCTCATGTGTTCAACCAAGAGAGACAGTGAGAGGGGAAGTGAGAAATCACCTCCTCCCCCCTCCCCCCGGGGCTGGGGAGGGACACGCTGCAATATCTTCTCCTCCCACCTCCTCCACTCTCTCGATTTTGTACATGTACACACATGTCCCCGGCATGATTGTCAAGCACTCAGGGTTCTGGACTCAAACTGCAGTAAGCCATATGTAAGTCTAGCACTTTAACCAACATGACACCTGCCGGCCCCAACTTCTCTCATCTTTCAGATTCATCTGTGAATATGAAATGACATTTTGTACCATATGGTTTATAAATGATGAAAGCAACTAGATTTTATATTGAGAGTAAGCGGTTGTTTAATTGAATTGTGAAAAAGCATAGGAAAAAACTAATAAAAGAAAATGGTTCCTTTTATTTATAAATAGGTGACCAAGAACTACCTTGTCTATAATCACAGCATTATGACAGCAAAATCTCAATGAAGTATATTTTTCCAGTTGGAAATATGGGTACAACTTTCTTCAGAATAATTTGAATAAAATATTATTCTTGACATTAGCAAATTCTATATTTAAATAAATAGGCTGTTTACCTTGAAACAAACATTTAAGGAACTGACAAAATTAATAGAAAAATCCCTGTATTCAGATCAATAGATAGAAAAAAAATAAATGATTAAATTAGGCATAATATATAGTAGGTACCTAGAAAACGATCAATGAAATAAAATTAACTCCTTTTTATCAGACAGTACCAACAAGTAAGGAAGACAATATAAACATAGTGACATAAATTAGCAAGTGGAGTCCAATAGCAACAGTACAGTGGCATAATATTTGTAGGTCAAAACGAGTTTGCATTTTTTTAATGTTTATTAATTTATTTTTTCATGAAAAAAGTGAGGGGGAGAGGGAAAAGCAGGCACTAGTAACAGGGTCTAATGATGCCATGATTCCTTTACCTCAGCCCTCCAGGTAGTCAGGATACTGGGCATGCGTTTGTCCACCGAGTTTATGGTCAACTCAAGATCTAAACCCACATTTAATCATGTGGCTTACAGCACTATAAATCAGTGCTCTACTGCCTGTGCTACAGTCAGGGCCTAGTTTTTTGTTTCTTTGTTTGTTTGCTCGTTTGTTCATATTTAGAGAGATAATTTTGCCATAGGGTATGTGAGCTCGCCAGAGAGACAGAAAGTGAGAAATCACCCTCCAGGGTGGATGGCCATACCCGAATTCCTTCTCCTCCATTCTCCCCTTGGGATTTTGGGCACACACAGATGCACCCACGTGAGTATTAAGGTGCCAGGTGGGACTTGAACCATGGTCGACTGCATGGGAGTCCAGTGACATAACCATTACACCATGTGCTGGTCCCCTAGTTTGGGTTTTTAGGTGAGGGAAAATAAGGATTCGTTCTGTCAGACTGCAGTTCTAAAAGAGAGTTTGGTGGGATGATATTTTTTGGGTGATATTGTTCCCAGTACTATTGGTTCACTTGGTATTATTATAATTGCTTTAGGATTAAAATTCTCCCCATTTTACATAGTTAACTTAATTCCTATTGAGTAATATTCAGCTCTACTGTGACCTCCAGTCAATCATAGTATTACATGATATGCTTCTTTTTTGTTTTTTGAAGAGATTTTTGCTATAGGGCATGTGCACTCACCAGCAAGACAGAAAGAGACAGAGAAATAGAAAGCAAGAAATCACCCCAAAGGGGGGATGGTCACACCACAATCCCATCTCCTCCATTCTCCTCTCAGGATCTTGGGCACACATGCACACGTGCCTGGCATAAGTTTAAGCCACCGGGTCCGGGACTCGACCACGTTCAGCTCCATGGGAGTTTAGCGACATAGCCATCACACTAACTGCTGGTCCCAGTATTACATGATGCTTCTTACAGGCAAGGACATGTCACCATCTTCCTTCTAACTACATGGTCTGTAGTGTGTTACTGTGCTATTTATTCATATAGCTCACTATTTATACAATAAATTCATGGAAAGCATAAACTAGGTTAATGACCTCAATACCTCACAAGAACTGGCATATGTGTGAGTATTCAGTAAACATTAGCTAGTTACCCATATGAAAACTGTTTTTATAGAAATTAAGATTTGGGACCCAGCCACAGCTGTGCTATGGTATGACATCACACTTTAATGCTAGAGGACATGTAGAAAATAAGGATTTTGTTCTGGGGTTGGCCTATGCAACCAGGACATACACCCTTGACCTTGCCTATCGAAGAGCCTGAGGGAAGGGGAGCTCATGATGTGAGACTTTGTTGAACATGCTATCTTCTCTTTCTGTCTCTCATGAAATAAATAAGTAAATTTAAGAAGATAAATAGATTTACAAGTCGAGATTGGTAAATAATGGAGCTTCAATTTTGTCAAACTTTGTTCTGTCATGTGCTTTAGTGGATAAATTTTTAAATTTCAGCCCCAATCTTTTTTCCTTTTTTTTTTTTTTGAGAGTTGTTTTTTTTGTTTGTTTGTTTGTTTGTTTGCTATAGGGCGCATGTGCTCGCCAGAAAGACAGAGAGAGACAGAGAGATAGAAAGAGAGAAATTACCCTCCCAGGGGGGATGACCACACTGCAATCCCTTCTCCTCCATTCTCCTCTCGGGATCTTGGGCACGCATGCACACATGCCCAGTGTGAGTTTAAGCCACCGGGTCCGGGACTTGAACCATAGTCGACTACATGGGAGTCCAGCGACATAGCCATTATAGTAATTGCTGGTCCCAAATTTCAGCCCCAATCTTAAAATACTGATTTTCATGTTATGAAAAACCCAACCTCTTAGATATTCAAACATAAAATTATGTTTCAAGTATTTTTTTTTTAATTAGTCTTGGCTAGTCATGGTGGCATGTGCTAAGACACTATGCTCCACAAACAGAAACTACGCCCGCAACTCAGATTTAATTCTGGTACAACCTAAAAACCCAGGGCATGGTGTCATGTGCCTAGAATCCCCAAACCCAAAAGGCTAAGGCAGGAGAAATAAAACTCAAGGAGATCCTGTCTGTAAAAATAAAATACAACAGGGACCAATAGTGTCATAATGGTTACATTGCTGGACTCCCATGTAATCAACCATGGTTCAAGGCCCAGACCCGGCAGATTAAAATTCATGCCAGGTATGTGGGCATGTGTGCCCAAAATCCTGAGAGGAAAATGAAGAAGGGGTTGCAGCATGACCATACCCTTAAAGGGGTGTTTTTTCACTTTCTGTCTCTGTCTCTGTCTCTCTGGAAAATGCACACATCCTATAGCAAAATCACTTTCTAAATAAAGAAATAAATAAAATGAAACAAGGCGAAAAAGATTTATCATAGAACTAGAATATACGAGAAGCAAAGAAAAAGGGTAGA
This sequence comes from Tupaia belangeri chinensis, assembly GCF_000334495.1. NCBI lineage: Eukaryota > Metazoa > Chordata > Mammalia > Scandentia > Tupaiidae > Tupaia > Tupaia belangeri. The sequence continues at coordinate 1,193,075 of NW_006159486.1, read as the reverse complement.
CTTTATTCATTAAAAAAATACACTATTTTAATCTTTTATATTTTATATTGATTAGTCACTTCTGAAGTTTAAAAAAAATCTAACTTTGAATTCACTGCGTTTTCAGTCTTTGAGGGGACCTGATGAATTGTTTTCTTGAGGAATGTTGTTTTGGCTACTCAGGATAATAATGCTTAGTTTGTTCAACTTCTTGTAACTCCATCATCAGTAATGCATCATCACAATGTCACCTTGCCTGTCAGGCTCAACAAAGGAGAGATGAGCATGGGCAGTTAACTGCTTTCTCCCTTGCTGGAATTGGCAGCTATTATTAAGAGTTAGTACACATCAGCAGGACAGGTGAGGGGCAATGTCTTAGCTTCAGCGTATACGCTGTAAGTGAACAAAGAACTTTGATCATCTAACCTGCCAAACTGATATCGTGCATGAGCATAATGTTTCCTAAAAATTTAAAAACAAAACCAAAAAGCCTTCCATCTGGATTACAGTCATATAATTTCTATATATTACTGGTTCCAAAAGATTAAATCCTTCACCTTGCTATTTCAGTCACTGCAAAAACACAAAAACAAACAAAAAAGATGATAGTCTTGGGATCATTGACCCACATAGAAGCTCAGCTGAACAATGGCAATGCTCCTGAATTTTAACTAGAAAATATTCAAGCTTTGCAAAACCACAGATTTTCCATTCATATAAAAGAAAAAGGATGTTATTAGTGAGTTGTCTTTCTGACTATTTAGTCAATTACAGATGGCTTAATACTAGATTGTTTTTCATACAGATTTGGGTTTTTAAAATTTGTTTAAGGCTTTATTTGAAGTCAGAATTTGTACCCTTAATTCTTCAGACTGTATCATGATGTCCATACTTGGTCACTGGGTTAAAAGGATAAATAGTTTAGGGAAAATAAAGAAAGATAAGGAAAAGTCATCATATCCAAAAAAAATTCAGAGTTCATGTTCTGGTAGTAATGATGAAAGTAGTCACTACTTCACATGTATATGATATGTCTCTCTATAGATAGGTAAATTCCAAAAGACAATAAATAACTATATCACTCATGACTGATCTCTACACATAACTCTAAATGAAATACTTCACATATCAAAAATGGGAGCTGTAGAGGGAACCAAAGAAGGTAAAATAACATTTGAAAAAAATTCCGGGATTAATAGTCTGAATACAATGTTTCTAATCCTAGTGTGGCTAGTAATTAATTGGATTTAGATCTTAGATAAAACAGAACCTTAGGATCTGTTTTCCCATATGTAAAATGATGATTACAATAGTCATGATTTGGTGCTACAAAGAATTACTAAGGAAGTATTTCCCTTTCTATTCTAAGAACCAGTGAAAGTTAAAGTAGGTAAAAGTGTTCTAGAGTATACATACTTACCTAAGTATAAATTGTGGTTCTGTTACTTTCTCACTAGATAGCTGGACCAGTCACTCAGAACTCTGGGCATCAGCAAAAAAAAAAAAAAAAAGTGTAGTATTAGTATCAATTTATACTTTTTTGCATGTAAGTTTAAGCAAGGGGGTAAATATAAAAGAACATAGCATTGTGCCTAAGTATTAGGGAGAATTCAATAAATCTTAGCAACTAATTAGAAAAGTACTCTCAAACACATAGTATTAGTGGCAGCAATACTTCAAAGTCAGTTTTGTTAAAAGGAGAAAAGTTAAAAGGTTAATAAAACTTAGAACCTGATTGAATGTAGAAACATAATTCAAAAGGCAGATGGTATCCCCATATAAGATTATTTAACAATAGAAACATAGATGCAGAGGAACCATTGAGAAAAGATAAGGAATGGCCATCAAAGCTCTATTAATGAGGGAAAGCAAGTGTACAGTATAGGTTCAATTAATGAATAAATTCCTTACTAATGATGGAACTGACAAATCAAGTTTAAATCTTGATGATAAGTTGTTAAAACAATAATTTTCTTTTTTCTTCTCATTCCCAAGTCACCTAACAACTATCTACATAGAGAAAATGTGATAATCGGGCTACATAATAACTCTCTGTTTGACACTTTTCTCATTACAAGTCAACAATCTTGTGTTCTGGATTTCGGCTATAGTCTCTGAGTTATGACACCAAGAATCAGCACCTAAATTTGACGAAAACTTCAACATCAAAAGGTAGAATTTAGTTTATGAGCCAATACAGTCAGACTCTAGGTTATAGTAAATTAATTTAAACATTGCTTTTAAATAGTTCTTAGCATTTGATTTTTTTTATAAATACTAAAACCTTTTAAATGCTATCCTTTTAATTTTCTAATACAATTTGAACATTATACAGTTAATTGGTCTATTAGCAAATTATCAATGCAATCTATAAATTTAGTAAATCTGTGTCCTATATTACCTCTTCACTTAGAAAAAAAAAAAATATATATATATTACCCAATGCTAAATACAGGTGATAAAACACAGCAAGCTTATATTGTGCAGACAATGATGGCAGATTTAAAAGGATAAAAATAAGTACTTTGGGAAGAGATTATTTGAAATTTGGCATGATCTTTATTAATATGAAAAAGGGAGTAAAAATTCATAGTCTAATACAAATTTATAAAATAAAACATGTATATAAAAAATGACTGAATTCAAGTCTCACAACACAGTGAGTAATTTCCAAAAAATAATAGTTTAAAATTTTTCAGAATTAGTGGAAGACATGAATTATTGGATGAAATAGCAAAATGAATTCTGAATCCAATAAGTAAATATAAATCCAAACTTAAATATATTATGGTAAAAATATAGTATTTAAAAAAAACGCAAATAAAATTTCAAAGGATATAGAATTTTATAGATAAAAATATGAGGAATTGAAATTTTCTAAGTTTACTTCTCAGTCAAAGTATTAAAATAAAATGTATTAATATCTTCCAAAAGCTGAAAAAAAAACACTAGCCTAAAATGAAACAATAAAATAGTTTTATATTTTAATGCAAAGTAAAGGAGTCTAGAGAGAAAGTGAAATAATTTAGTATTCATAGATACTGACTGTAAAGTTGGTTAAGGGGTGTTTGTGATAAAATAAATAAATCTAGAAGAAAAGAGCAAGATATAAGATATGATAAAAATGTTGCTTATCAATTTCTAGATAAATTGTCTAGAATTTTAAATAAATTTAGGCTTTTAAATAATTATCTTTTATATTGGATTATAATTTTCTATAAATTGTCTAAATAATAAAGAGCACTATCACTGGTCATAACTGTACCCTAGTGGTTTAGAGAGTGGGAACCGACATGGTCAACCATGGTTTTAATCTCAGCCCTGGCAACCTGAAAAACATACCAATGCCTGAATATGCATACCCCAGATTCCAACAAGATGGATAAATGAATGAGCCTCTCCTTTTATTTCTTTATCTCTCTTTGGTTAGCATATGAATCTTCTGGCAATCAACAACAACAACAAAAACTCCTACTAATTTAGAGAGAAATTAATAAAATTAGAATAAAAATAATTCTAGAGATCAATCTGAAAATGGTTGATGTGAGGAAAAAAAGAAAAATGTTAAAGTTTATTTCCTAATAGAGACCATCAGAGGGGTCTTCTTGCACAGGTCACCCACAACCTCAGTCAACTTCAGCTAGCATGGATCATTGGCACACATGCTTGGTGTGCTCAGAGAGGTTCCGAGACACAACCTCAGGATCTTTCCCATGTGGGTCTAGTTGTGCTACTGTTGTACTACCACATAGACCAATTAGAGTAAACATTTCTAAGGTCCTTTGAACTTTTTAGACTAAATGAAAGCCCAGCCATGATGGTGCAAGCCAGAAGGCACTGGTGCTGAGTGACCAAGGCCACATGAGACCGAGGTTCTGTTCCCAGATTAATGGGTGCAATGGCATATTCTTATAACCCTAACTGAAAGGAATGCTAGGATGGAAAGGCTCTTGATGTGGTAAGATCCCATCAAAAATACCTATCATCCTTCCTCCCTCTCTCTCTCTTCAAAAAACAAACAAAAAGAATAGAAATTCAGTTGGAATCTAGCAGTAAAACCACTCAGAATAGTCTAGTCCATGCTGTGATAAATTAACTTACAATCTCAGTAAAATTTCTTCTTTAAAGAAATTAATAGTTTTCCTAATTCCTAGGCACTTCAAAGAAGCTTGGATAGACTCCTTCTATCAATAAACACAATCACCACACTGGGATCTCTACTGCTCACTGGCCATGTTTAGTCACAACTGTGGCTGGAACAGAAAGCTCTATGGGTGGGGAACACTGTCTTTTTTAAACACATTTAAACATTACTCAGAAATATTGAAGAGAGAACAGGATACAGCTGACAAATATTTAACCATAAGAAACCTACATAGTTATTTGATAACTATGTTATTAAAGATATCCATCATAGAAAAAAGAAACAACTTAATAGGAAGATAAAATCCGTAACTTGTATACATTTGACAGTCTCAAAATATACAAAGAAAACTTTACAACAATATAAGGAAAAACCTGTAAATCTACTATCATAGAGACAAAATATATATCTCTCAAAAATTCATTAGCAATTTATACACTAAAAATATACATAATGTATTATATATAATATAGATGCATTAATTTTCCAAAAGATAAAATCATACAGAACATATGAATGACATAATAGAAGCTGATCCAATAAATATGCATTTATATATATGAAACCACAATTTACAGAGTACATACGTGCTTTTCCAAAAACACATAAAATTTTTTAAAATAATTTTTTATTTAACTTTATTTATTTTAATTTGATCAGAGAGAGACAGAGTGAGAGAGAGAGGGAGATGGAAAGTGAGAAAGCAAGCTGCCAGGCCAAAGACTTGAACCAAGGTCAGCCATGTGGGAGTTCAGCGCCTCTAGCCACCACACCCCCGGTTGGCCTCAAGTTTATCTGTCCTTTGAACCACAGCTCTAGAATGTAGGCCATCAAGGTGATTGTCAGAGACTTTCTGGGCCTTTGGTAAAGATCCAATTTTAATACAAATTGGAACATGGGGGAGGACAAGTCCAGGCAGAGCCTCATGGGTTGAGTATAGATGGTGGGACCATCATCCCATAGGAAGGAAAACAGGGAATCTGGAAGATCCTGTTTAGGTTTCAGTTTACCATTTTGAAAGACTGGCATTGACGAGGTAGCTCCACATTTTATTTCTTTTTCTTTTTCTTTTTTTTTTTAGCGCCTCTAGCCACCACACCACCTGCCAACCCTTAAGCATAAAATTTATAAAAACTAAAAATTGAATATATATTAAAAAATAGCTTTAAACAAACCAAGATCCATAATTAGACTAAATCTTCTTGCCAAAATATAACACAATTAGAACTAAATCAAAAAATCTATAAAGTACTCATATATTTAAAAATTGATGTCACAATGTAAATATTTATGCCTTTGGCTAAAGAATGAAATATAATAGAAATAGTAAAACATTCAGAACTAAAGAAATATTAAATGACAATGTATCAAAATGTGTAGAATATAGCTAACATCAAAGTTAAAAAAGTATTTGTAGACTTAAATAAAGTTTTCAAAAAACACTTATGAAGGCTAGCAGGTGCTGTGGTGGTTAAGGCACTGAATTCCAACATGGCTGACCATGGTTTGAGCCCCACACTCGGTGGCTTGAAAATCACCCCAGGTGCTGGCACGAAATCCCCTGAGGAGAATGGAGGAGAAGGTGGGAGGTTATTTCTCACTCTCCCTGTTTCTGGAGAGTGTATATGCCCTAACACAAAAACTTTAAAAATGTTTAAAATTTCCTAAATAATTAAGATTTAATGAGAGAATTTGGTTTTTTAGATATGAAATAAATTTGAACACATGAAAACTTTTCTTGTTTTTAATTATCATCATTATTCATCAGAAAATGATTGTTAAAGGTATGACATTCATTAGAATTACAAAAATATATATGAAGTAGCTAAGAGTAGATTTGGCTCCCTTAACCACCAGGTTATGGGGCTGCCTCAAAAAATAATCTTTAAAAAAAAAAAAAACAAATCTGGACAAACAGAGAAAAATACCATGTTTGTGAAAGACAAGAGTCAGAATTATAAAAATGATAATTCTCCCTTATTGAATTTGAATTTAAGTAGTGTCAATTGATCCTCTATAGAAACTTTTTGAAGAATTTGAAAAGTTGATTCTAAAACCGTTGTGAAGAACAAAGGCATGTAGTAGCTAAAATGTTTAAAGAATAAAAAAAGAGAACAAAATCTGCAAAATACTAAGCATTTTATGTAGATATGTACTATATACACATACAAACATATATGATGAATGTAATTAAAGTTTTAGTAATTGAATTTAAAAAAAAAAAATGACCCTGAGAAGTAATTGAATAAGAATTGATACAAAAAATACAAGAAAGCAAGTTATCAAAAAAACTACTTTGTGGTGCCCAGGCCAGCTACACCACCCACCACCCACTACTTCACATTGCACCACTCTGGCTCACCCCCTGGCCACAGCAGGACCAGAAAAAATGGTATAAATCAATAGGAACATGGCTGCTACCTGAGAGAGGAGCTGGCTGCCACTGTCTTTGCAGTCCATAGCTACCTGGGTCATGACTGCTCCACAGAGAGAGTAGTTAGGCAGGACTGAAGACATATGAAAAACAGCAGGAACTTCTGGTTCACATAATTTCTACTTGCAAATGTCAAGAGGACCCAACTACTTGAGGCTATTGAGTTTCTTGAGGACTTCTTACTACTCACCTCTCCTTCAGAGGAGAAAAAGTGAGAGAAACTATTCTTTGAACCTCAGCACCTATCATGGATTCCAGTAGTCTCACTCACAAAAGAACAACGAAACAAGCAAAGAACTAACACACTAGGGAAGTACATGACCACACAACTTCAGCAAAAAAATACCAGACCCCCCACCCTCCAAGCCTCAAGTTGGCAAAAGAGCTGCACCATCCTATGAGCTCATTAGCAGGTAGAAATCCATTTAGGATTAAGCTTCCACAGCCCTCAGTAAGCAGAGAATGCAGATGGGAGCATCCCCATCACAAAACAGACTGAATTATTTGGTATTGTCTCCCAGCTGGAAAGCAGGCTAGGTCCATACTCAAGTTCAGGGGAATGGCTACATACCCCCCAACTGATACCACCCACAGCACAGTTTTCTGGACCTCCTTGAACTGTAAGTGTGCAAAAAGGAAGGGGAAGGAAGACCTGAGGAAGAGGAGATTAGCAGAAATCTTCTCTCCAAATTAGAGTGAAGAAGACAGGGTACCACTCCAGACCACCTCTTGAATCTGGAATCCACAACCTAGCCAACTAATCTCTAATGGGAATCTGCTCAAATCTGAGCAACCTCCCTGAGGCCCCAGGTATTATAGGTGATTGCCCCTACTGAGGTCCTCACAGACAGATTTACCTCTCACTCCTCATCGGCATCCTTCCAAGGCTGCATTCAGGCCCAGATGATCAGTCTGCTTTGGGGTTCCCCATGTAGGCCACACAGGGCCTACTTCTAGTGTCTCACAGATAGTTTTTTCCTCTGGCTGCTTCTGTATGATCTTACCCAAGGCTTCATGTGAATCTGAGGAGATATTCTGCCCAAATCTCATGCTCAGGCTACACAAGCACTTCTTGATCTACAAGATTCATCTGTCTTCCAGCTACTCCTGGATTATTTTGTCATGGCACACTTGGAACCTAGGACTATTCTTTCTCTTTGGCATCACAGAACTTACTCCAAATATTATGAAGAATTGATACTCTACCAGATGCCTAAAAGTTCACACAGGAACATAAGAAATATGAGGAAACAAGAAAATATCTCTCCCCAAGAAGGATATAATGACTCCTTAATAACAGTAAATAAGTCACAGGAAATCACAGAAATGTCAGAAAATGAATTCAGAATATTCAAGTAATAAAATTTAATGAGATGCAAGAGAAAACAGAAAGTCAGTTCCAGGTAATAAGAAAATTATTCCATGAGATGAAGGAGGAATTCCATAAAAAGATAGACACCACAAAAAAATCAAACAGAAGTTCAGGAGATGAAAAATAAAATCTCTCTTGAAAGTATTAACAGAAAATTAGACCATGCAAAAGAATCTCTGACCTTAAAGACAAAACCTCTGATTTAGTACAAAGTGACAAAAATTAAGAAAAATAACCATGAAAAGTAATGACAATATATGGGAAACTCTAGACACTATAAAGTTAAAGACTATCCACATAGTGGGTGCTCCAGAACATGAAGAGATGGGTAAAACCATAGAAAATCTCTCTCATGAAATGCTATCTGAAAATTTTGCAAATCTAGACAGATGTACAGACATCTAAATTCAGGAAATACAAAGAACAACACATAGATTCAACATAAGAAGATTTTTGTAAGACACGATTCTCTGTAAGGCACATAATAGCCACATTGGCAAAATCAAAGACAAGGACAATATTCTAACAATGGCAAGAGAGAAATGAAAAGTTATGTACAAAGTTTACCCCATCAGACTTGACAGACATTTATAGAACATTTCACCCAACAACTAAAAAATACACATTTTTCTTTGTCCCACAAGAAATGTTTTCAAAGACTGACCACATCATAGGGCACAAAACAACCTTTTACAACTTTAAATATAAAAAACTATATCTAACATATTTTCCAACTATAATGAGCTTAAACTTGAATTAACTACAGAAACATGGAAATCAACAATTTACTATAAAATGACTTAAAAACTACTGAAGGAATTAAAACTAAAATTAAAAAGATTTGTTGAAACCAACAATAATGAATACATGACTCTTAAGAATCTTTGGGACACAGCAAAAGCAGTTATAAGATAGAAAATTTATTGCAATTAGTGCTCATAAGAAAAGAATAGAAAGATGGCAAATAAATAATCTAATGATGCATCTCAAGTAACTGGAAAACAATAACAAAATTGCTAGAAGAAAAAAACTAAAGATTAGTGCATAAATAAAATTAAATTGAGAATAAAAGAATACTACAAAAACCTACAAAACAAAAAGTAAGTTTTTTGAGAGGCTAAACAAATCCACAAACTATTAGCTATAACAGGAAAAAGAACAAGATAAATAAAATAAACAATGTAACAGAAAATATAACAGATACCACAGAAACACAAAAGATCATGAGACAATACTACAAGCAACAATAAACCAGCAAACTAGAAAACCTCAGGGAGATGAACAAATTTCTGTACACATACTGATATTGAACCAGAAGGAAATAGCCTAAACGGACCAGTAAGAAGCAATGAGATTAAATCAGTAATGGTCTACCAACTAGAAAAAAGAACAGATTCCAATGACGTCATATTTGAATTCTACAAAAAAGAAGAGTTAATCCCAATTCTCCTTAACCTATTTCTAATGATCCAAAAGGAAGGAATCCTCACAAATTCATTATATGAAGCCTCCATTACCTTAATACCAAAAGCAGACAAGGACACAACAAAAAAAGAAAACTAGGGACCAGCAGGTGGTGTGGTGATAAAGGCTCTGACACTCCCACATGCCTGACCACAGATCCAGTCCCAGACCTGGTGACTTGCTTTCTCTCTCTCTCTCTCTCTCTCTCTCTCTGTGTGTGTGGTCAAATTAAAATAAAATGGGTGAATAAATAAAAATTAAAATATATAATTCTTTAAAAATAGAGAAAACTATACACCAATATCCCTGATGAATACAAAAGCAAAAATCCTCCACAAAATACTAGCAAATTAAAACAAACAAACAAACAAACAAAAAGTAAAAATTAAAAAAAAAACAGCACATTATAGAATTATACAGCATGACCAAGTAGGTTTTATCTCAGGGATGCAAGAACGGTTCAACATATGCAAAACAATAAATGTAATACATCATATTAACAGAAGGAAAGATAAAAACCATCTGTTTAGAACAATTGATGCAGAAAAATTATGTGATAAAATATTACATGATTAAGATTCTCAACAAAACAGATATAGAAGAAACATTTCTTAATACAATACAAGCCTTATACGACAAAGCCAAAGCTGACCTACCCAGTGGGGAAAGCTGAAAGCTTTCTTACTAAAAACTGAAACAAGAACAATTTTCCTACTTTCTCCATTCTTTTTCAACATAGTATTAGAAATCCTAGCCAAGACAATCAGTCAAGAGAGTGAAATAAAAGACAATTAAATACTGACCAGCAGATGGTGTCATGGTTAAATCGCTGAACTTCCACGAGGTTGACCAAGGTTCAAGTCCTAGAGCCAGTGGCTTAAAACTCTCAGAGTATGTGTACGTGTGTGCCCAAAATCCTGAGAGGAGAATGAAGAAGGGATTGTGGTGTGGTCATGCCCCCCAGGGGGGTGATTTCTCACTTTCTGTCTCTCTCTCTCTCTGTCTCTCTGGTATGCACACATACCCTATAGCAAGAAAACAAACAAACAAAACAAAACAAAAAAAGAAAACCTCTCTCTTTTTCAAAAAATAAAAAGACAATTGAATAGAAAAGGAAAAAAATTAATTGTCCCTATTTCCAGATGACATCATTATAAATATGGAAAAATCTAAAAGATGCTTAAAAATAAACCCCAGATAATCAATAAATGAACCTTGACAGCATTTTTATATGCCAACAATGAAACAACTGAGGCAGAATTGAAGAAAGCAATCCCATTTATAATAGTCCCACACACACAAAAGAAACTTAAAAAAAATATCTAACCAAAGACATGACAGACCTCTACAAGGAAAACTATGAAAAACTATAAAAAGAAACTGAATATGATACAAAAATCCTGGAAGGAGATTCCTTGTTTTTGGTATGAAAAAACAAAAATCAAAATGTAAATTCTACCCAGATTAATTTACAAATCCAATGTAATTGCAACCAAATTGCTGGTGACATTCTTCACAAAAATAGTAGAAAACAATCATAAAAACTTGTTTGGAATCATAAAAGATCTCAAATTACCAAGCAGTACTGTCCAAAATAAAAAAAAAAAAAAAAAAAAAAAAAAAAAAGGAAGACCTTTCACTACCCAACTTCAATGTATTACCAAGCTGTGATAAACAAAACAGTATTGTACTGGCACAGGTGATATTAATACCAGTACTATATGTAACAATGAAAATTAGAAGAAATCTACATATGTATCTACTAATGAATGAATAAACAAATTAGTGTAAATGTATAAAATGGAATGTTATATGTCCATTAAAATAATGTGTTGGGTCTATATGTATCACCAAGAAAATATCTGTATTATTCAGTGGAATGTAAAAATCTCATTGCAGAAGTATAGTAGTATGATAACGTTTTATGTTTTATAGCATAATACAATTATTTTTGTAATTTGTGGGTACACATATGTACTAACTATAGCACAAATAAGATATTTTATATATATATATATATATATAATATATATAAACAAAGCATGTAGATTGGCTTTGTTCATGGAGTGGGAAAGACATCTAATTATGCTTTTGTATGTAAATATTGAATAGATGGATGGTCCACAAATAACCTATTGTTCCTAAAAATTTACTTACTATTTAATTCCCTTCTCTTCTATATTAAATGCTATTTTTATCATGAACTAAATTCCAGTATATGTGCTACTTTTTTTTTGTTTTCTATCTCTTTCCTTCTTTTGTTTTTCTGCTAATAAGACTTGATATCTGGTGTAGTAGATCATTATTTTGGGTTTTGTGAAATTATCTGGGCTAATATTGTCAATTTCTCAGGTGATATTTTTTCTCCTCTGGAACTCTTTAAAATATAGACTGATCAGACTCAAATCCATAAAATGTTTACAGAAAACCTACTATATGACAAGACCAAGTGATTCCAAATTACTAACAATACATTGCTTTTAGCATATTTTAACATTTTAGGAACTCAGCATTAAAACTGAGAGACTAAACTCCTATAGGCAAGGAGAAACAACTTTTAATTCCCTCACCTAGGAATAAGGTATTTATCTTAGAGACAGACCCATTTGGAAGACCTTATATGCTTTAGAATCTTCCTATTATCTTGCTCAATGGTTATCAAATATTAGCGTATTTTTTTAAAAAAATTGATAGCATTATATATAAAATTGATAGATCAGTTTAAAGAGTAGTTCAATTATATATGATTTTTACCTCATGTGATGGCTTTAGAATCTTAACCTTGAGTAAGTTACACTGATACTCTATAGTACTTAGTACATAATTTGTGGCATATGCCATAAGGAAAAGAATTGTTCCTGGAGGCCTAATAGAAAAATGTAAAACTGGAGTTCAGTTTTATTACTTTGAGCCAACAGTTGGACCCTCCAAATGAAAAAATTTATCTTGAATAGGAAGAAGGAGAGATAGTCAGAGGCCTAATCCATATACGTGATTGCACAGGTTGGATACTGGTCAAGATGAGGGTGTGCATCAACATTGCCATCTATGTGAATTGTACAAAGCACAAAGAGTACAGCAATATCTGCCAAACCAGGTAACTTGAAAAATAGTAATAATAATACTGATCTCCTTTAGTAATATTGGCTAACCTAAAACAATTGCATACCTTAGGACTGGAAGAAATGCAGGCGAGCAAGTTGCTGCTGACATTTCCACTCACATATTTAACAATCACATGAAATGACCCATTCATAGCAAAGAAACAGTAAAAAGTAGACATGTTGACTTTCAATATTATTATTCACAATTGTGAATGTCTGACCACTTCCCTGAAGGAAATAGCCCTTGCTAATTAGGTGGCCATTATTTTATCATGTGCTGTTTGTTCCACAATCAGCCATTTACTATTAGACTAAAGGCAGTTAACCCATGGACTGGCAAGCATCAAACTGTGAGTTACAGAAAGATAAACTAAGGGAATCAGACAGTCACCAGAAAATTCAGTTTCCAAAAACTACCTACACTTTCTTTTTTTATTATTCATTCAGTTTCTCATCATTTCACACACTTACACACACAAGCACACTTATTGCAAAATATAGTAACTAGAGGCATATCCCACATTTTTAAATTAGATAAAACTATACTTTTGATAACCAGAAAACTCTGAAATGTCTTTGGGTTAATATACAAAGGTCCTTTCCTGTCCATGCAATATCCATTATTTGTTCAGTAGCTGTCCAGAGCTGTTCCCTTCCAGAGACTCAGGTATCCAGGGTAATTTTATTGTGAGGCACTTCTGTTTCAACACACAGATTCCAAGGTCACTGGACAGAGTAAAGGAGATGTAACAAACTCAGATTCTTTTTTTGAAGAATTATTTTATTTAATTTTATTCATAATCTTTTTTTTCAGTTTGACCACAGAACAACAGAGAGCGAGAGAGAAAGAAAGAAAGCAAGCCACCAAGTCCAGGACTTGAACCATGGTGGGCCATATAGGAGTCCAGGGCCTTAACCACTGTACAATCTGCCAGTTTACAAACTCAGATTCTTAAAGGCCTTGACCTGCCCACAGAAATCTGGTCAGAATTAGTAACATGGCCACGCCTAATTCTAAGCAGGCTTAAAGGTCTTGCTTCACCAGGAGAGGTGGGAGAACACGATATGTTGAACACTATCACGCTGCAAACATGTACGCAGAGCTGAACGAGTATTTATAAAGGTAACAGCCAGATAGCAACAGCATCCAGGATAACACATTTCATATCCTCTTCTCAATCACAGACTCTCTGTTCCCAGAGGTAACCACTGTCTTGATGGATCATCATAAAATGTGGGCACAGGGATCAACCAACTGAAATTAGTTAAACCCACTTACATTTTAATTTAACTAAGTTCTTTTCTAAGCAAATTTTCTCTCCTGAAAAGTTTACTAACATGTGTATGCTCTGATATTGTTATTTTATGTTTATTTTTGAAATAGTAAAATAGTATAGTTTAATATATAAACCTTGTTGATATATATCAAATTTTTGACATTAATTTGGTTATTTTATCTTTTTTCAATAAAAAATAGGTATGAATTCTAGGCAATTCCGTAAAGCTTATACAGGACTTACATATTATATACACCCTGCTTTTTCTTTTTTGAGGGAGAGGGGGTTATTTAAATATGTTGAATTTAGGTTCATAGTATGCTCAGATGAGCTCCCTGTTAACATTATCTAAAGACAATATAAGAAAATGAAAAGATGAACTGTCTACCCTCAGAGAAGCATTGTAGAAGGCGTCAAATATCTAAATAGAATTTTACATGAATAAATATGAAAAAATGGAGATAAAAATGAGGTATAAAGACTCTGTTTAAAGTTTTCCTTTAATATTTTCCCACTGCTAGCTGATATCTCCCAGGAAAAAGGCCTCACTGTCAACTGCCCTTGCCTAGGACAAGCAGTCTTACCCACAACCATGCCCTTTTCAGAGGGCCAGCTGGCATCCAGTGATTTATCTTTGAGATTATAAAAGCCCAGTCCCCTGGCTCTGACCCAGGATGACTTAGAAGGGCTGTTCCAGCTTCATAGTCTCCAGGGCAGCTCTATTACAGTCCAATTCCTTCCTCTTCCTCACACAAAAACTTTATGCTAATCTTGATGCAAACCTTGCTTTCCAGGGGACTCAGTCTTCAATACCCACTTCAAAATTAGCAACAATACACACAAATAATTAGCAACATAATAGGTCTGTTAGGAAAAAATTTAATATTTAGCTTGAAAGCATTTTGTTAATAAAAGGGCTAATTTGGCATCTAAAGGGCGAAACAAAGCTAAGCAGTGGCTAGATAATTGTGAATAGCTGCCATATTAATATTTTTTTCCTAACCTAATGTTTCATATATTTAAATATAATCATTAATAGAAATTGGCAAAATAAAACGGAGATTAGAAACAGTCTGGGAAATAGAAGAGTAAGTCTAAACCCATTTAACAAGACTGCGTTGCCATATTATTTAAGAAATAATCTATTGGTTAAATTAAGTACTTTATGTTGAGAAATTTAGTTGGTTAATTAATTTTGCATAGTATAGTATATATACACATCATAAGTCTTAATTTTATGTCATATAGAATGTATACATATCATATGTCTTTTTCTTTCTTTTTTATAGCCCTAATGTCCTTATGAAACAGCATTAATACCTAGAGGTTTTGGAAGGTAGGGCAGCAAAAAAATAAAATAAAATAAATAAAATAAAAACAAAATAAAAAACCTTCTTGCTCTGTGAGGCTAATCCACATTGCAAGGTTCTGGGTTTGTGTCCCAAAACCTCCCTGAGTACTCTAGGCAAACATATCCATAGTCCAGGCCTGATTGAAGCTGTGAATGGATAATGGAATCAAGACTCTCTTGGGTGTGGTCTCTCTCTCTTTCTCAGAAGAAGTAAATAAATAAACCTCAAAAAAGAAAAAGGGGTATACCTAGAAATTATTCTAAAACATCATTTAATCCAACTCCTTGCTCAAATATAACTCAAGTATCCTTTCACATGGGAAAAATAAAAACTCTATATAAAGATCTTCAAAGTCATTGTTTTTTGTTTTGTTTTGTTTTGTTTTTTGAGAGAGAGAGAGACTTTTGCTATAGGATGAACATGCTTGCCAGAGAGACAGAAAGACAGAAAGACAGAAAATGACACATCATCCTCCCCTACGGGGATGGCTACCCCTCAATCCCTTCCCCTCCACTCTCCTCTGGGCATGCATACAAACGTGCTCAGCATGAGTTTTAAGCCGCTGGGCCTGGGACTCAAACCGCAGTCAACTACATGCAAGTCCAGTGCCTTAGCCACCATGCCACCTGCTGGCCCCAAAGTCATTGGCCTTTATTTGACATCTAATTCCACATTCATTTTTCCAGGCTCCAGAGTTTATAAATTGAGAAAATCAGTGCTTAATTTCTTTCCATGGAGGTCTTCCTAAATTTTGGAAGGTAGATAAGAATAATCTAAAAAGGTTTCATGGTAGAGTGCAGGCACTAGGACTGGCAGGATGTAGGAGGCATGGTGATGAAGGAGGTGGGAGCCGTTCTGTGAAGGTTTAAAGATGTAACAGCAATAATCAGCCTAGCAATGGTCTGGTACATCTGCCCGGAATGCACAAGATCCTACAGTCATTCCAAGTCAAATCCACATTCTGTCTCTTACTAACTGAAGGTAGTGTCGAACCTCATGAAGGCAAAAGGTGGATAAGGAAACAACTGCTGTCTTTGCTCATTAGAGTAAGTGTGCTTTATGGTTATAGCTTTTGGTTACAGGCCAGTGGAAGAAAAAACACATCATCATCATCCTACCTCACTGCAGCCAGCTTAAAGTTACTGTGGGGAGTAAGGAAGGATGGGTTGAAATCTGACGAAGTGCAAGCTGGTGTTACAGACCGTGCGTTTGGTGCTGCCTTTATGGTTGTGAGGGACAACCCACCTAGAACTGCACTGCTAGTGATGTCCTGCCACTGAACCACCCCTTGTATTGTCAGGAACATCAAGGGCATGCAGAGAAGTCAGGAGCTGGGTGTTAAATGCTATTCAACAGCTACACCCAGTAGTGGGGAGGGACAGAGAGTACCTATTAGGGAGGAAATGAATGCTACAAAGAATCTCCTTTTATTTCTTCCTGGTCTGACACCCTTCTTTTGCTGCTCTGCTGTGGTTTTATTTTTATATATAGTCATTTTTGTTGCAGTTAATATTAGAATTGTATCTTCACTTACGAGGCCTGAGGAGCTTTTGAGAAATAAAACTTATGACTGTCCAACCCAGAAGAATTTCTTTTCTTTTGCCTCTTCTATACTTATTTATTTCAATTATACAAGTTATTTCTTTATTTAATCAGTTTATAACTTGTGATGGTTAATTTTATATCTACTTGGCTGGCCACATTGCCCAGATATGTGGTCAAACAGTCTTCTGGAAGTTTTAGTGAGAGTATATTTTGGACAGAATTAACATTTTAATTAATGAACTTTGAGTAAAGCTGACTACCTTCCATAACATGGGTGGGCCTCTTTTGGGCATTTGAAGGCCTGAATACAACAAAAACTGGCCTTCCTCAAGCCAGAAGAAATTCCGGCAGCAAACTCTCTTTGAATTCAAAAAGGCAACTCTTTCCTGAATCTCTAGGCTGCTGGTCTACGCTGAAGATTTGAGACTTTTTAAGCCCCTGTTGTTGCATGAATCAATACATTAAAATAAATCTGTTGCTCAGCTGTGCTGTAGTGGCACAATCAGTGGGCCACTGAATAAGTCTTGGGCTATTTGGGAGGCTGGGGTTCAGCTCTCTCAGAACAACCTGGATACAGTAGTCCTAGCTACCTGGGAGGTGGTGGCAAGGGGTCACAATAATAGACTTGTCAAAATTATCTGTGCCTGTCTGTCTCTTTTCCCCCTCCTCTTCATTCTCTCTCTCTTTCTCTCTCTCTTTCTCATGCACACACACACACACACCCTATTGTTTGTGTTTTTTCTGGACAGAATTGAAAGTCAATTTGATTACATTGAAATCCAATGTTGGGACCAGCAGTTAGCATAATGGCTATGTTGCTGGACTCCCACGTAGTCGACCACGGTTCAAGTCCTGTCCCCCGTGGCTTAAACTCACACCAGGCACATGTGCATGTGTGCCCAAGATCCTGAGAAGAGAATGGAGGAGAAGGGATTGTGGTGTGGCCATCCCCCCTAAGGGGTGATTTCTCGCTTTCTGTCTCTCTGTCTCTCTCTGTCTGCACCCTATAGCAAAAAACTCTAAAAAAAAAGAAATCCAGTGTTTTCTGGGAGCCATTTGTCATTGTGGTTAAGGCACTGAACATCCCAAGTATCCAACTGCAATTCAAGTCCAATACCAGAAGCTTGAAACACACTGGGCATATGTGCATGCATGCCTAAAATTGCAAGAGGAGAATGGAGGAGAAGGGATTGCAGTGTGGTCATCTCCTTGGGTGGGGGGGAGGGTCATTTCTTGCTTATTGAATACAATAAGCTCTATCTAGAAATCTTGACTTTGTGGAGCAGCATCACAGCAAAATGACAGCAGATAGTACCTGAACGGGTATAAAGATGACCATTATCTGAAGTCTTTAAAACAAGTATTCTGACATTTTAAAAATGCCTTTGTCTTTTTCATTTTAAACAAATTTCCAAAAGAGAGTTAGAAAATTATCTTTACATTACGCCAGCAGGTGGCATGGTGGTTAAGGTTCTGTTTTCCCACATGGCTAACTATGGTTCAAGTCCCAAGCCTGGTGGCTTAAAAATCATGCTGGGGGTGTATGGGTGCATGTCCAAAAACTCCAGAGGACAATGAAGAAGAAGGGATTATGGCATGGCCATTCCCCTTCTGGGTTGATTTCTCTTTCACT
>NW_006159486.1:1171451-1174761 GCF_000334495.1 Tupaia belangeri chinensis | reverse complement strand
ATGAACCCTATGACAAAAACCTAAAAAAATAAAATAAAATTAAATTAAATTAAAAATTAGCTCTCTATTAAACTATTATTTTCCTTTAATTATATTAAGTTCCTAATTCTTTCAAGTTTTTAAAAATTCTTCTATTGTCAATATTATAAAGCTATTTTTAAAATAATGCCAATATCTGTAAATCACTCTAAGTCAACATTTTCTCTGTATTTGGGCAGTCTCTATTTATCAATATGATAGGTGGTCCATTTGCAATCAGCTGGTTTCTTCATAGTTGTCATAATATAATAAAATTAATGTTGTACATCATATTCTAAAGTAACCTGGCTGATTAATTCTAGGTGATTTCAGGCTTCTCATATAATTAATCAACATAGGGATTTATGCCTATGTCCTTCTACATGAATTAATGTTTGTGCAATGAAGTATTAACCATTACTAAAATATTACGTGCAATGATAAATACTAAATTTCTCAAATATTTTTCCAATATCAATTCCAAAAGCCTCTGTGTTACTTTACTCTATTTAAGTGACAATCAGTTTTAATATAATCCTCAGTAACAAAAATTACTGATAATTTTCAAGACCCCTCTGCTCAGAAATACTTCCCCTGCTCCATCCCCCCCAAAAAAGCAAAAACAAGAATGTGCTCTAACCCTTGGGCATTGTGATGATAAGCTTTATTTTTCAAGTTGGCTAGGCTTATAGTGCCTAGTAATTTAGTCAAACACTAGTCTAGATGTTATAGCAGAAGTATTTGTGGATATAAATTAACAACTACAGTCAGTTGACTTTAAGTTAAACAGATTATCCTTCCTAATTTGGGTGGACCCCGTCTAACTGGTTAAATGCCTTTAGAACAAAAATGGAGGCTTCCCAAAGAAGAAGGATTTATATCACGTGAGCTCAATGTAATCATGGAGGTCTTTGTTAGTGAAAGAGGGAGGCAAATGTGAGAGTGGAAGAAAAGGTCAGAGTGATAGAGCCACAAGCCAAGAATTGTGGATGTGATGTTTGAATCTAGCGAGTTTGTAGGAATGTGGTAACCAATAGGAAACCGAGGCAACTAGGCAAGGCCAGAGATTCTATGTTTGCCTTAAACCTCTTACAAAGCATGACTATGACACCAGATATATGTAGTTACTTCAGGGTAACCTTATAAAAGGTAACCTAACAGTATATTAGCTGATTTGCCAAAGATTCTCACAGCAGAACTTCTGCCTTGGAAGAACTACTCCCACATCTACTGCCTATTTGCTAATTTATCTTTTCACAGCAGCTTTTGTAAGCATAGGACCACAATCATTTTGTTCACAGGATTGTCCTTAGCACAAGCTCAGCGTTTAATAATATAGTAGATGCTCAAAACAACATTTTCTTTCAAGTATGAAGAACTCTTGCTTTATGCTTACAGAACACAAGAGAAGGAGCTAAAACATGTTTCCTTTTAAAGTTAGTAATAATCTGGGGAAAGAAAGACTAAGTAACAACTCTGTCAGTGTCTTTAAGAGTATTCTTTCATGGGAATGATTTTTGCTAATCTAAACTCAGTAGTTTTTCTCTCATGCTACTTACTGTGTTAATTACAATTCAACCTTTGGCAAGGTACTTGATTCTTCTGAAACTGTTTCCTCGCCTGTAGACAAGAGCATGAATTTAACTTCCTGAAATTTGGATTATGGTTGAACTGAAGCTTGGAAAACTTTTAACTTGAAGAAACAAAACCAGCATACACCTATATGATTAAATAGCATTTTTTTAAACACATGAAGAACTTAGCACCATTTCTAAAAAACAATAAGCACTATATATGAGGGAATTTCAAAAACTAGAAAATGAAATTGAAGTATGAGATTATTTGGGGGTAAAACAATTTTTAGATTTATATAATTTTTACATAATACGCATTTCCATGAACATTTTGAAGACCCCTTTTTATATAAAAAGCCATTGTTTTCATCATCACCATCAATATCATTGTCATTTTCTTATTTCAGTAGAATCTTCAATACCAATAGCTAAAGTATACCTGTGGCAACAATTGTGGTTTTAGGAACTTCTCACAGATTTTTCTTTTACTCCTCTAGAATCACCTAAAAACCCAAAGGTAGTCATCATGCATAATAAATCAACCTTCCGGTGACACTCTGGCCACTCTCATCTTTTTCAGTAGCTTGCAAGGTGGACAGAGCTGATTGCATCCATCTACAAGCGCCTCAGTTAAACTGTCTAGGTTGGTATCAAAAGCTATGAATTGCTCATCATATGAGTGCACCCAGCTCTTACCCGCTATACATAGGAACAAGCACAAATAGAAATCACGTGCCAAGAATGGCTTCATGTAGTTTATATGTCAGATAGACCTAGAGTCATCAAGTCCTACAAACAAGCAATCGTGGCTCACACCAGCATTTCCACACTCCCCTTTCCCAAACTGCTGTGGCATCAGTGGTGTTATAGATGGGTTTACTGATATAGATAAACCATATACATATATCATGTTGAATCCCTAGTGATATACATGATACGATCTGACATTTCAGAGCTTCCAGCTTGTAGAACCTAAATAAAAGCCCATTTTTCTCTTCTTTACTATTTCATATAATGCAGGAAAAAAAAAAATTAACAGCTTCCTCACCACTCGGAAGTTGCTCTTAAGGATGCTGCAAAACAGTATGTTTAGCTATAATAAAATAAATCCACTTAGGCTGTGAAAAAAGTTATTGAATATTATGGGATCCTTGGCTTTAATCATGAGAATGATTTTTGCCAAGACCTTACCTAAGAACCTAACAAAATTACCTCAGCTGATGAAAAACAACTCACCTGGCAAAAATGCCCTTAATTTTCCAAACCACAAGTGTATAACCTGAAAATAATAATTAGATTTTATCATAACCAGAAAAATATTTACTCTCAAATTGCTTTGAAAATAATCTTAATTTATTAATAAAAAGTTACATTTCTAATTGTGCTTCCTTTATTAAATATTTTTCTGATGTATTTAGCTTAATGGTTAAGTGAATTATATATCTGATATATATAATATATATAATACTTGCTAAAAGCATACTGCTTTCCCCAAATAACTTCTTTTTTATCTTAAATTTTTATTGTTTTATTGTTTTTCTTTTTTATTTTAAATTACAATTACAGGAAACAAAATCAAGATAGTACTCAGTAAAATAAAGAAGTAACATTCTCCTCTATCTTTAATCTTTCCATTTTTTTTATCTTTCCAGTTTTTTTGTTTGTTTGTTTGTTTTTTGGTTTTTTTTTTTTTTTTTTGAGGGTTTTTCACATATGGG
>NW_006159486.1:1137916-1171289 GCF_000334495.1 Tupaia belangeri chinensis | reverse complement strand
GAACCGTGGTCGACTACGTGGGAGTCCAGTGACATAGCCATTACGCTAACTGCTGGTTCCCATCTTTCCAGTTTTTGAAATAATCAGAAATATTTTCATTTGGTATAACTCTCCTCCCAAGATTTATCTTTTATTTTGCAGGAAGTAAAGAGAACTATATGGAGGCAGAGCATTGATGGGATGGGGAGGTGTGGTGTTATTGGTTGAAGATATTTTGATCAACTGGCCTGGGGAGAAATGTTCACATATTGAAATGTTCACTTTGTAAGCTAAATAATGTGATTGAATGTATAAAAAAATTTTTAAATAGAACTATTATTTTTTTCATACTTAATATATGCCTAATGCATTCATCTATAACCCCTTATTTCAGTGACCTCTTCATATGAGCACCTGAGAAGAAGCTCACTTCTACAGTGAGATCTAAGCCAAGGTTCAAAGCACTATAATATTTTGTCCCCAGGGCTTTGAAAGAAGTTGGGTTGGGATGAAAATACAAAGGAAACCTATAGAGTAGTTAAGTCTTATTTGTCTATGCAGCCCTCATAGGACTCCAAATTCTAGATTTGAACACCACACTAAACCTTCTGCAAAAGCTGCCCACTATGATGAGACAAGACTGCACAAATCAGATGGCATCCTCTGATGAGCACCTGCTTCCACAGGGACAGTGTGCAGTCAGCATCCGGCACCCCACAGACTACTCAGTCTCTACTTACCCTAGAGAAGAGTCAGATGAAGGAGAGGTAAGCAAGGAAGCAAGCACTCAGGTCTGGTAACCCAAGGAAAAGCTAAGTCTCCTTAGGAACTACTGGGTTCAGACTTAGAAAGATAGGTTCTGATTGATAGGAGGTAACTCAAGTTTCCTTCTAGAGGAAGTGTGAACTCAGGTATAAACAGATTTTAATTTTGTTTAAGATTCATGAGCCTATAGCACTATTTGATGTGGCTTTTCGCCACATTTTCAGCACAGAGCAGGTAAGTCGTCCTCTGTTTTTTAATTTCTTTTCCTTTTTGGCAATTCTATTTTTTCCTGACTCAAATGTGTTTCCTCTCTATGGAAAGGCACAGGATGCCACTTACTCAGCACTACAAGAATGTGTTCTTTGGGTTGTTCTGCCAATATTTGGTGTGGGCTGACTGACAGTGGGAAGTAAAGGAAAAGATGGGCTACCCAGGGCTGGCTCAGCTTCTTCTCTTACGAGTCACTTAACCTTGAACAAATCATGGCGATATCTCTTATTCTGCATCTGTTGAAAATAAGAGGGGATGAGGTCATAATACCCTACCTGCAAAATTGAAGTGGCTAATACCATGGACTTCTAGAAGTCCCTTCTAAGTGAAAAGTCTAAAATTATAAAAATAGTAAAATAGTACAATTGACTGTGTTCCTTTTTGATAATATTATGTGGGATCTTCACAAATTTTTCTGGAAAATGTATTATGAAAAGACTATACATAGATTTCAATTATTTTTGCACCAAAAAAGGTTCATAATTTAATACAATTTTTTTGCATGTACTTTTTGAAGTCTCTTTATCTAACATCTCTTTTCTTCACAAAACCCTCCATGGAAGATAGCCCTAGCTATATTTGACAGAGAAAAATCATAGAAAAGGGTGAGTAAATTATAGTGGTGGCGCTAAAGTTTTTAGTCCTTGATCTACATGACTCCAAACCATGAGTTCTATTTGAACCTGGTAGCTCTCAGGTCTATGATTTATACTATGTGTGATCAATGCACCTTGTAATTTTTTCAGGTTGAAAGCAGCCAACCATGTTTCATGAGCGACAGTCTTTGATGGTTGAGTATGCACAAGAGAAATTTTGTGTTGCAATTAAAATTATGACAAAGTTAATCACACACATATTTAATGATATGTATAACAGCTATTATGCTACACACCATTAAGCATAAATGGTAAGCCATTTCTATGAATGAAAATAATTATTTTTACATTGCTGAAGCAAGAATTAATGTAATCAGCTAGGAATTGAGATCAGATGGAAAACATTTGTTGAAATAAAAATAATCATTATTAATTGATTACTAATCTCCAAGCATTGTGCTAGGTGATTTTTATGCATTAATTCACCTAAAACAATATAAAAAAGGTATTAGTAACCCCTTTTTTAAACAAATTAGGGGATTGAGGCTTGGAAGTGTTAAAAAAAAGTCTGCATTTCCCTATCTAGAAATGACTGAGATGAAATATCATTTCATGAAGTGTCACTTAAAATTCTTCCTCTAGATGCTCCTGTCCCTCAGTGACTTCTAAACAGAAGAACCACTCATTCACTCAGCCACAGCTTAATGGAAGAAGCACTTATGCATTCTTGTTCTCTCCCAGGTTTGGTCTTAATGGGATGTGCTACCTTGCCTTTAATTAATCTGGTATTAGAAACTTCAGTGTTCATTCTAACTAAATTACTATTTCCTATATATAGGTTTATGGACTGAATGTTTGTGTATTTAAAAAGTTCATATATGTCCACATACATTCTAACCTCCGATCAATGTATAGTATTTTGACATGGGCCTTAGAAAGTAATTAGGTTTGATTAGGTCCTAATAATGATGGGATTAGTGTCATTATAAGAAGAAAAAGAGTCATGAGATTGATTTATCTCCCAATCCACTGACTTCCACACATGCACCAAGAAAAGGCTATGTATAAGAAGAAAAAGAGTCATGAAATTGATCTATCTCCCAATGCACTGACTTCCACACATGCACCAAGAAAAGGCTATGTGAGGACATAGCGGAAAGAAGCTGTGTACAGTCAGAAAGATAGCCATCACTGAATCCGCCAACATTTAGTTCTGAACTTGCAGCCCTAGAACTATGGAAAATAAATGTTGTTTAAGCTAACAATTTAGAGTATTTCCCTGTAGCGGCCTGAGCGCATTTAATGATAACTTTTCAAAAAACCTTCTATTTCTAAAGCAGCAATTCATTGACTTTTGTCAGGAAGGAATAAAAGAAGAAAGATTTGTTAAGGCAGGTTAGAGTATGCTTAGAATTTGGTAACAAACCAAACCAATATTTAGGGACTTAGAGTTATAAATTACATTACATTGTGGGACAGAGGCTTACAGCTTTTTCTCTAAATGAGCTGTATTGCCCACTTTGGCAGGCAAAAGAGAAGACTACAAAGCCTTCGCTCTTTCCTTCTCTGTGCACTTAACCAGATACAGCGTGATTTGTGTCAGCCGGAAGCCATTTGATATCACAGACCTTGGAGTTCAGTAGATACATAACGTTTCTTATTGGTTAAAATAGAGATCCAGACAAGCAAAGTTACCAAGGAAAACATTACTAGCTTTGAAATTTTGCTTGGGAGTCTACTCTTTCTGGTATTCAAAGTTAATTCAGGCAACACTTACCTTGGTCCAATCTCTGTGTCTACCACCATTGCCTAGACCCAGCAGGCGAGAGTGCTGAGAGACACTGGTGAGATCAATTTTAGTGTTCTCACTCACCTTTTCGATACTAGTGGCCTCGTATATTTGCAAAACATATTATTCCTTTGCGGGTAGAAAATAACGTACAGAATTTGTGGAAGTTGGGCCCTAAGATAGGTCTCATTACAATATCTAGCTTGAGTTTAATGTAATAAAACAGAAAGCAAAATGGTTCATAGAGGGAATAAACACATTAACCTGATTAGTGTGGTACAGGTACTGATATGAATAACTAAACCAAGAGATTATGGATTTATATGGCAACAACTTACTGAAAGAATAGAACACTTATTGAACTAAATAGCAGAAGATCAGTAGTAGTGACCGATTTCCTTTCTGTCAAGCAGTTAGCAATACATGGAGAACAAGTGTACTAAACATTTCATAGTACAAAGGGACTGATTCTGAGCCAGAGATCCGGACTCAAGGCTTTATCCTTCAATAAGGTGATACAAGTCCGGACCTCAATTTATTAATGTAAATATTAATACAAATAAGTGAAATACGTCCAAGGTCCTCAGAAACATAATCTAGCATTGCCTCCTCCTCTCACCTCAGTTATATTGCAAAAGATTTTCTTCATTATGGCAGGTGACATCTCCCAGGAGGGGGATAAGGAAGGAGGAAAAAATGCCCATACTCCCACTCTGATATAGGATGTTAGCTTTGTGTGAGAAAACAATGAAAATGGTTTTTATCTTGTAAGGATCCTCCCGATTCAGAATTCAGGCAGTGTAAAGTGATTCAGAATTCGGGCAGGACTGCCAAGTTAGATGTTTTAAATTTCACTAAGGTTGGGTCAGATATATGGTTTTGTCTTATCCTCATTCCTTCCTTAAATGTATTTCTTTTTGTCCAGAGAGGAGGATTTAAACCTATAGTTAGATGCCGAGGCAGAGTCTCTGAGACCTACTGAGAACAAGCTCTCCTAAAATCTTTGAGATTTTCCAACACTAGTACTCTAATGGGAAGCCTGTTCTGCTTTAGCCTGGGTCCTTGACACGAGAGGGTCCCCCTTCATGTGCCTCTCCTAATTTATCCTAAGCTCACTCCTTTCCTTGTACCTCTGCTCGCAATTTCCAATGCACAGTCCTTCTGACAGTTGTTTGTATTCCTCTGTACTATTATTATGACCCCATCGTGAAGTGTGACCAACCTGACGTATTGACCGCTCAAAATATCAATTCTGCTGATTTAGTTTTCCCTGCCCTAAGCCCTTTCCTGCTCAGGAGGCCTAGAACCTGGTGTGACATGAGACTGAGAGCAGTGGAATTTATAACGTGTGAGGCAAAGAAAAAGGCCACAAAAATGAGCCATAAATTTGGAGATGGGTGATCTGACTCCATTGTCTTAACATGTAATAATTTGCCTCACTTATTCAAGATACTTGATGCTAAATTTCAATTACATTATCAGCAAAACAAAGATGAGGAACCAGCAGTTAGCATAATGGCTATGTTGCTGGACTCCCACGTAGTCGACCGTGGATCAAGTCCCGGACCTGGTGGCTTAAACTCACGCCGGGCGCGTGTACATGCGTGCCCAAGATCCCGAGAGGAGAATGGAGGAGAAGGGATTGTGGCGTTGCCATCCCCCCTGGGGGGTGATTTCTTGCTTTCTATCTCTCTGTCCCTCTCTGTCTGTCTGGCGAGCGCACGCGCCCTACAGCAAAAACTTCTTCAAAGAAAAAAAAAAAAAAGATGAAAAAAACCTAGTTCTTGGAGTTGTCAAAAAATGAAAAGATATTCAATTTGAAATTATTTCTAAGTCAATTAAAACTATAATTACTATTATTATCAAATGTTTATTCTATTGTCTAACACATTTAAGTGAACATAATAGTTGGATTTCACCAAAAACGAGGAGGCCAAAAATGCACATATAAAAAACTACAGCATATGATGATTTTAGGGTGTTCACAATCCATTTCAAGTTCAACTGTGGGGACCAGTGTATGGTGTAGTGTTGACATCACTGGACTCCCACATGGCCGACCACAGTTCTAGTCCTGGACCCGGTGGATCGAAACTCATGCTGGGCACATAGGCATGTATGCCCAAAATCTCAAGAGGGATTGCAGCATGGCCATCCCCCGGAAGTGATTCCTCGCTTTCTGTCACCCTGTCCCTTTGTGTCTCTCTTATGAACACACACGTCCTATAGCAAAAATCTCTCTCTAAAAAACAAAACCAAAAAAGTCCAAAATAAAATAAAACAAAGCAAAATTCCCATATATATAAAAGTTTACCTTTATAGAAATCAACAACTGAGTCACAGGTATATTAAAAATAGGTAAACTGAGGCATTGATATGTCAAATAAAACAGCTGGAATGCAAATATAATATTTCAGAACTTTGATTCTTTTCTATTTTTTTTTATTTTTTTGAGAAGTTTTTGCCTTAGGGCACATTCATTTTCTGGGGGAGAGAGATAAAGAGACAGAGACAATGAGAGGGAAAGTGAGAAATCATCTTCCAGGGGAGATGGCCACACAACAATCCCTTCCCCTCTGTCCTCCTCCCAGGATTTTAGGCACACATGCACACATGCCTGGAGTGATTCTGAAGCCATCAGGTCCAGAAATCTAACTGCAGTTTGCCATGTGGGAACCCAGCAACATAACTGCTATGTCATCTCCCGGTCCCCAGAGCCTTGATTCTTAAGAGGTGTGTATTGCCTCTCTAGGAGGCAGAAGTTAGTTTGAAAGTGGAGACAGACAGATTCAGATTATTTAGTTTTTTTTTTTTCTTTAGGTAAATTTAACACTACCTTAAAGCATTGAACCAAAAGACCCAGATTTTTCCTATGACTTCATAAAACTCTTGTATTTATTGGTCTTGGCTAAACTGCCTCCAAAAGAGTATGTAATTTTTACAAAGAAATAAAGATGAATTAATGTACAGATAATTTGTTGTGTGAAATTGGAGTGATGAATTGGGGTAGTAGGTGCATATATGAATAAAAGTTGATGTGATCTGTGTCCTTTGGGAGATATAAAGTAGTGATACAATAAATAGAAAAAAGGGGAGAAATGAAACAAAACAACTAAAAAATGTCTACCTTTAAGTAGAAACCTTCTGGAAACTTTTTCCTTTTAAATTACTATGACTTGGGACCAGAAGTTGGCATAATGGCTATGTCACTGGACTCCCACGTAGTCAACTGCTGTTCGAGTCCTAGACCTGGTGGCTTAAACTCACGCCAGGTGCATGCGGATGTGTGCCCAAGATCCTGAGAGGAGCATGAAGGAGAAGGGATTGTGGAGTGGCCATACTCCTTGGGAGATGATTTCTCACTTTCTGTCTCTCTGTTTCTCTCTGTCTTTCCAGCAACCGCACGTGCAAAAACCTGCCACAAAAAAAAAAAAAATTACGACTTTATTGTATGATTTATGACATAGTTTACCCAGTATTCATTTACAAATGTTAGGATTCAGAAATCCCCAACAAAATGAATAACTCAACAGGTAACTAAGTAAGAGTATGGCTGAAGAAGTTCTTTTGATCATTTTGTTTATTTCTGTGGAATCTGGAAAGCTATGTTGGTAGAAGTGCAAATTTTTGCATGTCTTCTATCAACTATGTGTATGTGTGTGTGTGTGTGTCTGTAGAAAAGAGAAATTATTGAGGCTGAGCAGGTGGCATAGTGGTTAAGGCACTGAATTCCCATATGGCTAACTGTAATGTGAGTCCTGGACCCGGCAGCTTGAAAATCATGTCAAAATATGTGCCTGACTGCCTGAAATCCTGAAAGGAGAATGTAGGAGAGAGGATTGCAGCATGGCCATCTGCTCTGGGGGATAATTTCTCACTTTCTCTTTCTATGTCTCTCTCTGGTGAGTGCACACACCCCCATGGCAAAAAAAAAGATTATTAATATTATATACATATGATACATAAAAATGCTGCAAATGTATATTATGCATATATGCACACATAATACATGTATACTTGCACAATAATATACATGCACAATATTTTAGTAAAAGTCTACTCTATAATTAAGATTTTATATATATGAAATACTGCACATATATACTATATGTGCATATATACATGTGTAATATACACGTGCAATAAAAGGCTGAATCTATAATTCACAAATCAACTTAGAATCAGCATCTGCTTATTCGCCCCCTCCAAATATTAAGAAAGAATCATCAGGAGATTAGTTATCCCCTTTTTCTCCCTCATGAGTTTTCCACTGTGCTTTTGACATCATGATACTGGAAAGTGTGCATTTAATTTGATTGCTATTCAGTGCACATATACTATGCTAGGAATAGAGAGGTTAACAGAGGAAAGAGTCAAACACAGGGCACAAACTTTGAAGAAGTGTACGTTAGGATACAAAATACAAATGTAGTGCATACTCTTTTTTCTTTTAAAGAATTATTTTATTTAACTTTATTTATTTTAGTTTGACCAGAGAGGGAGGGAGGGAGAGAGAGAGAAAGTGAGAACACAAACCACCAGGTCCAGGACTCAAACTGCGGTCAGCCAAGTGGGAGTCCAGAGCCCTTAACCACCACACCACCTACCAGCCTGGTGCACACTTTTGTTGTACAGAAGAGGAGTTAATTAACACAACTTGTGAGGGATCAAGAAATAATTTCTCAGAAAGTGATCTGGATCATAGGCATCTGTCCTCCAGAAAGAGAAGAAGGAGAGAAGCATAAGTTTTGTTTTGTTTTTAACAGGAAAGATTATATGCTAAACAGGAGTTCGTGAGGCACAGGATGAAAGAGGAAGTACAAGGGAGTGTAGGGTTTTCAAACTACAAGGAGAAAATTAGATTATGATCTTATTACCTGTCTCACATGTGTAGACACAGAAATAGCAGCTGCATTTCTTTTACTGCCTCACCTTGATTCTAAATCTCTTCCAAGTAAAATGAGGACCTCTTTTCTAATATAATTGTTTTGGGTTTGTCTGTTTCTATATGGGACCTTAACACTAACATTGGTAATACATGTCTAGTGACAATCTCACAATTCATCCTCATTCAAGAAATATTTATTGAAAAACTACATTATGCTGGTTTCTATCTATAAAGGTAGGCTTTCCAAAGATCCATTTTTCTTTAAATTATTATTTAACGCTTCTTGTGAATTTCAGTCCTTTCATATTCTGGAATACAAACAAGCAAACAAACAAACAAAAAATCTCCAAAGTAATCTGTATTTCTCTAATAAATCTATTCTTTATGCTAAAATGTATTACTCTCTGTTGTTTGGTTTTTCAGCTCTACATCAATGCTCCTGTCAAGAACTTATCTCTGCCATCTCCTTCACCTGTGCCAAGCTTTGTCTTCATCACATCTCACCTTTTCTTCCACCAAGGAGATCTTTTCCACAACAACTCAACCAAAAATCAATTTTTCTTTTACTTTCAAGTCTACTGCCTTGAACTTCATTTAGTGCTCAAATATGTTCTCCTTATCTTTCCTACTACATCTCAATCATCTTTAGAATAGAGCCACATCTTACACTTCTCATTATTTATAGTAGTAGCCAACATAGTGCTTTGCACATTCTATTTCATATGTATTGAAATTTAGATCGAAACTCCACATTTATAGACACAGAAAAGTTTATATGGCTTGAGTAAATACTGAAATATCCTCAGATTAGATTTAAACTATATGGAAGGTCAATGCTTAGGCACAGACCCACTTCCCCATTCTTATCACCATTTTTGTTTCAATTATGAACATTTCAAAATGAGATCCAAGGTTTTAGGCATAAAACGATCTGAATCTTATTTCTTCTGCATAATTTTTAGCTTTGCCAGAATCCTATTTCTAATTTCAAGACTTTAGCACATTATTAATAACATCAAGGCTACATCTCCAGAATTATACTGCTCCCCTCTGCCCTTTCTGGCAATATTCTTTGAGCTATATGAAAACCAGCAAAGAAGTTCTTACTGTTATGTTTTTTTCTATCTGCTGTGCGAAGAATTGGCACCTAAGGCTATGTCTACATTATTTATACCACTTTGATAGATTAAATCTTAACTGTACCATAGAGCTTTTAAAGACATGTCTGTAAACGTTTTAAGGATTACACAGGTGTTCATCCTGACTGCAAACAAAGGCTCCTTTTTGTGGTTGGAAAACAAAATTAAAATGTAACTATGTCCTGCAAGCCATGGTTTCTGCTTAAAACAGATCCTTGACTGGACATGTCAGATCGATTTGTTACTCTTGACACATTTTTGGAGTTCAACAAAGTAACCTACATCAATGAAAACATTTCTGTGATCCTGCACTTCTAAACTTAACCTCTTTAATGGTGACTTTCATAAAGGAACTGTAATGTTGGTATTCTACTAATGTGACGATATCCTAAAGGACTTTTATCCTGAAAGGTCCACAAGTTCTAAAGTATTCTTAAAGCTATTTCATTCTTTGCACTGTTACCAACTCTATGGTGCAATTTTGATGTGCTACCAAAAGACAAGACCTTTATTTTTGGAAGGCATTGTTCACAGGCCCCGAGGATTTTATTTTTTTTATTTTATATTTTTTTACACTAGAAGATATGACTCTATTATCTGAAAATCAGGACTTTCTAGAGTTCCTTTTAAAGAAAAGTGGTAATTTCATGAGTTTTCCTTGAAAGTATAATCATCTTAAATTCAATGAAAGATAATACATGCTCAGTCATCTAAGGTTCAGCTCAGTGCATATCATTTATTCATTCAACATTACAGAAACTTTGAGGTAATTCATTAAAGTATTTAACAAAGACTAAGGAAGAGTGTGATAAGTATACTATATGAGGACTGCAATTATAATTTTTGTCAATAAGATAAATGAGTTTAAATTTTTATGTAGACCAGAGGATATAGTTTCTAAAGACAAACCTACTATTTAATGAAGTTAACCTTCTATTCTTACTTGCCTCTCTTCTATTTTTTCCTTCTCTCCCATTTTTCCCCTAGATAGTACTATAGAAATTTCTCACCCTCTATGCAGAAAGAAATAAAATTCCTCTTATAAATGCTGAATTTGAAATGTAACAACAACAACCAAAAAGCACATAAAGAGAAAGACAGTTTTGAAGTATTTGTCAGGGGTCATTCATGACCTTACTAGAGTAAATTTATGCTCCTCTATCAAAGTGTCCCACTTAGGTTTTGTAAATTACATAATCAGGGCTAACACAATGGAAATTATTACATTATACCATGAATGATCACAAGACTCAATTCCATATCAGGAAAACAAGTCAGTGCTTAGTTAGGTATCTCAATTTCTACTTCAATTCCAAAATGAAAATCCCATCTTGGTTCCCGGGGATATGGTGCATTCTACTCCAGGTGAAGGGGTTTAGAAACACCAATTATATTGCTTTTCATTTGTCTTCCTTTTCTTTTCCTCTTACATCTAGTAATGTACTCTTTGGTGTGTCAATGTAGGAATTAGTATGTTAAAAAACCTAGCTATGTGGCCAAATAGAGAAGCCACCCACAAGGGGCTATTTATATTTAAATTAATTAAATACATTTTAAAAGAAAATTTAAAATTCAACTCTTCAATGGCACAAGCCACATATCAAGCATTCAATATCCACTATAGTGGACAGCTCAAATATAATAAACTTTCGTCATCATAGAAAGTAGAAATTAACATATTTCTGAACTTCTAATTGTCTAGAATAAATCACACCAATAGTTAAAAAGTACCTTAGAAAAAATGAAAATTAAGCATCTCATATGACCTACCAAAGCTTGTGAATGTAGTTAAATAAAGTGAAATGTATAGTGTTAAAGGAAAGTATCAGAAAGGAATGTAAATTAATAGAATCTAAAGAATTTAAAGTAAATTAAAAATAAAGAAAAAGAAGGACAAAATAATAAATTGGAAATCAGCAAATATAAAATAAATTTGCAATACAGGAAAATCACTAAAGTTGATTCTTTGAATATATTAATAAAACCAACAACAATATACTGGCATGAATTTTTTTTTTTTTTTTGGAGAGGTTTTTCGCTATAGGGCACATGTGCTCGGCAGACAGATAGAGAGAGAGACAGAGAGACAGAAAGCGAGAAATCACCCCCCAGGAGGGATGGTCATGCCGCAATCCCTTCTCCTCCATTCTCCTCTCGGGATCTTGGGTATCCACGCACATGCGCCCGGTGTGAGTTTTAACTACGTGGGAGTCCAGCGACATAGCTATTACGCTAACTGCTGGTCCCTGAACTTTTTTAAATAAAGGGGATGACAATACAAAGTAATGATATCAGGAATAAAAATCTTAACATCCCTAAAAATCCAACATACTTTTTTTAAAAAAGTATCAAATTAATACACAAATTTAACAATGTCAGTGAAAAACGTGAAAATTTCTTAATACAATTTACCGTAATTGGTGAAAGAGAAATGATAAATTTGAGAATTATTAAATCTAACAAATAAATTGAGTACATTATTACAACTTAAAATAAACCTCTAGACCAAACAATTTCAACTGTAAATTCTCCCAAATTAAATATATATACATATTTCTAATATTACATAAATGCTTCTGATAACAGAAAAAAAAAAAAAAAAACCTTCTTTATAACTGCTTGTGAGGCCAGTATAACTGATTAAAAATCTGACGGGGTGGAGGGAGGGGCAGCAGGTGGCATGGTGGTTAAGGTTCTGGACACTCCCACATGGCTGACCCCAGTTCGAATCCTGGAACTGGTGGCTTGCTTTCTCACTTTCCCTTTCTCCCTCTCTCTCTGTCTGTGTTTCTCTTTGGACAAATTAAAATAAAATGAATGAATAAATAAAATTAAGGAAAAAATCTGACTGGGCCATTATAGGGAAGAGAAATTAGAGGCTAAATCCTCTTGTGAACATAAACACAAAAATCTTTAATATTAGTAAACTTAGGAGATGGATGGTAACTACCAGTAAAGCATAAAACTCTTCAAGACTGACAGACATGTGAAAGTTTGAATTATGTATCTAAAGAATACCCTGAACACACCAGGCATGTGCATGTCTGTGATCCTGGGCTAGCTGAAGCTGGGAATGGCTAGATTTTCAAGACCTTGTTGGGGATGTTCTCTCTCTGTTGCTTTCTCTCTCTGTCTGTCTCTATTGCTTATGTAAGATATAAATACATTTTAAAACATAAAATATATTAGCAGGCATATTCCAGATGTATATAAAAAAGGGTGATTTGTTTCCAGGTAATTATAACCTAGTAATTCTACTCTGGTTTACAATTAGAAAATCAAGCCATATGATTCAACACATTAATATAAAAAAGTGAAAATCATATTGTCATCTCAACAGATGAAAACATGCCTTAGATAAAACTCAGCTATCATTCATGATAAAAAAAATATTACTCAAAATTTCTTAGGACTTAATTTCTACCCTCTGGTTCTCTTTCTCAAATGTCTAGGGTATTTGTCAAAGTAGCCCTAGTGAGATACTAAAGAGGTAGTGGGTTTTGGGATGTAATACTTTCTCCTAACATAACTGTGGTACAAATTTTTATAAGACATCTCAGTTTAAAGGGCTATAAGATTTTTTGGAAAAAATCATTTGAACATAGGCTATGGATTAGAGAATAGTACCATATCAAATTAAAATGTTAATTTTTCTGATTTTAATATTATACTGTAATTATATAAAAGAATGTAAATATTCCTGAGAAATACACACAAATATTTTAGATGAAAGAAAATACTGTATCTTCAATACATCATTAGGAAAAATACTTATGTATGCTCACACACACACACATATATATATGTATGTATATAATATAAAAATAAAATTATAAAGTAAATGGGAGGAATATGTATAATTTCTTTTTTTTTTTTTTGAGAGGTTTTCTCTATAGGGCACGTGCGCTCGCCAGACAGACAGAGAGAGACATAGAGACAGAAAGCAAGAAATCACCCCCCAGGGGGGATGGTCACGCTGCAATCCCTTCTCCTCCATTCTCCTCTTGGGATCTTGGGCACACATGCACACACACCCGGCGTGAGTTTTAAACCACCGGGTCCGGGATGCGAACCACTGTCAACTACGTGGGAGTCCAGCGACATAGCCATTACGCTAACTGCTGGTTCCCGGAATATGTATAATTTCTAAATCTGGGTAAAGATATAATAGGAGTTCTTTAGATAGATTCTTCTCTTAACTCTCTTGTAAGTTTAAAAACACATAAAATACAAAGATAAAAACTAAAGACTAGAATGTAAATTTTTATTAATCTCCTACAGATTTCTATGGATGAGAAATATAGTTTTCAGAGAAGTCCTAAAGAGATACAAAATTAATAATTCAGGGATAAAATAATAGTAACATTCAAGGAGGCCAACTCTCGTTAACCAAGCTCTTAGGAAACTTATACATCAAGTAGAATTCTAGTTTATTAATTTAATAATGACCAAAAAAATTATACTACTAAATGGGAGGTAAGACTTATGTGAGCATAGCTATTACATTTTTCTTCTTGGCAGAACTAAATGTAAAACCACTTAATTAACTGAAGAGTATTTTGTGAGCAGGGGTTCAGAGCACACAGAGTTGGCTGTGTCCATCAGATACCTAATGTTCAATAACTGAAAATATAATGTATTTATTTCTATACTTTTTAAACCAAGGTGACATTTTATTTCTAAAATGCTTTTTTTGGTTGTCAGTTAATTATATACATTACATTTGATTTTATTAATAAAGCAAGTGACAGGAAGATCTGGCTTATAGTCAGCCTACAGAAAGTATAAATTTTAGGATTCTGTCCAGTCTGGAAAAGCAGGACTTATTTCTAGAACTGTTAAGAATGCCCTTTCATTACTTTACTTATTAATACAAGCATAAGAAACAAAGTCAAACGTGAAAGCTTAAAGTTATGACATTTTTGACAAGATATTTTTGCTACATACAGAATGTTGGTTGACTTCTTTTTTTTGGAGAGGTTTTGTTTTTGTTTTTTTTTTTTGCTATAGGGTGCGTGCGCTTGCCAGACAGACAGAGAGAGACAGAGAGACAGAAAGCGAGAAATCACCCCCCAGGGAGGATGGCCATGCCGCAATCCCTTCTCCTCCATTCTCCTCTCAGAATCTTGGGCACACACTCACACACACCGGCGTGAGTTTAAGCCACCGGATCTGGGACTAGAACCGCGGTCAACAAAGTGAGAGTCCAGCGACATAGCCATTACGCTAACTGCTGGTCCCTTGGTTGACTTCTTTTTATGGATTAAAAACTTAGTTTTCTTCTGTTTTCCATTTTTTCTGAAGAACTATCAGCCACAATTTATATTGCGTTTTCCCTGTATATAAAGTATTTTTCTCTGGTTGCATTCAAGTGAATCTCTTTATTTAAATTATACTGGATAATATGTTATTTGTTCTTGTAACTCAAAGTAAATATATAAAATCAGAAATATTTCTAAAAATTCCATTAATTATGGCTTTCATATTAATATTAGATGCACATTTGAAGAATAAGTCTATTAATCTCAAGATACAAGCATGACAATAACAGAGCATTTTTGTGTGCTACATTTAAATTGCTAGCATAGTAACAACATAATTTTTGTAAGATCATTTAATCTCTGAGTCATTGGTTGGACAAATCTTAGATATTTAGATATTAGTTATTACATTTAGATCTTAGATATTACATTTCTATTGGAAACACTGATGTTTATCTGACAGCATATAATCAAATTATAGAGTTATCATCTAGCTAGAATTGCCATAAATTCAAATTCATTAAATAATGGGGATGCTACAAATACCTAGCCTACTGTTATGTTTAACATATGAATCAAACATTAATACAAATGTATCGTTGCCAGATAGATATTTACTGGTGTTTTACACAGAAAAGGTAACACCTGCCAAGTTCCTTGGACTCCAAGCTTCATGCAACTCTTCTGTAAAAATCAAGGCCTATTTCTGGTCTCTATATTTTGTTTTTGTTTTATTCCTGTTAGTTCTGTTTTCTAACAGACTTTAATTTTTAGAGCAGTTTTAGGTTCACAGTAAAATTAAACAAAGGTACGGAGATTTCCCATATGCCTGTGTGCCCACAAATACATAGTCTCACCCATGTCTTTGCTATTCCCAGTTTTTCGAGGAAGCCTACTTTCCTTCACTCATGACAAAGTTCTCTGGTTCTCTCTTCTGATTTCCTCTCCCACCTTTATAACTATGGCTTTTTATACTAAATATCAATACTCACTTCATTAGTGTAATTATATATTAGGTATTGAAACTAGGTAGTGTAAGACTGCAGCTTTGTTTTTATTTAGAATTTCATTTTGGATTGGGACTAGCAGATGGTGTAATGGTTATGTCACTGGACTTCCATATAGTTGACCATATTTCAAGTCCTAGACCCAGCGGCTTAAAACTCATGCCAGGCACATGTGCATGCATGCCCAAAATATCAAGAAGAGAATGGAGGAGAAGGGATTGTGGCATGGCCATCGCCCCTGGGGGTGGGGTGATTTCTCACTTTCTGTCTCTCCAGCTATCATACACACCCTATAGCAAAAACTTGTCTTTAAAAAAAAGAAGAAGAACTTAGACTCACATCGTAAATTTCTATTGAAAAAAATAAAAACTTAAAAATAAGCTTGAATAGACCTCTGACTATGTCACTCCTCTGCATGCAACTTCATGGCTGTGAAGCACCCCCCACCAGGGTCCCCCCTTCCAGACCCCAGTGCTAGCCAGCACAGAAAGTATCCAGGCAACTCCACCTCTGACTGTGCTGGCCCTTTGGGTGCAGTTTCACAGCTATTAATCCTCCCTCCTCCCCCCCCACCCCAGGCACACTTTCAGCTTCTGAACCCCAATGCTTGCTAGGTAGGCAAGTTTCCCTGTTCCTCTAGTTCTCCACTGTCCTTTCTAACCTTCCTTTTTTTTCCCTCAAAAAAACAAAAACAAAAACAAAAACAAAAACCAACAAAAACAAACAAACAAAAAACAGAAAAACAGCTTTCTGCCCCATTTGTGCCTTTCTCTTGTTAATTTGTTTCCTCTTCCCTCAACTAGGACAGAAAGCATCCAGGCCACTCTTTAACCCAATTTTGTCATCTACCACGTGATTTCTGTTTTTTTCTCTTCCTTTTGATCTAGTTCTTTCCTTCCTTTTTTTTTTTTTGCCTTTTCTTTCTATTTCTATTTCCTACTTTCTTTTACTTTACTTTCCTGTTTTACTGCTCAGCTTTTACTCACTGCCTAGAGAAGATTAGGTACATAGCAGCTAAACATCTGAACATTGTGAGTTTTAGAGAATTCTTTGCACCTCACCATAGTTGCTCCAAAAGAGTGAAATTCCCCTTCATAAATTCGATTGCAAAAATTATCCTGTGATTCCCGCACTAGAGGACACAGTAGAAGGAAGAAAATAACACCAAACTATTTCACAGTAAGGGAAATACATGAGTTCACAGTCACAGAATCCTTCTCCAAAAATTAGCCAAAAGTGAATACATCACCAAATGACTAAAAGATGAGAGAATCAAATAATAAATCTCTAGCAAGTGAACACTGTAACTTGTCTTCAAGTAGAGAAAATTTAGAGGATATTATCGAAATATCAGAAAAAGAATTTAGAATATTTATGGTAACAAAACTCTATGAGATTCAAGAGAAAAAAGATGTTGAGTTCCAGAAGATGAGGAAGTCGTTCACAATATGAAAGGAGAATCGGACACCATAAAAAAGAATCAAATAAAACTGTTAGATATGAAGGCAAATAAGGAAATCAAAACCTCCCTCGAAACTATTAAAAGCATGTTAAACCATACAGAAGATAGAATCTGGGGAGTAGAAGACAAAACCTCTGACCTAGAAAAAAAAAATCAAAAATACTGAGAAACAGCTGAGAAAACTTAGGATATTATATGAGAAACTCTAGATACCATGAAACACCCAAACATCTGAATAACGTATCCAAGAAGGTGAAGAAACCAATAAGGGCATTGATAATCTATTCACAAAATTCTGAAAGAAAAGTTTCCCAAGTCTAGAGAGGCACTCAAACATCCAGACCCAAGAAATACAAAGAACTCCAAGTAGAATCAACCCAAGAATATCTCTCCGGTATAGATTGCCCAAAACCACAGACAGACAAGACACTAATATCAAATCACTTATAAAGGGTATATCAGGCTAACACCAGACCTCTCATCAGATACAATGCATGCAAGGAAAGAATGGGGAAATATATTCAAAGTGTTAAATGAAAAACAATTTCAATCAAGAATACTAAACTCAGCAAGATTATCCTTCATATGGGAAAAGAAGATAAAAATGTTCTCAGATAAATAAAACCTGAAAGAATTTACCAACTCCAGACCAGCTCTTCAAGAAATTCTGAAAGGTGTACTATACTAAGAAAATGAAAGAAAGTCAGACAGCAATAACATAACAAAAAACAACTGAGTATACAACCAACTTAATGGTAAGGACAAGTCTAGAAATATTGATAATAATATTGAATATTAATGGATTAAATTCTTTGATCAAGAGACACAGACTGACTGAATGGATCAAAAATCAGAAACCTGGGACCAGCAGTTAGAGTAAGGGCTATGTTGCTGAACTCCCATGTAGCCGACCGCAGTTCGAGTCCCAGATCTGGTGGCTTAAACTCAGGCCAGGCATGTGTGCGTGCGTGCCCAAGATCCCGAGAGGAGAATGAAGGAGAAGGGACTGCGGCATGGCCATCCTCCCTGGGGGGTGATTGCTCGCTTTCTATCTCTCTGTCTCTCTCAGTTTTTCTGGTGAGCACATGTGCTCTATAGCAAAAACCTCTCCAAGAAAAAAAAAAAAAATCAGAAACCCTCCTTCTACAAGAAACTCATCTCATGGATAAAGACATACATAGACTAAAAGTGAAGGACTAGAAAAAGGTATTCCATGCATATGGAAACCAAAAAAGAGCAGGAGTCGCTATACTGATTTTGGACAAAATAGGCTTTAAGACAAAAACCATGAAAAGAGACAAAGAAGGGCATTATATAGTAATAAAGTACCTAATATACCAAGAAGATATAACACTTATAAATATCTTTGCACCCAACTCAGGAGCACCCAAATATGTAAAGGAAAGACTGCTAGATCTAAAAGGAGAAATAGATTTTAACACAGAAATTGTTGGAGATATGAGGACCCATGGAACAGAGTAGAGACCTCAGAAAGAAACCCAGAAACATACAGTCAACTCATCTTTGACAAAGGGTACCAGTCAATCCATTGGGAAAAGGAAAACCTCTTTAGAAAATGGTGCTGGAAAAACTGGGAATTTACCTGCAGAAAGATTCATCTGAACATCTCTCCGTTACCAGAAAAGCGCTTGCACAACTATATTTATTGTGAGCGCTATTAACAATTGCTAAGACATGGAACCAACCCAAACGTCCACAAATTAACAGATTGAAAAGTGTGGCACATACAATCCATGGAATACTGTTCAGCCATTAAAAAAAAAATCAAGGCCCTAGTATTTGGAATTTGATAGAAAGCGGATGAATATGGAAGATTTGTTGCTGAGTGAAGCAAGTCAGACTATGAAAGACAGACATTGTATGTCTCCACTTAATATATATCAACTGTCTGCACTCTATGGTAGAGACTCAAAGTCTGGAGGACATAAAAGCATTAAAAATTATTATGGACAATAGAGACAAAGTGGAAGGAGAGTGTGGGAGGGCAAGAGCAGAGGATAGGAAATTTGGGAATAAAATAGAGGTAAGACATTTGTGGGGCACAGATATGGTTTATTATCTATTGATGAGGATATGTATAGTATTCACGACTGGGCTGGACTGAGGTGTATATCATGCTGGGTAAAGTCTCTTTAAAATCTAAATGATGTATAGCAATTGAATTTATAAATAATAATAATAAAGAAAAACATAAACTACAAAAAGTAGCTTGACTAGAATCACATGGATTTATAGATCAGTTGGAAATAATTGCCATTTTTAACAATTTTGAGTCTTCCAAACCATGAACATGGTATGTTAGTTCTAAAAATTGTATTGATTTATTATATATCAGTTATTTAATTAGGCTATTAGCAAGAAATTTAGAACATCAATTTGTGAGGATAAACTCCATTTGTAATTTCCAACACAGATCACATGTAGCCCTGAAGCTTAGGAACAGTTTTGATTTTTGGTAAAATTTGTGAGTTCACAGCTTTCTGGTCACCCTTATGCTGCTCTGTATGTAATCTCATATTTCTCTTTCTCTGTGTCAAAGATCTCACTTTGCTTGTGTCTGGACTTCAGCTTCTTTTTCTTGAAGTAAGCATTGGTGAGGTTTTTGGGGAGTTTTACTTTACTAATATCTTTTTTTTTTTTTTTTTTTTTTTGAGTGAAGATGTGATGACAAACTTCTGGTGTGTTCTATGCTGTGTAACTCAATGAAGATCAAAGGTACAGTGACAAGTAGGAAGCCATTGCTCAGTTGCTTCAGGAAAAAAAAAAAAGATGAAAACTATTTTTTAATTAAAAAAATGCATATTTGATGACTGCAGTAAGCTATATAGTCCCAGCTAGGTGCTACTTTATAGTATGTTCATTCTACTCACTGAGGTTAATGCCTAAAGTCAGACATATGTTCATGGATATGTATATATTGGCTGCGCTTGCTATTAGAAATATTTAGATTAATTAAGTTCCTTAGCAAATAAATAAAATGGGGGGAGAAGGCATAGAAAGCAACCATGAATACCAGAGACAGTGTGGAAGGAGGGTGAGACACAGCAGAGAGTGAGAGATAAGGAGTCAAGGATGGCAAAAATAACAAAATATAGAGGAAACAAATGGAAAATTATTTGTTGACGATAACACATATATTGATGTGCTTGATTGAGCCAATTTACAGTGTAGTCTGGATGGGAAATCTCATTTTGTTTGCTGTAATGCTGTATAGTTAATGAATGTAAATAAATAAAAAGTAAAATAAAATAAAAAACACCCTGTGCCTCTGTGTCATCCAGTGAGGATGATCAGAATGATCCCAGGATTGATGCTAATTCACAGCTTTCTCACATGCTGACTGTAAGGTTTTTTTGCCACAACTTAACAGTTTTCAAGGCACATCTTCAATAAGACATTTTAGTTAACCACTGGGGTATCACCATTTTTGACCCTACCAACTGGTTTTGTAACAGTCGGAAAAAGCTTTTCCTTCTTTTTCTTTTCAACTTAGTGGCCAAGTATTTCCTCTTGTATATGGCCTTCCTGGAATACATGGTAGATTGGGAGTATTTACTGATTCCTCAGAGTAGGACAGGGTTTTGACTGAAATGGGATTTCCCCATCTTGGGCCTTGGGGTCACCCTTTTTTTGGGGGGGAGAGAGGATTTTTGCTATAGGACGCGTGCACTCGCCAGACAGAGACAGAGAGACAGACAGTGAGAAATCACTCCCCAGGGAGGATGACCACACCACAATCCCTTCTCTATTCTCCTCTCAGGATCTTGGGCACACACGCACATGCACCCGGCATAAGTTTAAGCCACTGGGTCCGGGACTCAAACCGTCATCGACTACGTGGGAGTCCAGTGACATAGCCATTACTCTAACTGCTGGTCCCCACCCTTTTTAACCTTATCACTGACAGCAGCCTTTTTGGCTTCAGGTTTCTTCTTAGTATCCAACTTCTCGGCTTTTTCCATCCTCCATCTTGTATAATGGAAAGAGCTTATATTTTTTTTAAAAATTTATATTCATCATCATATGGCTTTATAATGCACAATGTTATTTATTCTTCAAAGTCTTCATGAACTATGTGGCAATCAAATCAAGGATATTACCATATATATCATTTTTAACAGAGAACTGTACATTTTTTTGTCCATTAAATGTTTATTATTTTATTTCATTTCTGTTAGAATTGCTAATTAGTTTTACTCTAAAGGTCTTTTTTATTTTTTATTTTTTATTTTTTGGGAGGTTTTCGCTATAGGGTGCATGCGCTCGCCAGACAGACAGAGACATAGAGACAGAAAGCAAGAAATCACCCCCCAGGAGGGATGGTCACGCCACAATCCTTTCTCCTCCATTCTCCTCTCGGGATCTTGGGCACGCATGCACATGCGCCTGGCGTGAGTTTTAAGCCACCGGGTCCGGGACACGAACCGCAGTCGACTACGTGGGAGTCCAGTGACATAGCCATTACACTAACTGCTGGTTCCCTCTAAAGGTCTTATGAATGTTTTGTTAAATAATCTATGTCTCAGTCTTTTATGTTTTTTAATGCAAACGGAAAATGGTATCATTAATTAAATGTCAATTTTCAAGTGTTATATTGTAAAGAAATTGATTTTAAAACAAAACTTTAGGGTCAGCTCCTTCATGTAATAGTAATTCACTGTTCAAGAGAAGCCATATCATACATGATGACATGGTTCAAATTCACAGCCCAGTCAGCCTAAAGTATATGTGTCTGAGATATGGGCATATATATGAGTTCTCAAAATCTTATGGACTGGAAAACTAGAAAAAGGGAATCATGACAATGACCATACCCTGTAGAGGCTGCTTTATTTTCTTCTCTCTCTCTCTCTCATTCTCATGTGTATTCACATGTACTATATCAAGGAGAGGGACACTAGGCCTGTATCCTATGACTTTCACATACTACTGTTGGTTGCTTTTTTGTAGAGTAGCCATGTTTTTTTCTTTATACATAATTATGTTGTCTGAAATAAATACATTTTTTTTCTTTTTTTTTTGGAGAGGTTTTTGCTATAGGGCACATGCGCTCGCCAGACAGACAGAGAGAGACAGAGAGACAGAAAGCGAGAAATCACCTCCCAGAAGGGATGGCCATGCCACGATCCCTTCTCCTCCATTCTCCTCTCGGGATCTTGGGCACACACGCACACGCGCCCGGCGTGAGTTTAAGCTACCGGGTCCGGGACTCGAACCGCGGTCGACTATGTGGGAGTCCAGAGACATAGCCATTACGCTAACTGCTGGTCCCTGAAATAAAGAAAATTTACTTCTATCTTTTCAATCTCTGTATATCTCTCTCTCCACTACTTAGTTCAGGGATTAGCAAATTGTCTCTTGACAAGTTAGATAGTAAATT
Organism: Tupaia belangeri chinensis; assembly: GCF_000334495.1. Classification (NCBI taxonomy): domain Eukaryota; kingdom Metazoa; phylum Chordata; class Mammalia; order Scandentia; family Tupaiidae; genus Tupaia; species Tupaia belangeri. The sequence continues at coordinate 1,148,732 of NW_006159486.1, read as the reverse complement.
ATTTTCTTATGCCTTTATTTATAATTTTTATAAATGGGAGAGAGAAGGGGAAAAAAGGAGAGCTCCCATAATACTTCGATTTTACAGTCTTGCAATGTAACTGCTACGCCATCTGCTGGCCCAGATTGTTGTGTTTTTTGTTTTTGTTGTTTTGACTTTTTTTTTTTTTGCCTCAGGGCACCTGTGCTCCCAGGAGAGAGAGATAGTGAGAAGGAAAGTGAGAAGTTAATCCCCTGGAGGCATAGCCACACCGCACTTCGAATCTCTTCCATTTTCCTACTGGGATCTTAGTCAAGCACACACATGCACCCAGCCCGAGTATCAAGCCTCCTGTCTGGGACTTGAATCAAAGTCAGCCATTTGGAAGTTCAACAACGTAACTGCTAGGCCATCTGCTGGCCCCCAGATTGTTGTGTTTTACTACTACACTACTATCTGGTCGCCTGGATAGTAAATAGTTTAAATTAACAAGTTCTCTGTGACAAATATTTACCTCTATCACTGTAACACAAAAGCTACCATAAAAAATACTTAAAATTCAGTGTGACTAGGTTCCAAAAAATTTTTATTCACAAAAAATAGGTGGCTGAACTGAAAATTGAAGTTTGTTAACCCCTGACTTAGTATCTTCTGGGTTTTTTCTTTGTTTGTTTGTTTGTTTTGTTTTCCTTTTCCTCCTTTATTCTATAAATATGGTAGATTACATTAAAATATCTTTAGTGGTTAACTAAATGTTACAATACTAGGATAGATCTGAAATGGTTACAAATTATTATCTTTTTGATATGCCGTTGAGTTTGATTTTCTAATTAAAGATTATTGAAGAATAGCAGGTGGCATGGAGGTTAAGGTACTGAATCCCACATAACTGACTGTGTGGTTTGAGTCCCAGACTCAGTGACTTGAAAAAATCACACCAGGTGCATACGCATACATGACCAAAATCCTAAGAGGAGAATGAAGAAGAGGGAACTATGACATGACCATTACTCCCTCGTGTATTATTTCTTACTGTCTCTGTGTCTCTCTCTCCTTGTGTCCCTCTGGCAATCACATCCACCATTGCAAAAAACTAAAAACAAACAAACAGAAACAAACAAAAAAGAAAAAAAATTTGCATTTAACTTAGGTTCTAAATTTTCTAGGTTACTAAATTTGTTATGTTTTGACTTTTGTTGTTATTTCCTTGAGTCAATTTTACTTTTAAGGATTTTTTTTCCCATTTTATCTAAGTATTTTTCACCCTGTTACTCATGAATCAGTACGATGGATACATGACATATTTTAAAGTTTCTTTGGACTTATTTAGAGTAGCTTTTACTCAAGTACAATTTGACACTATTTTTATGGCTTACTGCAAAATGTTTCATTTGCCCAATGAAATTTCTCCATCTGCATGATGAAAACTCTGTTTTTATGAACACTGAGAATTGTTCAATTGACAGTTCTTTGATAGCTATTCATCATCCAACCTTGTAAAGTTTCACCTACAAATGTATTAATTATTATTCATATTAAAAGTAATCTCTATGTCTATTTCAGGAACTCATTTTCTTCCTGCTTTCTTGTTCTTTGGTACTCAGCCCTACAAATTCAAGTTACCTCAGCTATCCCCCTAAATTATGACCTGTCTTTCTTGAACATTCCCAATGCTCTGGTTTAGAAAGTAACTCCACAATGAAAGGCAATTATAACATAGAACTTGCCTTATTTGTTCCCTTCTTTTAGAATCCATGGTTCATTGTTGAGTGCTGTTCAATATCTGAAATCAGTTGTTTTACATATAGTCCACTTTTCTAGTTTTCTAAGCAGTAGAGCAGGAACAATAATACTTATTCTATCACTGCAGAATTATAACTCCATAAATTCCAATGTGTATAAAAATACTAGTATATGTAAATTAGAATCTTTTCAATTTCAGGGATATTATACATCTTTTCTCAATTAGTCACCCTTGTCTAAGAAATTAATAATATATGTTAAGCCTTCTCAACACTTAAAACGTATTCCTTCACTACTACTTAAGACTAATATACATGATTTTCCTGCCTGAGTATTTCTTTGTGGTATCTTTCAAACCTACTTATTTTCTTTTTCCTGCTCCTTTTAAAGATCTATTCCCCTTGGACAATTGCCAAAAGCTCCTAATTGTGGTTCTTGACTCATATCCCTTTCTTTTTTTCTCATATCAAAACTAATTTCTAAATTATAATTCTTCAAATATCACTTCTATTGTAGTGTTGGAATATTCAATCTGATCAATAATTTAGAATGTCTTTGTGTCTTACTAGTTGAAATATCCCCTTACTAGTTGAAATGTCCCTTCACAGAACTATACATGTAGAACATAACATTTCAAGAAGAACTAGAAGCCATTTACTTAATTCACTCATTCATTCATCTAACACTTTCAAAATGCCAAGTATTTAGTTTTGCACTGGATAGTCAACAGTCTGCCAGGGAATCCAAATCAATAAATATAGAATTTAATAGGACAGAGATAAAAATAAAAGTATTCGAAGTAAAACTTTTCATTCTACACTGGGAATTTAGTGAAAGCTTCACAGTATTAAGAGTGTATTAATCTCCAAATGTGAATAGCCCTGAAGAGGGCATTTCAGGCAGAGATGTTATGAGAAAAGGAACAGAAGGGACATAAATATAATGTAAGTGGGAACTACAGATAATTTATAAGTTGCATGAATATAAAGTAAAAAGGCAGAAGGTAATAAAAAATATCTAACCATAGTATAGGCAGTGACAAATTCAAAGCAATATTAGCATATTTTAGAGCTTGAATTTTAACAAATTATTAAAGGATTTTTAACCTAGGGAATGATGCATTCAGGTTTTTGGTTTAGAAAGTTTCTCTCTAGGCCAGCCCCATAACCGAATGGTTAAGAGAGGTGGATCCCACATGACTGCAGTTCGAATTCTAGTCATAGTGAATTGCAAACACGCACACGCGCCCGGCGTGAGTTTAAGCTACCGGGTCCGGGACTCGAACCGCGGTCGACTATGTGGGAGTCCAGAGACATAGCCATTACGCTAACTGCTGGTCCCTGAAATAAAGAAAATTTACTTCTATCTTTTCAATCTCTGTATATCTCTCTCTCCACTACTTAGTTCAGGGATTAGCAAATTGTCTCTTGACAAGTTAGATAGTAAATTATTTTCTTATGCCTTTATTTATAATTTTTATAAATGGGAGAGAGAAGGGGAAAAAAGGAGAGCTCCCATAATACTTCGATTTTACAGTCTTGCAATGTAACTGCTACGCCATCTGCTGGCCCAGATTGTTGTGTTTTTTGTTTTTGTTGTTTTGACTTTTTTTTTTTTTGCCTCAGGGCACCTGTGCTCCCAGGAGAGAGAGATAGTGAGAAGGAAAGTGAGAAGTTAATCCCCTGGAGGCATAGCCACACCGCACTTCGAATCTCTTCCATTTTCCTACTGGGATCTTAGTCAAGCACACACATGCACCCAGCCCGAGTATCAAGCCTCCTGTCTGGGACTTGAATCAAAGTCAGCCATTTGGAAGTTCAACAACGTAACTGCTAGGCCATCTGCTGGCCCCCAGATTGTTGTGTTTTACTACTACACTACTATCTGGTCGCCTGGATAGTAAATAGTTTAAATTAACAAGTTCTCTGTGACAAATATTTACCTCTATCACTGTAACACAAAAGCTACCATAAAAAATACTTAAAATTCAGTGTGACTAGGTTCCAAAAAATTTTTATTCACAAAAAATAGGTGGCTGAACTGAAAATTGAAGTTTGTTAACCCCTGACTTAGTATCTTCTGGGTTTTTTCTTTGTTTGTTTGTTTGTTTTGTTTTCCTTTTCCTCCTTTATTCTATAAATATGGTAGATTACATTAAAATATCTTTAGTGGTTAACTAAATGTTACAATACTAGGATAGATCTGAAATGGTTACAAATTATTATCTTTTTGATATGCCGTTGAGTTTGATTTTCTAATTAAAGATTATTGAAGAATAGCAGGTGGCATGGAGGTTAAGGTACTGAATCCCACATAACTGACTGTGTGGTTTGAGTCCCAGACTCAGTGACTTGAAAAAATCACACCAGGTGCATACGCATACATGACCAAAATCCTAAGAGGAGAATGAAGAAGAGGGAACTATGACATGACCATTACTCCCTCGTGTATTATTTCTTACTGTCTCTGTGTCTCTCTCTCCTTGTGTCCCTCTGGCAATCACATCCACCATTGCAAAAAACTAAAAACAAACAAACAGAAACAAACAAAAAAGAAAAAAAATTTGCATTTAACTTAGGTTCTAAATTTTCTAGGTTACTAAATTTGTTATGTTTTGACTTTTGTTGTTATTTCCTTGAGTCAATTTTACTTTTAAGGATTTTTTTTCCCATTTTATCTAAGTATTTTTCACCCTGTTACTCATGAATCAGTACGATGGATACATGACATATTTTAAAGTTTCTTTGGACTTATTTAGAGTAGCTTTTACTCAAGTACAATTTGACACTATTTTTATGGCTTACTGCAAAATGTTTCATTTGCCCAATGAAATTTCTCCATCTGCATGATGAAAACTCTGTTTTTATGAACACTGAGAATTGTTCAATTGACAGTTCTTTGATAGCTATTCATCATCCAACCTTGTAAAGTTTCACCTACAAATGTATTAATTATTATTCATATTAAAAGTAATCTCTATGTCTATTTCAGGAACTCATTTTCTTCCTGCTTTCTTGTTCTTTGGTACTCAGCCCTACAAATTCAAGTTACCTCAGCTATCCCCCTAAATTATGACCTGTCTTTCTTGAACATTCCCAATGCTCTGGTTTAGAAAGTAACTCCACAATGAAAGGCAATTATAACATAGAACTTGCCTTATTTGTTCCCTTCTTTTAGAATCCATGGTTCATTGTTGAGTGCTGTTCAATATCTGAAATCAGTTGTTTTACATATAGTCCACTTTTCTAGTTTTCTAAGCAGTAGAGCAGGAACAATAATACTTATTCTATCACTGCAGAATTATAACTCCATAAATTCCAATGTGTATAAAAATACTAGTATATGTAAATTAGAATCTTTTCAATTTCAGGGATATTATACATCTTTTCTCAATTAGTCACCCTTGTCTAAGAAATTAATAATATATGTTAAGCCTTCTCAACACTTAAAACGTATTCCTTCACTACTACTTAAGACTAATATACATGATTTTCCTGCCTGAGTATTTCTTTGTGGTATCTTTCAAACCTACTTATTTTCTTTTTCCTGCTCCTTTTAAAGATCTATTCCCCTTGGACAATTGCCAAAAGCTCCTAATTGTGGTTCTTGACTCATATCCCTTTCTTTTTTTCTCATATCAAAACTAATTTCTAAATTATAATTCTTCAAATATCACTTCTATTGTAGTGTTGGAATATTCAATCTGATCAATAATTTAGAATGTCTTTGTGTCTTACTAGTTGAAATATCCCCTTACTAGTTGAAATGTCCCTTCACAGAACTATACATGTAGAACATAACATTTCAAGAAGAACTAGAAGCCATTTACTTAATTCACTCATTCATTCATCTAACACTTTCAAAATGCCAAGTATTTAGTTTTGCACTGGATAGTCAACAGTCTGCCAGGGAATCCAAATCAATAAATATAGAATTTAATAGGACAGAGATAAAAATAAAAGTATTCGAAGTAAAACTTTTCATTCTACACTGGGAATTTAGTGAAAGCTTCACAGTATTAAGAGTGTATTAATCTCCAAATGTGAATAGCCCTGAAGAGGGCATTTCAGGCAGAGATGTTATGAGAAAAGGAACAGAAGGGACATAAATATAATGTAAGTGGGAACTACAGATAATTTATAAGTTGCATGAATATAAAGTAAAAAGGCAGAAGGTAATAAAAAATATCTAACCATAGTATAGGCAGTGACAAATTCAAAGCAATATTAGCATATTTTAGAGCTTGAATTTTAACAAATTATTAAAGGATTTTTAACCTAGGGAATGATGCATTCAGGTTTTTGGTTTAGAAAGTTTCTCTCTAGGCCAGCCCCATAACCGAATGGTTAAGAGAGGTGGATCCCACATGACTGCAGTTCGAATTCTAGTCATAGTGAATTGCAAAATATGCTGGGTATATGTACATACATGCCCTCAATTTTTTTTTTTTTAGAGGTTTTTGCTATAGGGCGCATACACTCGCCAGAAAGACAGAGAGACAGAAAGATAGAAAACAAGAAATCACCCCCCAGAGGGGATAGCCATGCTGCAATCCCTTTTCCTCTATTCTCCTATCAGGATCTTGGGCAACACACGCACACGCGCCCAACCTGAGTTAAGTCACCGGGTCCGGGACTCTAACCGCAGTCGACTACATGGGAGTTCAGCAACATAGCCATTACACTAACTGCTGGTCCCACACCCTCAAGTCTTGATAGGATGGAGAAATGAGGGAGAAGGAATTGTGGTGTGACCATGCACCGTTGGGGAGCACTTTCTCCCTCTCCCTTTCTCTTTTTCTGTCCCTCTCTGGCATGTGCACTTACCTCCTGGCAATTTAAAAAACAGTAATAAAACCTCACTCTAGGTATGTTATTGAAGATAAACTTTAGTGGAGGGGCCAGTAGGTGGAGTGGTGATTAAGGTGCTGGACTCCCACATGGCTGACCATGGTTCAAGTCCCTGGCCTAGAGGCTTGCTTTCTCACATTGTGTCTCTTTCTCTATCTCTTTGTCTCTTGGCGGTGAGTGCAAATGCCTGATAACAAATTAAAATAATAATAAAATTAATTTTAAATTTTTTTAGTGGAACAGGAATGGAGGCAGAAAAGTTAAGTTAGGATCTAGGCAAGTAATGAGAAACCTGAACTATGATAGTTTTAATGAAGACAGAAAGGAACAGAGTAAATTTGATATTATGTAGTAATTTATGGGGCTCAAAGGTAAAGGACTGACTAAAGTATTAAGGGCGACTCTCAGATTTTTAGATCTGATCAGAACTATGTGATTAATTATGTTATCTATGCAAGATAGAGAACAATGAGGAGCAAATTGAAGGGTGATTTTTTTAAAATATTGGTTTAGGCTTGTTTATCTAGGAATGTGAGGGCCCTGTGTGACAGTCCGTTGAAAAGGTCACATGTCATTATATATGAGTCCAGAGTGTATTGATAAAGTCATCTTAGTCCTTAGTAGGTAGTTGAACCTATGAGAAGAAGTGAAATACCCAAGTCATATACGAAGAGAAGGAATAGAGTATCAGCATTTGGAGCTCAGACCAGGACATAGAAACACAGTGTTTCAGATGAAATAAAAATAAACATGCTAGGAAATATCACTTATATTTTCCCTCTATATTCTCCCAAGGAAAGGGATATAAAATACATTCATTAATAAAGGTAACCCTGTTTTGGCTTTATCCCATGACATGGTAGACAGCCCACTTACTGATCTACTTGCAAACTCAGGAAGTTGAGGTATACCTCTTATTTCAAATTTCCAGGTGGTGTACTCTGAAGCCATTCCTAAAACTCCAAAGTCCATGTCTTGAGTTCTCAGTAATCTCTTTAAAGCTCCTTCTTTTGATCTGTGATGGAATGGAGAACACTTATGTTCCTACATTACTTCTCCTTGGGAGAGGTTGTGACACAGCATATTAATTCTCTAAAATTTTTTCTCAATATCTCTTTTACTACCTTGTTTGTTTGTTTCCTCACATGGGTAAGGGCTTTAAAAGTCACTTAGCACTCCAGCTCTGTGGCTTCCTGTATATGGCCACAGGATCCCACATGGCCAATTGTGTGGTTCAAGTCACAGATCCAGAAGCTTGAGAAACACTCTGGGCTGGTATGTGTGAGTGTGTGCCCCAAATCCCAGAAGGATGGAGAGATGGTACAGCATGACCATTCCCCATTGGGGATTCTTTATTCCTCTTCCAATCACTTTCTCTTTCTGAAGCCCTCTAATGAGAGAAAAAAAATCACTTAAGTTTCTTTTCTTCTTTGGAACTGATTTTGTATTTTGTTATGTGGTCTCTATTGTCTCTTGTTGCTTCTGTCAAAATATGTACTATAACGTCAAAATACACATCTGTTTCATTCACAAGAGCATGGGTGATTAAATGAGAGGAGTGGTATTTTTAAAAAGGTGGGGGTACTCAGTCTTTAACACAAGATGAGGACTGAGGAAACAATCATATTGAAATGAACATCTAGGAGGGAAGAATGACATTATAAAATATGACATCTAGGGCCTTATTGGGTGGATTCAAATTCACTATTACAGAAAAATATATTTAATTATTTGGGCAGAGACAGTGTCTCCCAAATTCAAAAAAAGAATAAACTTTGTTAACAAGACATATATTCTCATTCAAAACCTCAAAGATGCTGATGGCCCCCTAACAAAATCTTTGTAATGAAGAGATGTGTGAATAGACATTATGAAAAGAGATGTGTGCTCAGAGTTGTAAAGGGTGACTATAACAATTACACTAAAATAAAGATAAGCCACTGATTTTTAAGGCATAATTCCATAACTTACTCTTGAATATAGCTTTTTTTTTTAGTGTGGAATGAAGTTTTTTAAAAAATTTTAAAAGCAAATTTTAATGTTTCCCAAGTAAAATTTTATATATCTAAAAAGCTATGTATCTTTAAGTGAATACTTTTAAAATATTGGCCCACATCTTGGGAAATGGTGGGCATTACTTGACGAATAAGTCAATAAATATTAGTCTTGAGCTCAAGTTTTGTTCAGATCTCTTTACTGTCATGTACAGGAATGCAACCTGCTTTCAAAATCGAAAATAATGCTATCTTATTCAAGAGACCAGCACAGTTCATTTTTCATTCTGATGGGTACCTCATTTATTAGGCACAGAATTTGCTGTGCTCCAGTGCCAAGAATTACTAAGCAACAGAACATATGTAGGCGGATGTGATGTTTGCATATTCACACAATATGACATTTACACTAAGATCAGAAGGATATTATTGCTTAAAAGAAGGAACAGTAACAGAACAAGAGGTAGTAATATTCTTTTATTTTGTAAGGTACCATTCACAAAAGCATCTCCACAATCTTAACAAATAACCCTCTGCTTTGGAAAACAGGCAAATCCAGAGTGATATTCACAACTCCCCACTTTAGTTCCTCCTAAATGCCAGGAAGGGAAACATACTGCTGGAAGCATTTTTTTATGCTTTCTATAGTATAACACCTAGTATGGCGTGAATACAAAAATTGCCTATTAGCCTGAGCTGAATATTAAATGTTTTACAGCATCAAAATTAGGAAATATCTGGAATATTCTACTCAAGACATTTCCCTGGGGACCCTGAAGCTTGGCAACTTTTTCTGATAGGCAGCTACTTCTGTTCACATGCTGTCTCTATGCTGAATACAGGAACCAAATACAAGAACAAGGTTGAATCGTTGAGTAAATGTGACTATTTTCTCACCAGGAAAAACAATAAAAATAAAAAAGTCCCCATTCCAAATAACACATGAGCAAGCCTCATTCAAATGGATGTGTAGGTTAAGGAAGTGAGTCCAACCCAGTGTGCCTTCATTGCAAACCTATGACATGTAGGTTTTTGGTATATGTCAACTTTTGACATAATTTACAGACAGATTAAATGAAGAAATATTTTCAGAGGAAAATTTATCTCCTAAATCAAGATAGATCATTTTATAGGCATATTAATATGTATTAGTAAAGATTGTTTTATGAAAGTAAAATTTCTGAGTTTAAAAATGGTAAATATTTTTTAAAATAACAAATATTCCTTCATATTTTTAAGAGTTCCTTATTTAATTTTATTTATCATCCCCATTATTAATTTATTTTTTTAAATTTGCTACAGGGCACATACACTCACAGAAAGACAGAAAAGGGAAAGCGAGAAAGCAAGCCACCACGTCTGGGACTCAAACTGTGTTTGACTATGTGGGAGTCCAGCACCTCAACCACCATGCCACCTGCCAGACCCTTCCTTCATATTCTTGTCTAAATGTCCTCATCTACTATCTTCCATGGTTTCTGGGAGAGATACTGTTAGATTTCTATATTGTCAGGTCTTCTCTTATAGTATTTCCTTATAATAAGCTTGTTTCTGTCAGAGCAAATGATTCTGAAGGAACTGGCCTCCTTCCCAATGAGTAGATTCTAAAGGGCTTTCATAATTTGCTGAAAAATTTAAATATGTCATCTTTATGTCTTAGGAGAGTCTGCCTATCATAACCCTCAAAGAAACTGTATCAAACACATATATGAGGACATCTAGGAAAGTGATTCTTGTTTCTGTGCAGGAAGACCCAAGATTATTATAAGCATATACCACCATCACAATTTACAAATGCACACTGAGTACTAAGCTGGGGTTTACCTAAGAAACAAAATTAAGTTAGCTAATGACTGCTGATAAGTGCTTTTGCAAGTGCTATGTTTCCAAATCACAACAGTCAGTTGAGAACCCCTCTGTTTGTACATACTTCCATCAGTGTCGAAGGAAGATGGTTATTCTCATTATGAGGGATGTTGAATGGTCACTGGATTTTGCCAGAATACAGCTTCACGCACTGTTCCCATGTGCTTTTTACCATCATAATTTTTTTTACACCTAGAAATAGTATGCCTATCAAAAGATATCTCATCTATCCTAAATTTAGATTAACCTGAGAATTACATTATAAAGAAATGTCCAATTAGGGCTCATTCTGTCATGTGGTGGTTAAGTGATGTGTACAAAAAGTTAGATTTAGCATGACCAACTTGGAGTTGAATCTCAGGCCAATTGACTCAAAAGCTTGCC
>NW_006159486.1:1123623-1137886 GCF_000334495.1 Tupaia belangeri chinensis | reverse complement strand
GGAAAAGACTTGACCACACCCCATTGAGGGTAGTTTTCCCCCACTCCCTACAGAAGTGCACATGCCCTCTGGCAATAACATATGTATAAATTTAAAAAGGAAGAGTCAGAGTGAGCATGTAGCATAGTGGTTAAAGCACTGGCCTCCCACATAGCCTACTATGGTTCATAGTCCTAGACCTGGGGGCTTGGAAATCGTGCCAGGCGTATGCATGTGAGTGTTCAAAATCCCAGAAGAATAGAGGAGAAGGCATTGCAGTATTACTATCTCCCCCTGGGGGTGGGAAGTGGAAGTAATGAATTCTCACTTTCCCTTCCTCTCTCTAGTGAGTACACGTACCCCATGGCAAAAAAAGGAAAATAAAAAGTGTCTGATATAAAAGTTTTATCTTCATATTTTAAAAATTAAATAAATAAACTAAATAATTTTCAAGTAAAACCTAAATTGTCAGAAGGAGTCTCAAGAATCATCTTGTGAAAAAGCATATGCTTGAATTACTTTTAAATCTTCAGAGGTGTTTAATAATACTAATAAAGAGCATGAGTCCTCCTGAATAAGATGTTCTCATTAAAAAACAACAACAAAAAAACCCAAAAAAACAAAAACAAAACATTGCAACAAAATCACCTGGATTGCTTATTTCTGGGCTTTAAAGATGAAGTCCAGCTGTCTGCATTTTTAGTAAGCTTTTATCACCATATTGTTAGACTCTATATTTTGGAAGATATGGATAACTATTTGAAAACTAGAAATTACTGTTAATCAGTTGCATTCATCACTTAATCATTTTTTTTTTTTTTGTAAGAGATTTTTGCTATGGGGCATGTGTGCTTGCCTGAGGGACAGCAAGAAATCATCCCCCAAGGGGATGGCCATGCTGCCATCCCTTCTTCTCTATTCTCAACTTGGGATTCTGGGCGTACATACACATGCACTCAAAGTGAGTTTAAGCTGCCAAGTCCAGGGCTTGAACTGCAGCCGACTACATGGGAGTTCAGTGATGTAATCATTATGCCAACTGCTGGCCCCACATTTTAAGATTTTTATTTTTGCTACAGAAAGTGTGTACTCACCAGAAAGAGAGAGAGAGAGAGAGAGAGAGAGAAGACACACAGAGAGAAAATGAGAAATTATCCTCCAGAAGGGATGGCCATATTGCAATTCCTCTTCCATTCTCCTCTCAGGATTTTGGGCATGCACACACAGGTACCCAGTGTGATTTTTAAACAATTGGATCCAGGACTCAAACCGAAGAGTGAGCCATGTGGTATCCAATTTTTACCACCACGGTATTAGCTGTCCCCCCCCCCCCCCATCCCCCCGCGGTTTGCGCGCCCCCCCCCCCCCGCATTTATCACTATTTTAGTCATAGTCATGTGACTTCAGATTCCATGGGACTCAGTGTTATAATTGCCCTTCTATTTCTTTACTCCAGAGTGGCTTCCCTGTTGCTCAGAACTCTTAGGAAAAAACATCATGGTATTTTCCTTCCCCTTCCAGAAAACCTTATGAGTTCTGGATTCCATTCATCGAGGTCCTTCTCTCAAAGCAAAGGGTGTGTTGTAGTCATAGTCATGTGACTTCAGATTCCATGGGACTCAGTGTTATAATTGCCCTTCTATTTCTTTACTCCAGAGTGGCTTCCCTGTTGCTCAGAACTCTTAGGAAAAAACATCATGGTATTTTCCTTCCCCTTCCAGAAAACCTTATGAGTTCTGGATTCCATTCATCGAGGTCCTTCTCTCAAAGCAAAGGGTGTGTTGTTCTGCTTGTTTGTTTTTAGAGTTCAGTCATAGGGTTTGGCTTGTGTGTCCATTCATGGAGGTCCTTCTTCTCTCAAAGCAAAGGGTGTGTTGTTCTGCTTGTTTGTTTTTAGAGTTCAGTCATAGGGTTTGGCTTGTGTGCTAACTGGAGAGACATAGAGTCAGAGAGAGAGGGAAAGTGAGAAATTGCTACCTAGGGGGAATGACCACACCACAATCGCCTCACTTTCATTCTCCTCTTGGGATTTTAGAGATACAAGCATAAGCTCCTAGTGTCTTTTTCGAGCCACTGTGTTCACGACTTGAACAGGCAGTCAGCCATGTGTGAAGTAACCACTACACCATCTGCTGGTTCCTAGATGTCCCACCTTTTAATATCATCTTATTAACGTTAGGATTTAAACGTAAGAATTTTGGGAGACAGAAACTTTCAGTATATAGCGGAAGCCTTTTTCAAGTATGGCTATTAAACATTAGTGACTTGTTTTGCTTTCTACTTATAAGCAAAGTCTAGAAAAATAGGTCTTAACACCTATCTATACTGAAATCATCTGAGATATTTTGTTTCTAACCTCAAAATAATTTAATTAAACACTACAGGACTGGGACACTTCTCAGGTAATTCTAATATGTAATCAGGCTAGAACAACACTAACCTTGGATAGTGGGGTCTAGGATGGGACAGCGAATTGGCCTTTCTAAAATTATAGTTGCTGTTGGTCTGGGAATACAAACTGAGAATTCTTATAGTGACCTTTGGCATCAACTCCATTTCCTTGAAGCAGAGAAGGAGGTAGTCGGCCTATTGCCAGAGAATTTGAAATGCAAACAGGATGAGATTTAAGTTCATTCATTTGTTAGGTTCCTGGTTCACTGTTGTAACAAATACTGTCACCTGTACCCTCACTGCCTCTTCTCTGACTTTGTTATGCTTTAGTCAGGCTTTCTATTAATGCAACAAACCTGACATCAAAAGGTAATCCAATTTAATATTATAACACCTCACTTTGTCCAAGGTGAATTCATTATGTAACACTTCCACTTTTAATAGCAAGAGCTTCCTGAAAAAGCAAAACAGATATCGTGTACAAAATCCATGTGGTCAAGAGAATCTGTTTTACACAGAAGGAAGCACTCCAAGTTTTCACTCTGAATCAAATTACTCCTAATTTATTTCAAATTCTAACTGGATTGATAATCTAATTTTTTAGTTTGCAGTACATTCAAATCAGCAAAGTGCAGTGTGAGCAATTATTAAAGGTAGCAATAAGTGACAGCTAATAATTTAAAAAGTAGAGACAGAAAAAGTGATAAAAAGCAAACAGAAGAATTCAAGAGGCGAAGAACTTCAGTACCCTTGCATTTTAATGTCCCTGAAAACAACACTGAATTGCTAATAAAAACAGGTACATCATGCAAAGTTAAACAGCAGGACTAAAGTGCATTAAGATGGGAACTAATCAAGGTTAAGGTGAATAATCACAACTCACTGGATGAATTTATTGTTTGTCAGGCATTTTTCTAGTGCTTTCATGAACTAGATTCAATCGTCATATTACTCCTGTGGAAGGATCACAATTCAATGCTCCCTTTATCAATGAAGAAAGCAAGCATGTACAAGTTAAGTACTTTGCCCAAGATCACATGGCTGAAAGGGAAGAGAAGATATTTATACCTAGAGTTGTTTTTCAGAGTCCGTGTACTGAGCCACCTTCCGCACCTGTTCTGCCATGGTAGGTTTGCTATCAACTACTCTCATCTTCATGAGAAAAGTAGTAACTAGTATGGGGATTACATTTGTCATGTGTGTGTAATGTTTTTCTTCTTCTTTGTTTAAATAAAGAAGATCTCCTTGAATATGAGTAGTTGGAGGGAGGACTTCAAGTACTATTAGACAAGCACTAAGACTGTATGAGAATTTAGCTGACAATTAATTGGTTTTTATCCTATGATTTTAGCAGTTTATGCTAAAAAATATGTCCCAAGGGAAAAAAAAATCACTTCCAGAAACTTTCTGAAAAATCTTCTAATTTGAATTTTAAGAACTACTGCAAAACAAATTAAAAGATTGCTTTTTTTTTTTTTTTTTAGTAGAGCTCTCTAGAGCCAAATAGATACATAACCATTGTGATTGTCAGCCAACAGCATGCAGACTCCATGGGAAATAAAATAACCATCCAAAGAACACAGGCTTCTGTTTGTTGAATTAAAAGAACAGTTCCATTAGCTTTGTGGCAGAGAGAATTAATAAACATTTGGTCTTGCTCTAACAGTCAGCCAGTGGAAAGCCATACTACAAATCCTGCAGCATGTCTGATGATATATTTTTAAACTTTTGTTTGGCAAATTGAATGTGAACATTCCAATAATCAGAACAAAATATTTCAGTTACTTTAAAAAAAATACAATTAGTACATTAAGAATTCTGCAGAAAATTTCTTAAATTTTCTAGTACATTCTCTTTAAAACTGGATGATTTTCAATGCATATGAGAGAGAAAAGTCAGTTGTGAGGAAGCTGTTATTCAGAGAATATGGAATTAAAAAGAGAAACAAGGGGCCCAAACACTTATGCAGGGGTAAAACGTGACACTCTGAAGTCTGATCCACCTGGAGATTTTGGATTTATATCCAGAGAACTTCCTGAAAATGCCACTACATACATACCCAGGATCTGGGGGTGGCTGAGGCTGAGATTAGATCTCAGAATGAAGATACTGTTGAGGGTACTGTTTCTCTGTTTCTTTCTCTCTGTCTCTTTCTCTCTCTCTCAGAAGAAATATTGGGCTGTCAGGAAAGTATGATGCATTTTTGCATAGGAAACTATAGAAAAATACTTTTCTATAAATACTTTTTCTTTAAAAGTCATGACTTTTCAAACAATCTAATAAATGAATTAACTTTAAAAAATACTTGAAAAGGGAAACAAGAGTTGGCTTGATTAAATGAACCTGAAATTCACATTTCTCTTAATGTCCATAAAGTTCATCCATTCATATTTGTTTGTTTATCTCATTATCTCAGGTGAATTAATCTAACTTTATTCTAGTATCAGCCTTAAAGAATTGCTTAGTTTATTATTATTCTTAATTTTTGTATTGAGGCTGGTGAACTCTGCTTGGAAAATTATTTTTGACCAAAGCCTTTTTTGCATTACTACATGGTGAACGCATTGTTTTAAGTGCTGTATAGAAATCTAAAAATGCTTTTCTAGGAAAAATGTGTGCTATTCCTATAGTTTACTCTCATTTAGTGGTGGGATAATTTCCTTCAGGGCAAACATATTGCTCCAATTTCTCATATTACAAACAGAATAAAACCCTACTTAAAGTACTTCTGATTTTCAACATGTGTACAGTTTTATTGAGCCAGTATTATATCATACTAGCATGTCAGGAATTATAATGACTTGAACCAATCCCATATTAACTTCTGTCTAAAGCCTTCTAGAGAGAAGCAATAGAGAAGAGAGTCTAGATATGTTTATTATCAGCTCTGATCTTATGTCTGTTAAGAATCACAGAACTTCATTTGAACTTGAACTTCACTATTTTAACTTCTTATGTGATAATTCACCCTTCCCAAATACTATCCTTAAATACTCTGACTAAAATTTGCCCAATATCCTTATTAAAGAGTCACATGAAAGTCATTTCAAAACTTATTTTAAACCTACTATAAAGAGCAAAATTTACTATATTACTCTGTACCTCATGTGTAAAACTCTAGATAATAAATTTTTCTTCTAAATCAGTTTTTCATAGAGGAATTTGAAATTTCTTGTATCTCTCTTTTGCCCACATATACTAGGAAACTCAGAGGCAAAACATGAGGTTAGTGATAGCGGATAGAGGAAACTTCATTATATTTATATTGACTTGATTTATACTGACTAGATTCTTGTTACTTATCTTTGTTATATATGTCTTTAAGTCTCAAAATTGTTTTGAAAAAGAGTGCATACATAAAGCCAAAACTCAGCTTTGTTTTATCTTTCATATAAAGTTGTAGAGAGGATATTTTTAAAAGAAGTTTTACATATCAAAGTATTTTAGCTATTATGATGGATCTTGAAAAATGAATCTTTCTCTGCTGTATTTCTTTTCATTTTTTTATTGAGTATAATCAATAAACAAGCACTCACTATCCATCTCAAAAACATGCAGTCATATTTCATGTTCAAAACTAAACACCTTCTGTGATGAATTACAGTCATTAGCAAGATGATTGTCTGTACAGAAACTTCACACCACTCAGAAATGACTGAGCAGCTGACAGAAAAGGTAGGAGGGAGCAAAGGCGTTTCTGGTCCCATCACTTTCTGGTTCTCAAATGTAAATATTTCTGAACCTAAGCAGCTCTGCTTGACACTCCATCCAACTAAACTCTTAAAACAGATTCAACATTTTTGTGGCTGTTGTATTTCCAAGTAATGAGGAAGTTTCTTCCCAATGTCGTTTGTCTCTAGTGCCCAGGGTAGGACAACCCCTACTGTAGCTTTATCCAGTAAGTAGACAGATCCCCTTTGAGAAGTCAACATAAAGAAGAATACATTTTACATGTATTACCTTGCTTTCTGGAGAAGCTATCTCATTCAGAGCTACTTTTTCATTATATCAGGAGTCAAATCCTTAGAAGGGATATGTAATGAGAACACCAAGACCAAGAGTTAAGAAAATTAACTTAATCAGACTTTACCTATTGGCTTTACCCAGATACCTCAAAATTTCTGCCAACAAAGCAGGGTGAAACGATATATGGAATCATTTTATTCTGTCTTTCTCATCATCAAATTATCTAAGAGATTTAGTGGGATGATTTTCTTCTTGGGATTAATTCATTCCCTTTCATTTTTGTTAAACTCTTTCCTTACTGCCTCTTACAAAATTCATATCCTTCCCCAACTTCACCTCAACCAACTTTTCTAACTCTTTTCCTTCTAGTTCAGCAGTTTTTATACTATAATGAGCATAGGAATCATCATTTAGTGCTTGTTAAACACAGGTTGCTGTACCCCAGCCCGAGGTATCAATTCAGTAGATCTGACATGGAACTTGAGAATTTACATTTCTAACAAATTCTGGTAATGCTAAAGTTATTGGTCCTAAATCACTATTTGACAAATTACTGCTAAATATTATCAAACATACCAGAGAGAAGACCGTAATTCCTACCTAAATTCCCAGTGAAGCAATTGAGATGATTTCAATGACTTGCAACTATAGCTGGGAGCCTGCTGGTTTTTATTCAGTCTTGGCCATACAATTGTTTTCTGCATATACACAAAATTGCCAGATGGAAAGACTGGACTTGAAGGCCCTTCCAGGTTTTTATGAATAGCTATTCACTTGCAGTGTTCAGGCCCCTTTTCCAGTGTTGTTTTTTTCCTCTGAGGCCTTAGGTAAAACATTAAATTTTTTTTTTTTTTTTATTCATGACCAAGCTTGTATGAGGACCACTGAGAGTTAGAATGAGAGGAGGCACAAAAAAGAGAAAGAGAAAAACAAGCACCAGCCATGTGATTTGGGTCACATTACAATCCCCTTCCACCAGTCTTCTGCCTGTTCAAGCCTAGGCATTCACCAACATACCACATTTCTAATTGACAAGGCTAAGAACTTGAACAGTATTTGCCAGATGAGATCTGTCTTTTCTGGAGCCATATATCACTGCTGTGCGGCCCCCCCTTTATTTTTAAATTTTTGCAATAGGGCACATGCACTTGCTGAGGGAGCCAGAGAGGGAAAGTGAGAACTCATTCCCTAGAAGGTTGGCCATGCCTTTTCCTCCAGTCTTCTCTTGGGATTTTAGGCACACATGGACTCATACCCAGATGATTTTTCAGGTCGCTGGGTCTGAAACTAGAACTGCTTTTGTTCTTGGGGGAATTCAGCACCTTAATCACTACACCACCCACTGACCCTGGAAAATATTCTTTATCAGTATCTCTCCACCACCTGTCACGAACCTCTATTTTCACTCCCTTATTATATATATCTCTCTTAATGTCAGCCCTCACCCTCACCTCTGCCAATCTAGTTATATTATTGAATGTCACAGGAACTTAATTCAAGTATGAATGAATCTACACGTGCTAGCATAGTGTAAATATATTAGATTCTGTGAAAGGCAATGTATCAAACTTCTCAAGTATGGGGATAAAGAGAAAATCAGGTAGACATTATTTTTTTTTAATAAATCAAAACGCCTTTAACTCTATTTCTATCTTGGTAGATAATTTTTTTCACTTTTTGAAAAAAATACTTTTTTGATATTTCAATCCCCAAATTCAACACTGGAAGAATCGAATATAGCTGGAACTTTTTGTCACATTCATATTTGTATTGAACATATGTGATGTATATTCATGATATTAAACATGTTACTAACTTTGGTTTTGAGAAGAAAGGAGAGAGTTTGTGGAAGACAGACATTCAGAAAATCAATGATGTACAAGATAATTCCAAAAGAATGACACAAAATAAGTCATGGAAAGCAAAAGAAAAAAATAATCCCTTCTCACAAGAAACTTTTTAGAGACTATGAAGTAGTTAGTACTTGAGTCGGTTCTTCTGTAAAAGATAAAATAGATGGAAATGGCTAACAACAAACATAATCTGGGACCAGCAGTTGGCATAATGGCTATGTCATTGGACTCCCATGTGGTTGGCCATGGTTCTAGCCTGGACTCAGTCGCTTAAACTCACTCTAGGTGCATGTGCGTGCGTGCCCAAGATCCTGAGAGGAAATGGAGGAGAAGGGATTGCAGCATAGCCATCCCCCCTGGGGGGGAGATTTCTTACTTTCGGTCTCTCTGTCTTTCTGGTAAGCACACATGCCCTATAGCAAAAATCTCTCCAAAAACAAACAAACAAACAGAATCAAACAGAATTTATCCCCAAATAGTCATTCCATAGATCCAGGAAGAGCAGTCTCTATTCCTACACCATTTCTCCCACTATGGGTTTAGTATTTTTCAAAGACAAATAGTAATCAGGATTAAAAAGTCTTGGTGCAAGTCTTTATATTAGTATAATAACATTAATATTAAAGACACATTTTTATTGTTGTGATACAGGGATCAAATGAAAGAATATCTATGAAACGATCACAAATTAGAAAGCTCTACACAAAGGTCTTTAGAGTTTGTCATCTTCTTATTGGACTGCTCAGTTGTGACTTGCATTTTCAGAATCAGGCCATTCATCTTGTCCCTGCAGTTAGAATAAGCTCAGCTATGCTTCCAATGAAAAGAGAGAGGCTCTTACTAACTATACAAGTCCTCTGGAAGTCATTTAATGAAGATAAAATTACACTGAGATTACCTCGTCATTTGGCCATAGCACACAGGAGTAGTCTCTGAGTTATTCATACGTAAGTGGAAACACAGTAGAGGATATAGAGTAAACCACCCCTTTTTTGTTCAGTTCTACCTTTTAGAAAATCCTGAATTCTCTGGATCCATCCTGATATACCTAACTACTTCCAAACTTCTTCCACTTAGACTTCTAGATCTTCTCCTGGACAAACTGTGCTGTGTGACAGCTTGTTTTATTTTCCAAGTTCAAAATAATAGCTACTATCATTCTCTTGTAAAAATTGAGCTGATAGAATCTGACAATTCTTTGTTGCACTGATAATAGGTGCAATTAGAGATATATTATATATTTTCATAAGATAAGAATTTTATAAAGCACACTTTTCAAATTTGTTATCAGTATGCATTTTAAATTCCAAGTAGTAAATTCAAACTAGATCACAAACAGTAGGTAACTTAAGTGAGGTGATTATTTAATTAAAAAAATTCACAAGTAATGACTTGGCAATGCCTAAATAACATGAAGCTCAGTACAAGTTTCCAGAAACAAGAGCTGTTCATCAGGTTGGAAGGAAATCAATTAAAAACTGAAAGGAATGGCTTGAGGGTAGAATTAGGGAAACTAGCTGACACCAAAGACCAGAATAGGAAGTAGAATTGAGATGATTACAAAAGTGGATGATTTTTTTGGTGTGCCTCGTCTGCCACTAATGAGCTGTGTAAACTCATCTGTCATGTCTCAACTGAATCAATTTGACAATTCAACATCAGGTCTTTTTGCCTCTTCCTTGGCTCTTCTAAACCCTGTAGCTAGAAATATCTTTGTAAATTCAAATCTTATCATACTATTGTCAACCTTAAAGCCCTTATAGGTACTTTATCACTCCTAGGATGGAAGCCAAGATTATAAATTTGATCCATAAAATGATGCATGACATGGCACCTGCCTCTCTTACATCCTCTCTCTACACCTCCAATGCCCTCTTAAGCTCTTTTCTCTAAAACAGTACACACTATATGTGTGTGTGTGTATGTATATATGTATATACTATATATTATACACATGCGCACACATATGTGTATGAAAACAGTATCACACTATATGTGTGTGTGTGTGTATGTATATATGTATATACTATATATTATACACATGCGCACACATATGTGTATGTATATACACATATACATATACATACATATTATGCGTGCGCATGTGTATAATATATAGTATTACACCTTATTTCTTAAGTTCTAGATTCAAATTATGGTTCTTCTAGTCAACAAAGAAGATTTATAACTGTTAAACAATTCACACATTAACACTATATACATAGTTAAGAACTTACCTTTTCTTTTCCTTACTAATTCATTTTGACACTTAGCCCAGGGTCCACTTTCCTTAAAAAAGACTTCTTTACTATCTATTTAGTGAAAGAAGTTGCCCTTATTTGTTTCCTCAGTGCTCATTCTGTAGAGGGGTATAAAAATTTGATCACTGTGGAAAGCAATTAAAAATTGATTTTCATATATGCCTATTCCTTGAGCCTACAACTTCTCAGAGCGTGAGCTTCATTATTTCTCTGTATAACTTCAGTGCCTATTGACTGTTAAGTTTTTAGTAACAATAATAAATTTAAAAGTGAAAGAATGGAGCCAGCAAGTGGTATGGAGATTCAAGAGGGCTGGATTTCTCACGGCTGACTGAACAGTTCTTGTCAGTCCAGTCCTGGACCTGGAGGCTTGAAAAACAAGCCAGGTGCATGTGCATGTGCATGTGTGCCTAAAATCCTAAGATAAGAATGAAGAAGAAAGAAATGGGGCATCGCTAATTCCTGGAGATGATTTCTCACTCTCCCTGCCCTCTCTTCATTTCTCTGTTTCATGGTATAGCAAACATAAAAAAAAAAAAATAGAATGAAGATATGGCCGGACAATAAATTAAAGCAGTATTTTAACTTTAAATAGATGCAAGTAGGAACTGAGTATGAAATTTAATGTCTTTCTCTCCACCTGCCAAACTATACTAGTATTTGTATGAGGAATTCCTACATTTATCCTTTCTTCACTGCCTAGAAGGTACAAAGATCTTAACAGTCCATGGGAGATGATGGAAAAGGTCATGTCTACTCAGCTTATACTGTTCTAGGTAGACTAAGAGGTCTAATAACTCTAGGAGATAATGCACAGGGAATCTCAAGAGTTTACCCCTCATAAACCAGCTTATAACTAACATGACAGATGAGATTTCTAATTTTCATACTACATTTTTTACTATTTCTTATCAGCAAATTAGAATGCCAATATAGTAGCTGCAATAATTAATTAATTGTAGTACAGTTACCTTTACAGGCTTAGAGCTAAAACCTTGTGACCTTATATTCAAATTTATGCTAATTATCCCCCAGAGTGTTTTATAGATCTGCTCCAAGCTTAGCTAAAATTCTGAATTCTGTTGTCTTTGAGGAGCCCCAAAAGCTTAGGTTGAGGGGGTTAAGTCACAAGAACTGGGAAAGTTTTCAAAACATGTAATGGCAAGCATATTTCTCTTTTCCTATTATTTCATAGAGGGAAAAAAAAAGACAGGGAGGAGAGAAGGAGTGTAGGCAACGCATTTTATATCTGTGTGATGTGACTAGTGGACAGACAATGTAGCAGAAAACACGTCCATAGCAGCAATAGCACCATTTGCCTAAGAAACAAGATGAGTATGAAAGAAATCAACAATTAACGAGCAGAAGGTATTTATACGTGACATGGGAGAGATTTCTCTTTCTTCTTTCTTTCTTTCTTTCTTTCTTTCTTTCTTTCTTTCTTTCTTTCTTTCTTCTTTCTTTCTTTCTTCTTTCTTTCTGTCCTTTTTTTTAAAGAGAGATTTTTGCTATAGGGCATGTGAGCTTGCCAGAAAGACAGAGAGCCAGAGAGCCAGAAAGAGAGAAATCACCCCTTGGGGATTGGCCATGCCACAATCCCTTTTCTTTCATTCTCTTGGAATCTTGGGCATGCATACACACGTGCTTGGTGTGACTTAAAGCCACCAGGTCCAAGATTCAAACTATGTAGGATCCCAGGGACATAATCTTTATGCCACCTGCTGGTCCCAGGACAGGAGATTTATAACGGACAACATAAAAACCGCAACTGAAACACATCTCTACATTCTTTCCACGACAATGAATTAACTAGATAACAAGGTCAAGATGATCATGCCCACCATTAATAACTGGAATGAGGAAATCAATTTAGATTAAATGTTAGATTGGAACCATTTTTTCCTAAAAAATGATGTTGATCAATGTGTTGCTAAAGGTGCAAAGAGGTCTACTAAGCTGGGCAGCTCTGTTTATGCTTCTACCCATGCTTTTTCACCTTGCTCTGTACTTCAGGTGACTGATGTCTAAGGCTTGCATTAAGGGTCTGGTTTGTCTCCTAGCCATCTGTCAAGTTCATGCAGCAGATGGTATCAGATAGGCATAAGAGGGAAGGAGTAGACTGGTCTGAATATGTACTCCCCATGTTTCCTCTCTGAGGGTTTGCTACTGACTGACTGCCTTCCTGACAAAAATTCACCACTCTTTGATGTGGTCTTCTCAACGCAGCCCTCCTTGTCTTTGGGTTTCATTTATTTATTCAATCCTCTTCAAATTACTCAATTAACCTATTTATTTTCTCACAAGCTTCTGAGGATACATTGACATCATCAAAAACTTCTAGTTGTGGTAGATAGAATGCCCACAAACATGGTGAATGTCCCTAAAACCCAGTGAACTTTCTGTAAGAAGTGTAGTAAACACCAACTTCATAAAGTGACACAGTACAAAAAGGGCAAGGATTTTCTGTATGCTCAGGGAAAGTGACATTATGACAGAAGGCAGACTGACTATGGTAGACAGACTAAGTCTACTTTCCAGAAAAAGGCTAACTACAGAGTATGTTGAGGCTTGAATGTGTTAAGCCCAACTACATATCTAAGAGAATGCTGGCTATTAAGAGATCCACGCATTTTTAACTGGGGAAATAAGAAGAGAAAGGGTCAAGTAATCCAGTTCTGAGCTTCTTCTTTTGTTTTATTATGAGGACAATAAAATCTTCAGAATGTTCACTCCATTTGATTACAGTTGTTCTTTTAGTGAAGGAATAAAGTAATCAATAAAATTCTCCTTGGAAAAACTGAAAAAAAAAAAGAATTAGTTGTAACAAAATAAATTGGAAGTTCTGTAGAAGAAAATTAGCAATGTATATTGAAATTAAAAATATTATTTTGACCCATTGACTCAGCACTTTCACATAACTATCCTATCAATATGAGGGTACTTCATAATGTCTGTGGAAAAATTGAATTAAAGTACAGGTTTATTTTGGTGCAAAAGTATTTTAAAACCCATACATAGGTTTTTCATAATATGGACTTTCCACAAACTTTTTGGAGACCCCATGCATATGTACTAGCATATTGCAAAATGACAAACAATTATTATAGGTTTATGATATAAAGTATTAAAAACACTCCATAGAAGGAAGATGGTCCTACAATGGAATATCATGTAGCCATTAAAAAGATAAAACAGCTCTTTGTGTGCATATATATGCACACTCATAAATGTATACACACACATATATGACATGGAATAATCTTCAAGGTATAATGTTAAAGAAGGAAAGAAAAATATGGGTTAATATACTTCCATTTGTATAAAATATTTGTGCAATTATATATATATATATGTATATATATATATATATATATATATATATACACACACACACATAAAATTCACATAAATAGACACATAAATTCATCCTTTGCAGACACTAAACATGCATGTATAATCTCAGAAAGATGGTAAAGTATTAAGTATGGTTGTATTTCAAGAGCAAACTGAATGGCTAGGACTGGCATGATAGGTCATAGATGAAAACTACTGACCTTTGTTTTGGAAACTGAATGGTATGTTGTCTACATTGTTATCTGTTAACAAATAACTAAATTTAAATTTTGTCTGTATGGTTCCTACACAGATTTATTTTTCTCTTTTTTCTTCTCCCCTGCTTTTCTTTTTCTCTTCTTCTTCCTCTCTTTCTTTTTCTTCTTCTTCCTCTTTCTCTTATTTTAATTTGCTAGAGAACATAAGCTTGCCTGAGAAAGTCAGAAAGAGCGAGGGGTCGGGAAAGTGAGACAAGCACTC
>NW_006159486.1:1115982-1123603 GCF_000334495.1 Tupaia belangeri chinensis | reverse complement strand
CACCCTCCATGGGGGCTAATCACACAGCAATCCCTTCTCCTCCATTTCTCACTCCAGAGTATTTCTCACTCCGTTTAGGATTTTGCCTACACATATGTACACACCCTACATATTTTTTTTTTCCTGGGCCTAGGATTCAAAGTACAAGTGAACCATGTGGAATCCAGCTGCCTTAACCACCACATCACTGGCTAGCCCAAGGATTTCCTTTTTCTTCTTTCTTTATTTCTTTCTTTTTTTTATTTGAGAGATTTTTGCGATAAGGTGCATGGGTTCACCAGAGAGAGAGAGAAACAGAAAGCAAGAAATCACTCCCCAGGGTGCATGGTCACACCACAAGCCCTTCTCCTCCATTCTCCTCCCAGGATTTTGGGTACACACACACAAATGCACCCAGTCTGAGTTTTAAGCTGCTGGTGCCAGTGCTCAAACCATGGTCGACTACATAGGAGCCCAGGGACTTGACCACCTAGGAGTCCATTATGCTATCTGCTGGCTGGTCCCCCAATGATTTTTTTTTTTAATGTAGATAGTGAAAGAAGGAAGTCTTCAGGTAATGTCATAATCAACTTAATTCAGGTTGTTTTAATAAAAGAACTGTTCAGACTTCAACATTACAAATGTGTGGACACAGGGATGAAATTGACTATTGGTCATAGATCTGTGGAAACAAATCTAGTCAGAGAGCTAACCCCTCTAAGAATAGGTTGATGGCATAATGCCTATTACCCAAGAGGTACATCATATAATGTTAAGTTCAGCCTAGAATATCATGGATTTTTATGTGGATGTCGGAGGTAATGTAGGAATGGATGGACCGAAATAATCAAATAGACAAGACACTGAAATTGGAGGTATTTGAAGTCTGAAAGATGGAAATTATAGACATGTTCAGGGATAAAAAAAAAAAAATCCATTCAAGGCAGGACCCTAGCTGGTAGTAGGCATCGAATTATTGAGGATGTAGAATAGGCATGAGAGTGGACTAGTAATGAGAAGAGGACAAGTTTTTTCTAGAACTATGAGGCTGGCCTATGTAAGGCAGCATGTCGGAGTCTCAGAGTCAAGTGACATTTAGATTCAACATCAGTCTAACAGGGAACTGGGCAGTGGGGTTTGTCTAAGTGGGTAGGTCCTATGACCTGGTGCGCTCAGGTCCACAAGGCATGCCCTTATAGGCAGTGAGACCACGCTGCCTTCTTCCTACTGCCCTCTGCTGTGATTGTCTGACAAAGGAAGCACACTGTAAGTATTGGTTAGATGAACAAAAATGAACTAGACTAGCAAGAAAAATTGCAGTAGGCCTAGGTCCAGAGGTAGGCTGCATCCATAATATTTACAAAGAGAAAATAGGAGACAAAAACCTATTAAATGACTTTGTAGATAAAAATGAATGGGCTTTGACCTACACCTTGACCCCCCACAGCCTGAAGACACCTTTATGATACTTTACTGCTCTAGTTCGATGTCAATGGTTGACAAAAATATAAGTCAAGTCAACATTCAGTTTGGACACTTAAAGAGACAGGGGCCAGACGGTGACTCAGCAGAATAGCACAACACTGTGAGGCAATCCCACATAAGAAAGTTTACAGTTCAAGTCTGAAGACCCATCTAAGTATGTTGGGCATGTACTTGCCAAGGATCCAGAGCTGGCTGAAAGCTGGGCAAGACCGTATTGAAAGTGTTCTCTCTCTTTCTCTCTCTCTCTCTCTCTCTCTCTTATTTCTCTCACTCATGTAAGAAAATAAATAAATAAACTTAAAAAAAATAAAATCAGGAAAAAATAGAGACAAGACCTTTTTTATCTAAACCACCTTTCCTTTTATATATACATACCATTTTCTGGTTTTCAGCTACTTTTTCAAAAATATTTCTGTTTACCTGAGAGACTGTAACCTATCAACAGAGTAAAAGCAAAAGCAAGAAGGTCTCTGCAGAATTGTACTCAAAGCAGAAGCACTAAAAATAGCCTGGTGTCTTATCTCAGCCTTCTTCCTTTCATTTAGAGATAGATCCAAAAAACCTGCTGCCTAAAAGGATGTAACAGTTCAAAACCAACCAACGCTTCAGCAAAAAACTGCATTTTGATCTGTGAGTGCACCTTTTTTTAAAAAAAAAAAAAAATTTTATAGGCTTATTTTCCTCATGACAGTTTCATTGCATTTGTTGGGTTGTAAACCATGTAAAGCTCAGCAATAAAATGACTGCAATCTGTACAAGTAATAGCAAGCATGTCTCATAAACAAGATAAGTTGTGCCTTGCCAATATTGCTACACTTCATAAATATGAACTCAAGTCTGTTTTGTGTTTTCTCGAACAGTAGCATAGTTTTATTTTAATTAAACACAACATATAAAATATTAATTTATGAAACAAACATCATTGTTTTTAAAAGATTATATTAAATTAAATTATACTGCTCTTGCTATAAAGCCAGGCACAAAAGAACCATTCTGAATTTTAAGTGGATTGATACAGTTCAAGTGTCCATCAATAAAAACTATATTAGGAGCACAGTAATGCTACCATGAATAAATGAGCTATTTATATTTCCTGATAATATAAGTGCTTCTATGAACTCATTCCAATTTCTATACATTAGGCATTTCAGCTGTGTAGTAATTAAGAAACTATAATATCTACAGAACAAAGGTAGATGCTGCCAGAGACATTGTATGCAGTAGATTTTAAGCATTTTGCTTTATCAATGACATAATTCATTGTCACATTTTATTAGATCAGATCTAGATAACTTTGATAAGCCAAATGAAGAGTCCTTGAAGGTGATTCCTACGTAAGACCTGCAGTGCAAAGCAAAGAACACAGAGCTAAAAATGCAAAATATGTGTTTTATTCCTAGCTCTGCTACTAACAAGCTGTCAGCCTGTTACTTCTTTGTGATAGGGCACTGCACTAAACTGACCTCCAGCATACAGATTCCATGATCCTCTCCCAAACAGCTATGGACCCAGGTTTTGTAGGGCAGATATATATAAATTGGCTTGCTTTTATGAAAAAGAGTACAAAATTACAGATATGAAAAGAAGTATAAATATAAAAGTCAGTATTTATTTGGAATAAAAAAGGAAATCACAGCAAATAACTGGGTTTTTTCCATGTACCTTTAGATAAATCACCAGAAGTGCTTCTAGAGCTTTGCTTTTGTTTTGCAGTGCAATCCCTCCCCACCTGGAATACTCTCCAAATCCTTTCAGTTATAGGGCTAAGGAAACTAGAGGCCCTGAAGCAGGAGCTTTTTTAACTTAATAGAAAATATGCCGCTGCTCCCAAATGTTCAGAACCCTCTATCACATATTAGTTAGAAAGATTTTATTTAAATTCTACCTTTATCATTCTGCTACCTGCTCCTTAGCTTACCCTAAGCAACTATTTTTCATTGATTTCTCCATCTTAAAACCCATAGTACTTACAATGTCCACCACACAATTTATCATTTAAAAGCATTAGTTTAGAAGTGAACATAGATTGCTTGCCATTGTTTCAAGCAGTAAAAACACATCAAAGGCATGGAAATTCTTATTCTACCCCACTATAGCAAAGGTGAGCTTCACTACCATGTAGATCATATTTTAAATTAGTTAATTTCTCAACTAAAAGGAAATCTTCATGCATTTTACATTAAATATCATCTTCCCAACTAAATGCCTTTGAGGTACATTTCAACTTCTCATTTCTGTAAAAACTAAAAATGCAAAATGTTATCTTGGATTCAAGTTATAGAAAATTGAGAGATTGGAAAGGAAGCATTGATGTGTTGCCTTATTGTGCTGTAATGAATTTAGGTGCTTTTGAATGCTAAAGAACTATTTCCTATTTCCTTTGGAGTAAGTCACTTTGAAAATAGCTGTTTGTTTCAAATATTATGTCTCAACCCTTAAGAAATCTTAAGCATTTATCTTGGACTTACATATTTTTAGGGGGAAACTCTCAAAACCCAAGGAATAAAAGTGAAAAATAAAAAGAAGATCAAAATTTTCTTCCTATCACAAATTTAACATCTCTGCTACAAAGACCAGTTTTAATACTAAAAAAATAGTATTATCAATATGCTTGAAGAAAATTTAGTATTGTTTGTTTCTTTGATCATCTTGCAAATGAGGCAAATTTATTTTTAAAATTGTAAGTAAGTGTAGTTCCTGTCCTTATGGGATTTGCTGTAATTAACCTTCAGTTCAGGTTTCCAACATTTGCTTCCCCTTGTTTTGGTATAAAAGATGAGGTCCTCAAAAAAATAAGCTGCAAGTCAGTGATTAAATAACTGCTTGCTGTTTAAATATTTCTGGTATGGCACAAGTAGAAAAAAGGTTTGTGGAAAAAAGTAAAAAACAAAATAAGAAAAGAGGAGACGTAATAGAGAAGAGAAAAAATATGTCACATGATAGAGGTAAATGTCCAATAAAGAAATCCATCAGTCAAAAGTTCTTTGTGACAGACGGGACCAGCAGTTAGTGTAATGGCTACGTCGCTGGACTCCTACATAGTCGACTGCAGTTCGAGTCCCAGGCCTGATGGCTTAAACTCACGCTGGGCGCGTGTGCATGCGTACCAAAGATCCCAAGAGGAGAATGGAGGAGAAGGGATTGCGGCGTGGCCATCACCCCTCGGGGGTGATTTCTCACTTTCTGTCTCTCTGGTGAGCACACACACCCTATGGCAAATACCTCTTAAAAAAAAAAAAAAAGAAAAAGGAAAAAGGAAAAAAAAAAGTTCTTAGTGACAGAGACATCCAAAGGGGTTTTTAACATCAGGGTTATTTATATTCAGATTTTAAATTATTTTTCCCATAGTGACTATAATATTCCCTTCACTCTAACCATCCTTGTTCTCCATTGGCAGATGCATCGCACCTGCAGTATAATCTACTACAAATGTAACTGTCTTCAAGGAATGGTTTTTGGAAAAACCAAGGAAAAAGGTCAACATTTTACATATTTATTTACATGAAGCAAAGACTTGCCCCTGGAAATGAGAAACAAATAAGATAAATTTCAGGAGAAAAGGAAACTGGAAGTAGATTTTTGGAAGATTATATGTATCTTAAAGTTTAGAAATCTTGAGTAGGGCATTTTATCTAAGTCTCAAAGATGGTTTCACAGGTTCTGTTTTCCAAAGACAACTATACCAATATATTCCATCTCACATGTTCTTCTTGCAGTATGACATTGACATTTCTCCATTGAGACACATAGATCTTTCTTTGTTCCCTAATTTGACTATGGGCCAAACTTAATGACTAATTGCTAATAAATGGAATATGGCAGAAATTATGGTACATAACTTCCAAGGCTAGGTCATAAAGGCAAGGCAATTTTCTTTCAGGACACTTATTATTGTGATCTTGCCATCATGGTAAATTGAAGCCTAGGCTATATGGAAAGACAATAGATAGATATTCCAGCTAATAGTCACAGCTTAGGACTCAGATGACATCCATCAGCAGCACCAGTCATTTATGTTGGTGGGTTTTTGGATAATTCCACCCCCCACCCCCCAGACTTTGAGTTGAACTAAGTTCCAAATATGGTGGAACAAAGACATGACTTCCATGTTGCATCCTGTCTATATTTCTAGCCCATGGAAATCTATAGGCATAAATATAGTTGATTTACACTACTAAGTTTTGGGGTACCATTTTGCCTGGTTTTAGTACTTGGATTTGATAACATTATATTTTATTTTATTTTGGTCAATCAACCCTACTGACTAACACTTCATTTCCAGAGATATCAGAAATAGAGTTGAATGGATTTACAAGATGCAATGCTAGGTATTAAAAACAAATATCTCTGCCTCTTAAGATATAAAATTTAGTAATGCTAACAAAAGGAGACCTTGGAAGCAAGGCAAGCAAGGCACAGTGGGTAGATAGGTGGGAGAAAGAAAGAAAAATTCATCTGTATTTATCTGTTCATTTAGTTTTACAAATATTCAACTAAGACAGAGAAACAAAAACATAGATTTAGCTTAGCCATTATTTATTGGTCCTCCATGAGGAGTAAGTTTTGGAGTAAAATAAAGGGAAATATTTAAAAGGCAAAATATTGATTAACTTTTTATATTAAAAATGTAAAGCATGCTGGTGTGTATGTATATATTTATATGTACTCATATATATAGAGAGAAAGAGATAAAAGATATATAAATGACTTAATATAAACCTAGTGTATTGCTTATAATAAGAGAGGAATGACTAAAAACTATATGAAAGAGTTAATAATCTTAATATATAAATCACAACACTGAAATTTTCACAGAATAATTAAAATCCTAGAGGAAAATGGTTAAAGACTTTGAATATATAATTTGCTCAAATGGCAGGAACACACATATGCATCAAAATTTATCTTCGCTAATAAACAAAGGTGAAATAATAATATTAATAATAAAGGTTTACCTATGAAAGTTACACAGTGATGGGCTAGCTCTCTTCAATAATAATAGTGAGAGTGAACAAGGTTCAGCATTTCTAGCCAACATGCAATTAGAAAATCACTTTTGGCAAGGAATAATGCTTCTTGGAATTAATATGAAGGAAAATAAAAATATGTACATTGAGACATTTAAAAATAAATGTGTTTTTAATGAAAGTTATTTTATTTTATGATTTCTTATTTATATTTAACTGTACTTCTCTAGAGCACACACTCTAGTTTTTCCAGTATGCATGCAGAATGTGACAATCAAGTCAAAGATATTGCCGTATGCATAATTTTCAAAGGAGAAAATTAAGTGTTTCTTTCCTGAGCTCCATTCATCCACCATCTACTATCCACCATTCCTGTCACCTTACCCTGTCCATTCTGTTTGGTATCTACCCATATCCTCACTACTGTTACATCTTTATGTCTTTCCATTTCTGCAATGTATTTAGCAGGAAGGTAGCAGATCAAGGGGATTCTCCTTAGTATGGTAGGGGTCATCTTAAACCCTCAGACCACAGCATAAAGTGGCTCTGTAGGTAAGCAGATGGAGCAAGAGCAAGATGAGCAGATTTAGAAACCTGAGCCCTAAGAGAACAGATATTTCCACCAGAGATGTTAAAGGATGTTAAAGGATCACACTAATTTACATGAAAGTTCCTCCAGTTTAACACTTAGAGAAAGAATTTTGTTTTAAAATATTATCTGGAAAGTGAGTA
Source organism: Tupaia belangeri chinensis (assembly GCF_000334495.1). Lineage (NCBI taxonomy): Eukaryota > Metazoa > Chordata > Mammalia > Scandentia > Tupaiidae > Tupaia > Tupaia belangeri. Next base: position 1,116,440 of record NW_006159486.1, on the reverse strand, counting down.
GGCGAATCCAGGGAGACTGCATGCCCCATCATTTGTGGGGAAAGATATTTGACTTTAAGAAATCACTTATCAGGACCAGTAGATGGTGTAATAATTGAATTTTGTTTTAAAATATTATCTGGAAAGTGAGTAGGCGAATCCAGGGAGACTGCATGCCCCATCATTTGTGGGGAAAGATATTTGACTTTAAGAAATCACTTATCAGGACCAGTAGATGGTGTAATAATTGCATCACTGGATTCCCACATAGTTGGCCATAGTTTGAGTCCCGGACCTGGTGGCTTGAAACTCATGCCAGGCACGTGTGCAAGCATGTCCAAAATCCCAAGAGGATAATGGAGGAGAAGGGATTGCGATGACCACCGCCCCTGTGGGTGATTTCTTGCTTTCTGTCTCTCTGGAGAGCGCATGCATCCTAGAGCAAAAACATCTCTTAAAAAAAAAAAAAAAAAAAAAAA
>NW_006159486.1:1104519-1114652 GCF_000334495.1 Tupaia belangeri chinensis | reverse complement strand
AGAGAGCAACCTAAACAAAAAAAAACTCTTAAAAAAAAAAAAAAAAAAAAAAAGAAGAAAGAAAGAAATCACTTATGTGTGGAAGACAAGAAGTAAACTTAAAAACAACAACATAGCAACAAGGACCTTCTTCTTAAAACAATCAGTAATCCAGAGAGGACGGGAATATGTTTTCTTATAGAATATAAACAAACTTTTATATAATCAAAGAATAAATTGAATAAAGAAAATTCAAGAGATAAAAATAAACAAAAAGAAGAAAGCAAATTTCACCCTCTGCATTTATACTAGAAAAAATGACTTGTCACTGTTACAGATATTAGAAAATATGAATAGACTTATTTCAAAAAAGATCTGTGGTCTCAAAAAGTTTAAGAAGATGTAGATAACATGATACAAAAGAAAAGCTAATACAAATAATACATTTATTAAAAAAGAAGTAAAGGAACACCAGAAGATAAAAAAGGCAAAATATAATATAAAATGTAAAATCTAAGTAAACAAAAAGGGATACTAGTATCTAAAATGGAATTTCAAACACTAAGTTTAGGCATAGGCATGTATAAAATTGAATACTTACAAAATACAAATGCAAAAATCAGCAACAAATTTAGAAAATAATAAAGATCAAAGAGGTTTCTGACCAACATGGAGCAAAAGGGACCAGATATACTCTTCCCTGCGAAATGACAATAATTAAAGAGTCAGATAAAATATATGACCCAATTCTTTACAAGCCTTTTTACATTAGGAATGAAAAGGGAGAAACTGAAAGATAGGATTCTCTCAGAGGGAAAGCGCACTGTTGCTCAGTTTACTGACCTGAGAAAGTTATCAGACCAGCACAAGGAGGGTGCCATATATGCATCCATCCACCAGATAGCCATGCGTTGAAATTCAGTGAGTCATTCTTAGGGAGTTGAGATGGTGGTGACTTGATCCAATTGTGGCACTGAAATGTGGGTTTTTTTGGAAAGTGATTGAGATTAGACAATGTGATCAGGGTGGGGTTCCCATGACTGATTCCTAGTCTGACAACAAGCACATGGACACACATGCAGTGCTCAAGCTTTTGCCATGTGATATATGTCAGGACTCTGCAGTTACCATCAAGAAGTCCTTGACCTTGGACATCCAAAAATATAACTCAATAAACATAAACTTCTATTCTTTATAAATCACCCAGACTCAGGTTTCTGAGCAACAAGGAAGAGACTAAAATAGAGGGGAGACTTTGGCAGAGCCCAGTAGATTCTTAATTTGAGAGGATGGAACTGAGTGCCAAGAAATCAAAACAGGTGGAGAAAGAGAAAACTTCCCAGGACCAAAAAAGAAAAGAAAGAAAAAAGACCTAGACATCTATGAAGTATCCTCTTAAAATATTCAACAGGGCACTAATCATTGTGAACATGGGTAGGGAATCACCCAGGAGAGAAAGCTACCTTAAATAATTAGATAGAATAGTTCCTGGCTAGGAACTGAGTATATTATTAGTCAATTTGGCAAATTTCATGATACACAGGATATTTGATAGTGGACTCAAGGATCTTATTGCAATAGTTGGGATTAACTTTAGAATAATGTTCTGACCCGACCCCCCCCCCCAAAAAAAAGCTATAAGCAAGATCTAAAATGTTTTTTGTTTGTTTGTTTTTTGTTGTTTTTTTTTTTTTTTTTTTTTTGTCATAGGGTCTATGTGCTCCTAAAAGAGATAGAGAGAGTGAAAGTCAGAATCACCTTCAGGAGAGATGACTACATCACAATCCCTTCTCCTCCTCCATTCTCTCCTAAAGATTTTGGGCATCGTACATACATGCCTGTCATGATTTTCAAGCTGCCAGGCCCAGGACTCAAACTCTGGTTAGCCATATTGGAGTCTAGTTTCTTAACCACCATGCCACCTGCTGGTCCTGGATTAAAATCCTCTTATGTAATTTAACTGTGTCTAAGAATAGATCTCAACAATAGTTATAAGAATATAAAGTACCAAATAAAGTGAAATATATATTGATCACCAGGACAAAAAATGTTCAAAATTAATCCATTATGGGAAAAAAGAATCAATCAATTAAGAAAAAATCAAAATTGACATAGATGTTTAAATTAGCATATAAAGATATTTAAAAAGACATTGGAACTGAACTTGCCAATGCTGTGGAGGTTAAGGTGACTAGGTCCCACATAGGCATCTGTGCAGTTCCAGTCTGGGACCTGATAGCTTAGAAACATGCCAGGCAAGTGTGTGTGTGTGTGTGTGTGCCCAGAATCCTGAAAACAGAAAGAAATGGAGATAAGATTGTGGCATATCATCCCCCATTGAGGAAACTTTGTTTTCCATTTTCCCTTTCTCTCTCTCTATGGTGAGTGTACATACCCTCTGGCAAATTAGGGAAAAACACTTATTATAACTACGTTCCATTTGTTCAAAAAGTCAAGTAGGGACCTAGAAGATTTATATACAAAAATAAACTTCAAGAAATGAAAACTACAATGTGTGAGGTTAAAAATACAATGAATGGGAGTAACAGCTGACTAGATATTGCAAAAAGAAAGACTAGTGAATTTAAAGATAGAAATAGAAGCCATCTAAATGAAACAAAGAAAAATAAGTTTTAAAAATTAGCTGAGCATCAGCAAACTAAGACTTCAAATGGCTTAATAAATGAGGTCTTCGAAAAGTTCATGATAAGTGTCTATTACTAAAAAAAAAAAAAAAAAATGCATGGGTTTCAAAAATTTTGCAGCAAAGTAAATCCTTACTTTAATTCCCTTTCTCCATGAACTTTTTCTTTCCCCCAGGAGATTTTTGCTATAGGGCACATGGGCTGCCAGAGAGACAGAGAGACAGAAAGTGAGAAATCACCTCCCAGGGGAGGCGACCATGCTACAGTCCCCTCTCCTCCATTCTCCCCTTGGGATCTTGGACATGAATGTGCATGCACCTGGTGTTAATTTTAAGCCACCAGGTCCAGGACTCCAATTGCCGTGGACTATGTGGGAATCGGCTGGCCCCTCTATGAACTTTTTAAAGGACCCTTATAATTTATTGTCAGAGACTTCCAAACAGATGAGAGACAAGAGAGTAGAAAAAAATTTGAAAAAAATAATGCTCAACTATCCAAACATAATAAAAATGATGAGTCTATAATTTCAAGAAATTAAAAAACCCACAAGACAAAAATTATAAATATAACCACACACACATACATACACACACACACACACACACACACACACACACATATCTCATAATCAAATGTTCTCAACAATGGTAATTTAAAAACATCTTAAAATCAGCTGAAGAAAAGAAAGAAAGACACATTATGCAGAGGAACAAAGTTAAGAGTGATGCAAGCTTTTTGTCAGAAACTGTACAAATGAGAAGAAAGGAAGCAGGCAAAACAAAGAAAAAGAAAAACATAAAGAAAAATGGAGAGAAAGGAAAAAAGAAAGAAAGAAAAAGACAGAAAGAGGAAGAGAGAAAAAAAGAAGAAAAAGACAGGATGAATTACCCAGAAAAAATAACTTTCCAAAAAAGGTGAAACAAGGACCAGCAGGCACACAGAGTCTGGAAGAATGCATTCCCAGCAACAGTTCACTGTAAGAAATGTTAAAGGAAGTTCTTTAGCCATAAAAAATAATAACAACAGATGGAGTGTGGGTCTATGAAATAGCACCTTCCTCGGTAGATAAATACTAAACTTTTACCTTATTGTTCAAGTTTCTTTGAGAAATAATTGTTTTTCTTTCCCCAAAAAACATATAATTATGAGAAAAAAAATGGAAAAAATCTCAAATGAGAGGCATTCTACAAAATGGCTAGACATAATTATTTTATGTAAAAAATTCTATATCTAAACTAAAAGTCAACAGTTTCAAGTATGTTATTTGAAAATGTACTTTACACTGCAATTTGAATGAAATACTCATACTTTTCATAAAGAGAAAAAGAGAAATCAAAGAATGTACAGTCTATCCCCGAGAAAGACTGGGGGAAAAAGGAAATAGCCAGGAAGCATAAAAACTGGGAAAGATTAAGGGAAGTCAAATACTTCAGGCATGAGAAGAACAAGTGAAATCTAAAGTTGAATTTATAGAAATAGAGAGCAAAATGGTGATATCCAGAGGATGGAGGGTGGAGAAATAGGGAGATATTGGGCAAAGGACATGAATTTTAGTTAATAAGTCGAGCAAGTTCAAGAGAACTATTGTACATAATGGTGAATATAATACATAACAATATGTTATATACTTGAAAATTGCTAAGAGAGTAGATTCTAAATGTTCTCACCAACCAAAAATATAAATGAGGTAATATGCATAGTAATTAGCTTGATTTAGTCACTCGACGATGCATGCATATATCAAAACATCTTGTCATACAGCATAGATACACGTTTTATTTTTACTTAAAAATGTAAGAGCCAACAGACGATGTGGTGGTTACATTGCTGAACTTCTACATGGCCTACTGCAGTTCAAGTCCCCGACCTGGTGGCTTCTAACTCCCCCCAGGTGTGTGTGTCTGTGCCCAAGGTACCAGGAGGAGTAGAGAGAAGAAGGGATTGTGGTGTGGCCATCCCCCTGAGGGGTGAGATGTATCACTTCTTGTTTTTCTCTCAGGTAAGCACATGTGCCCTATAGCAAAAATCTCTCAAAAAAAAAAAAAAAAAAAAAACACCATGTAAAAGTGAAAGCATAAACCAAGAGAACAGAAGAAAATATGCATGCCTATTATGGGCAGTAACTATAAGTGAGCTCATTTCACTCAATAAAAGACAGATTTACATGAATTTTATTTATATTTATTTATTTATTTATTTTGCTTTAGGATGTGTGTGCTCACTAGAGAGAGAGAGAGAGAGAAAGAGAGAGACAGAGACAGTGAGAGGGAAAGTGAGAACTCACTCCTCAGGGGGGATGGCCATGCCCTAATCCTTTTTTCTTCATTCTCCTCCTTTCTCCTCATGGGATCTTTGCCATGCACACACACATGCCTGGCATGAGATTCAAGCCACCATTCGGGACTCAAACAGCGATGTGGGGTCCAGCAATGCACTGCTATGCCATCTGCCGGTCTCAACGTTATTTTTTTTTTTTTTAAAAAAGACGCACCTTAATTCTATCTATATGTGATATATTTAAGTAAAACTGTTAGGATATTTAAAGAAGTTAAAGATACATGATTTATAAGCAGTAAGAGTAAAATGAATTTTACTATTTAAAATTATAATTCAATTAGAATATGAAAATAAATGTAAAAATGGGTGTTTTATTAATAAAGTTTATAATCAGCATTGAAGACAATAGTTGCACAGAGTTATACAAATACCATAGATCAGGCTATTAATGCATTATTTTGTATATAATAATGATAAATGGGGGAAATAGAATAAAATAAGGAAGAAAACGAAAGAAAGGAAATGAGTAAAGAAAAGGAAAAAAGGGAAAGTTTAAACTAACACAAGAAATTCAGAGGAAGAAGTTAAAAAGCCGTTGAAAAAAATAAAATTATAATGAGAATCTAATATACCTAATATAGTTGAATGATTAGAGACTTTACCCAATAGAGAATATGTCTTTTTGTTAATGTCACAAAGTCTTACAATTTTTAGGTTAGAGAACAATAAGAAAAAAATTAATATTTTCTAATAAGTAGAATTGCATAGTTTATGTTCTCTTAATAGTACAATGAATCTAACATTAATAAATATCTAAATATATATGACATATTATCCTTTATTCACAAAATTAAATATTTTCTGAGAATCTTTTATGAAAAGCCACTAAAAGATCTCTGCTGCTTTATGTTTACAACATTTTAGCAGGAGAGAAAGGCAATTCATAAACAAATATACTTCTTAAAGAATTATTTTATTTAACTTTATTTATTTATTTATTTGACCAGAGAGGGACAGAGTGAAAGAGAGAGAGAGAGAGAAAGTGAGAAAGCAAGCCTCCAGGTCTGGGATCTTGGACCACAGCGGGCCATGTGGGAGTCCAGTACCTTAAACCGCCACATCACCTGTCGACACTGCAAACAAGTATTTTTAAATTATCTTAATTTTCTTTTTTTGCTTTTCTGAACATAAGACTCTTGACCTACTTTACCAAAAACAACACACACATACACAAAAATCAACCATTAAGCTCTGATTGTCTTGTGTGAGTGGCCTTTCATTTTTTCTTTTTTTATATGTGCAACCAGCTCTCAACCTTTCAGCAACTTAACAACTTAGCTTGGAGACCTTGGTTGGTAGAGTTCACCTGAAATGATAGAAGTTATTTCTCTCTGTCATTAAGAATTTGATGAAGTCAGAAAGAAGAAAGGCATAATAATGTAGGATGGAAAAAACTGTAAAAGGTACACAGCTGCAAATTGAAAAAAATGGAAGCCATGAGCTTGAAGAGATGGTCAAAATGATCGCACTCTTGTATTAATCGTCCCTTTTCCAGGCTGTGGTCTAACATAGAGCAGATGAGTTAGATAAACATCAAGGACATTGGAGGTTCTTATTCTGTCCTGTTCTCCCTTTTCATTCTGGAAAGGAGCTCAGTTGAAAATTCTCCTGTGTATCACTATGTACTGGATAGCCTGATGAGATCAGGAAGCTAGTTCCTGAGGTTCAGCTCTTGCCAGCTGCCCTCAGTTCACATATGGTGTAGAGGAAACAGAAGTCCTTATTTGAAGATTTCACCAAAGAAGTCACTGATACAGTGGGCGAGGCAACTCTGAGTAGACTATGAAATGACCACCCAAGTCAGAGCCAGAAGAGGGAGACACAGGCCAGCTTGAGAGTAGTCAGCATCACTGCGAGCTGAAGGGGTCAACTCAACCAGACAGTGGTCCTAGGAGCATTGCCTGAGCTGAGGACAGTTCCCAAGTTATAAAAGCACAGCTTTAACAGGATTTGCTTTAGTAGGACCTGCATTCAAATCCATGCCTACAAAATTCCACATGGAAGAAATTTTCTTTGTAATTTCAGAAATTTCTAGGAACAAAAGCACTTACACAATTTCCTTCCTCCTGGTTTACACAGTTGCTTGCTATAGACAGTGCACTGGAGGGAGGCTATTTAGGGTGTGTGAAAAGACTGAACAGTTCTTGACTAATATTCTGCCTATAGAACATAAAAAAGGGAGCAACAGAGCAAAAGTGAGAGAGAACTCATGATAACAAAGTTTTGCACTCCTTCCTATTGTGGTATTTGGGAGATATAAAAATTACAGTGCATGGCTGGAGATAGTTTTAGCAATTGGAATCAGAAAATAAATCTATTTTGAGAAACCAGCAGTTAGCATAATGGCTATGTTCCTGAACTCCCATGTAGCTGACTGTGGTTCAAGTCCCGGACCCAGTGGATTAAATTCATGCTGGGCACGTGTGTGTGCGTGCCCAAGATCCCAAGAGGAGAATGGCGGAGAAGGGATTGTGGCATGTCCATCCCCTCTGGGTAGTGATTTGCCGCTTTCTATCTTTCTGTCTCTCTGTCTTTCTGGCGTGCACATGCGCCCTATAGGAAAAAAAAAAAATAAACACACTTATTTTGAAAATAGGATAAATAGAATGATGACTGATACATTATCTTTTGGTTACAAAGTAATCAACTCTCTCCAACATGTAATATATTGACAAGGTCACATGATTATTTGTTAGTCATGAGTGCTTGCCAAAGAAAGGATTACAAAGGGATAATTACTAAAAGCAGAAGGAAGGAATATGGAAAGATAGTAATGAAGAAAGGAAGTAACAAAGGGAGGAATAAAGGAAGGTACCGGTAAAGAAGTGAACTTCCCTGAATATCCATGCAATGGCATGTAGCCAGGCCATAAAAATAAACTGTAAGCATTTGCAATTGATACTAAAATGACTTACAGTCTACTTACCAATACAAAATTTTATTATTATTACTTATCTCCACAATTACCTAAGTGAGATCAAATAATAACACTGAAAATATACTGTGGCTAAAGACCAAAGAGAGACTAATGCCCCAACTGGATAATAGTAAATAATAAAATATGTTAGACTTAAATTGTTTTCCCTTCACTAAATTAATGAATCTCTGTCAGTGAATAAAATAGCTTTTCCATTTCTAAAGTGTGCAATCATGGTTGAATAGCTAAAATAATAAACCTATAGCATCATTTAGGATTTCCTAGTGTCAATTTAAATCATTCTGATGGTAAGGTTTATCAGGGCCCAACACACACAAGGTACTCTAATAAATAAAATTAATACCCTGCAATTGTATCATTTCTTAAAAATTACAAAGCACTTTCACATACTAAATTTCACTAGATCTCCCTAACAACCTTATGGCACTATAAAAGAGAAATAAATGCTTCATATTGCAACCGTGTGAAGGTTTGAATTTATAATTCAGTCTGCAAAAGAATATCATTTATGATAGAAATACAGGTAGGAGTCATAGTTGCCAATTGTTTTAAGTGGCTGATTACTGTGACATATAAGCTAACATGCACATAACCTTCCTGAAGTTAATTGTAAAATTGAAATAGCTGAGCATAAGAATAAATAAATAATCAAATAGGACCTCCACATGACTTTTTCCATACTAAAGTTTTAACAGATCCAAAAATAGTGCTCCTCTCTCATAATAAGTCTTGTTGATATTCCATAAACTCAATCATTTCACACTCACAAAATATGTTAGCAAATTACATGCAAGAATGAATGGGCAGGATCATATTCACTGTAATTATAATTTAACACACTTGAAAGATTGTACTTAAAAACTCATACAGAATAAGATGGTTGCAAATAACTATATTTTAGCAAAAAATTTATGATCTAAAAAGGAAATGTGGAAAAAAAAATACCTCTTAAATGTAGAAAGTTGAAGAATGAGTTCTGGGACCAGAAAAGATGGGAAGAGAGAGAGTAGAGGGAGGTTAATGGAAACAAAAATTAGAAATAGAGGGGAAAATTTGGGTCTTATAAAATACAATAGGGTGAATATGGTTAACAACAATTTAATACATAACTCAGAGTAAATTAAAAAGAGGATTGTTGAATGTTTCCAATACGAAGTAAGACAAATGCTTGAGAAGACAGATACACTAATTACCTTGATTCAATCATTACACATTGTTTTCTTGTACTGAAAAATCACATTGTACCCCACAAATATGTACAACTACTATATTGTATATAAAATGAACAAAACAACTTAAAAAAAGACTAATAAAAAATAAGAAACTGATTTTAAAAATAACTATCCCTTTGTTTCTGTATCAAGTTTTTGACACCTTAATTTGGTCTCAATGCATGTTTGAAGTGAGGCCCAGAGGATTAGTTTTCCTGGCCCCAAGACATTTGATCTTCTTAGTGACCCATTGCCTACCTCTTGTAGGATTATTAGAATCTATTATGGAGACAGTACTCACCCACTCACCTACTTCATCTCTGCATTTCTGTTAAAACTCTATTCAGAGGACCATATCTCATAAATGTTTTCTATTATGGTTTTTTATCACATTCTGATAATGATGAGTACATTGTTATATCATATATTTTTACAAATGCTGTTATTCCACATAATAGGAATCATATAGGAGCTGTATTTATATTTATATTTATATTTATATTTATATTTATATAGCTCTAGAATACACAAAAGGTCTCTGCTTACTCAGTCTGAGTTAAATGTATAATCATCACTGAGGAGCTAACTGAATCTTTTTTTTTTTTCATTGTCTTGGCCTCTCCCTTCCTCCTTCTTTTTTTTTTTTATTTATTATCATCATAATCTTCTTTATATTACATTGGATTACATATAACTTTACATTGACTTCCATTGCTTTTTCAAAAGGGAATGCCATGCACGTCAGTCAATACAGAGGCATCGATCTCCCCGCTTTATCATTCAAAGTCTTTTCCATGCATTTCCCAATAATTATTATTATTATAATTTTTTAAAACAGACAATCACTATTTCTCATTTTGCTTGTTAAAAGACTTCACCCATCATGAAATACTTCCCAGACCAGTCCAGTTGAGAATACTATACACGTCATCTTCAACAGATAATAAACCATATCTGTTTCTCACTAACATCCCCTCTATTGTTCACTTGCTATCTTTCTCTATCCTCTTCTCTTTTTTTTTT
>NW_006159486.1:1072331-1103471 GCF_000334495.1 Tupaia belangeri chinensis | reverse complement strand
GGGCGGCGTGAGCCCCCGACCGCGTGCCCCCGCCCGCAGTGTGGGGGGGCCGGCCAGGCCGTTCCCGGCGCGCGGCTGCGCTGGGGGGCGCGAGCTCCCGGCCGAGCTAACTGAATCTTGAAGAAACAATCAGGATTCACCAACTAGAATAAAAGCTAAATAACAAAATTTGCTATAGTTATTAAAGTTTGAGAGACCAGCAGATGGTGTAATGGTTATGTTGTTGGTCTCCCACATAGTTGACCACAGTTCGAGTCCTGGATCCAGCAGCTTGAAACTCACACCGGACGTGTGTATGTGTGTGTACATACCCAAAATTATGAGAGGAAAATGGAGAAGGGATTGCAGTGTGAACATCTCCTCTAGGGGATGATTTCTTGCTTTCTGCCTCTCTGTCTCTCTGGCGAGCTCGTGCACCCTCTAGCAAAAATCTCTCTCTAAAAAAACAAAGTTTGAAAGTCAGGAAAGAAAAGTAAGTCATATAGTCATGTGACTATAGGGCTTCAAATAATGTCATTGTTCCTCCAGGAATCTAGAAAAAAAAATTCGAATGTTATTCTTAGCTTGAAGCTCCCTCATCCATTATGTTTGTAAGCATGAAACAATAAAAGCAATTTAGAAAAAGATGAACAACCATCCCAGGGTTTCACATGTCCTAATTTCAAACTATATTACAAAGCTGTAGTAATCAAAATAATATTTATTGTTCTGGCTTAAAAACAGACAAATAGTCCAATGGAACAGAATAAAGAGCTTAGAAATAAACCCATGTATATGTAATCAGTTAAGCTTTGGTAAATTTACCAAAACTACACAGTGAAGAAAGAAAAGTCTTTTCAACAAATGACATTGGAAAGACTAGATATCTACCTGCAAGAGAATGAAACAGGTCAGCTCGTGGCCTGGTGGTTAAGATGCTTAGATCCCATATAGCTTACCATATAGCTTGGATCCTGGCCCAAGGGCCCAAGGGACTTGAAAATGCACCAGGCTCATGTGCATGTATGTCTCTAGCAAATACAAAAAAAAAGAAAGTAAGGAACTGGATCTTTGTCTTACACCATATACAAAAATTAAATTTATCTGAAATTGAAAAACTTCCAGAAAAAATAGGGAAAAATCTCTTCACATTGATCTTAGTAATGACTTTTTGAATATAATACCAAAGAATAGGCATCAAAAGTGAAAATAAGCAAGAGGGACTACATCAAATTACAAAGTTTCTGCACAGCAAGGGAAACAATCACCAAAATTAAAAGGCAACCTATAGAAAAAGAGACAATATTTGTAAACCATATATCTAATAAGGGGTTAGTTAGCAACAATATATAAGGAACTCACACAACTCAACAGCAAAAATAAATATGTAATTTTAAAATGGACAAAGGACCATTTTAGGCTTTTCCTAAAAAAAAAAAAAAAACATACAAATGACCAAAAGGTATATTAAAAGACTCCCAATATCACCATTTATCAGAAAAATGCACAAACCCACAATGAAATATCACATCACACCTTTTAAGTGGCTATTAGGAAAACAAAACAAAAGATAACAGTATTGGTAAGAGTGTGAATGAAAAGGAACCCTTTGTTGGTAGAAATGTAAATTAGTACTATCATTATGTAAAACGATATGGAGAGTTCTTCCCAAATTAAAACAGAACTAGCATATGATTCAGTATCCCCACTTTTGAACATGTATCAAACAGAAATTAAGCCACTATCTCCAAAGAGAGGTTTGTATTCCCATGTTCATTGTAGCATTATTCACAATAGCCAAGATATGGAAACAACCTATGTATCTATCAAGAGGTGAATAAATACATTGTAATATATGTACATACAACAGAATATTATTCAGCTATAACAAAGGAGAAAATACTGTCATTTGCAATAACATGCATAAACCTGGAGGCTATTGTGCAAAATGAAATAAACCAGCACAGAAAGACCTTTTCTCCCCCCTTTTTTCTTTACATAGTATATGTAAAAAATATTTCTCTTACAATATACATAATGATATAACCTGAATACAGGTTATATCAGTCAAATCAAAGATATTAGCATATGCATTGTCATCAACAGATATCTTTTCATTTTTTATGTCTATTAAATGTGTCGTTTGCTCAATAGTTTGTTTCTTCCCTGATCCCCACCTTTCCACTCTCTCTTACCCAAACCCTCTTATACTGTCTCTACTATCTTCAGTTGCTCTCTTTGATATTATACATTCCAATCTTTCAGTTTTTGCTATAGAGCACAGACATTCAGTATATATTACTCAGGGACATAAGATGCTGGAAAACGAACATTTTATAATCTCACTTATATGTGGGAGCTAAAGAATCAAACTCAGAGAAGCATTAAATAGAACAGTGGTTCCCAGAAGCTAGACTATAGGAGAAGTAGATATGTTGGTCAAAGAGTACAACTTTCAGTTACAAGATTTGGAAGTTCTGAAGATTAAATGTACAGCAAGAGTGGTGATGAGAGTGTTAATTTGACTATAGTAATTATTATACGATGTATATTTATATCGACTCAACATTTTATACCCCTTGAACATTTCAATAGTTATCAACTACATATTTTAGGATTTAGAATAGAAATAATGAGACTATTGAAGGTTGAAGGTAATTATTTAAATTAGACATAATTGGTTATAAAATATGAAATAGATGAGTGACATAGGCTGTGAAAGTGTCCATGAATGCAAATACTAAGATCACAACAAGCTTTCTAAAGTAAAAAGAGCAGATCACACTATAATTTAACCGTAACATCCATATGTAAAACTATATGTGGCAAAATCTTTTAAGTTCCTGTTTTAAAAATTTTTTAAGATTTTAAGAAATCTCATGGATTTTTTTTTGAGAGGTTTTTGCTATAGGGCGTGTGCACTCGCCAGAAAGACAGAGACAGACAGAGAGATAGAAAACGAGAAATCACCCCCCAGAGGGGATGGTCGCACCTCAATCCCTTCTCTTCCATTCTCCTCTTGGGATATTGGGCACTCATGTACACGAGCCCAACGTGAATTTAAGCCACTGGGCCCAGGACTCGAACCGCCGTTGACTACATGAGAGTCCAGCGACATAGCCATTATGCTAACTGCTGGTGCCGAAATCTCATGGATTTCAAGGTTTCCACTTTATTGTTAGTTTGGGGGAATTGATTATAATGGGTCTTTATGTGGTTGTCTTCATATTTCTTGCCCTTGGAGTGTGTCAAACTCCTAAAATGTGTTGGTTTATGTTTTTATCATATTAAGAAAAAAAAAAAGGCTATTCTATGTTTCTGTGTTTAGATGTGCTTTTCTTTTTTCTTTTCTTTTTTTTTTTTTTTTGGAGAGGTTTTTGCTGTAGGGTGCGTGTGCTCGCCAGATAGACAGAGAAAGACATAGAGACAGAAAGTGAGAAATCACCCCCCGGGGGGAATGGCCACACCACAATCCCTTCTCCTCCATTCTCCTCTCAGGATCTTGGGCATGCACACACACGCACCTGGCATGAGTTTTAAGCCACCAGGTCCGGGATGCGAACCGCGGTCAACTACGTGGGAGTCCAGCAACATAGCCATTACACTAACTGCTGGTTCCCTAGATGTGCTTTTCTGAAATTGATTCATTTAAACTTCACTTTTGTCCCCATTCTTGTGATGCTGAAAGCAAGAACGTAGAGGTAAATTGTTCAAAATAGAATTAGACAATGAAATGGAACCATACCAATGACTTCACACAAAATAGAATACAAAATCTTAATTCTGATTGATCATAAAATCAATAGATGCTTGCTACAGAAATCTTAGAAGATTCATGAATTTTTAAATTAATGATCACCTATAATTTTCCATTTAAAGCCCTTCAGGTACAATTGAGGCTATATAAGTCAATCATTTGAATTTTAATAACTCTTACCTTTCTGTGCAAAGGAATTAGTCATCAAATCTCCTTAAGTGATCATCAGATTGTCGCATCTATGCTTAAGCATAGTTTGCATTCTTCCACTCTGCTTTCTTTTGCTAAAACATACCCCTTACTGTGTCAGGTATCAGTAGCCTTTTTGAGACTGCAGTTTGCCTGAACTGTCCATTGATCTGCAGCAGAGAAAAATGGTCATCTCTCATCTCTGCTAGGATATTGTTATGTGACCCCAAAGAGCTCTATATGTCCCTCGATACTCAGGATATCCTTGGGACCAGAAGTTGGCCTAATGGCTGTGTCGCTGGACTCCCATGTGGTTGACCGCGGTTTGAGTTCCAGACCCGGTGGCATAAACTCACACCTGGCACATGTGCGTACATACCCAAGATCCTGAGAGGAGAATGGAGAAGGGATTGCAGCGTGGTCATCCTGCTTGGGGGTTGATTTCTCATCTTCTGTCTCTCTCTGTCTTTCTGGCGAGTGCGCGTGCTCTATAGCAAAAACCTAAACTAGTAATAATGCGTTATCAAAAGAACTCCAAAAAAAAAAAAAAAAAAAAGACTATCCTTGATCCAATCAGCTCAATTAGTTTCTATTTACTCTTCCACCTTCTTAAAGTGTTAGATATAGTCCTTTGGGGAGGGGAGGGAGAAAGCAAAGACATACATCACCATGGTCTCCATTTATCACTTTCTACTTTTTTTCTCTTTCCCCAAATCCTAGGCACTGATGTCTCTTACCATTCCATGCATGTCAATTCTGGCAAATAAACCATATCTCCAGTGTTTTACAGCAATAAGAGAGAAGGAAGGAGAGGTTTAGCAAAAAGACAATGGGAGCAAGAGTGGCAAGGAAGATAACAATTTCAGAGACACAGAGAATGAAAAAAAATAAGTAATGACAGAGAAGAAAGGGAGGAAGAAGGGAAGAAAGGAGGGAGGAATGAAGAAGGGGAAACAGAGAAAATCAGGAACAATTAGAATGAAAGAATAAGACTATGGGTGTATGAAAAAAATAGTAAACAATAATAGAAAGAAAGATAGAGATGTAAATTTCCAGAAGAGTCTTGCAAAAAATATTTTGAAATTTAAAGTCTCCTTCGACATTGACCACATGACAATTCTTCCTTTTGTGGGGAAAAATAAAAAGATGAATAAGTTTAATAAGTTGTGACTACTGTTCTTAAAGTAATTCAAAGAAAGACTTTCAGCATTTCTTTACCAAAATAAAGATGTATACATAATGTGTGCATGTGAGAGTGTGTTTATGTATGACTACAAAAGTCAAGCATATAATTGGGTTGAAAAATTCTAATGAAAATATTTCCATATCCTGAAAGTATGCTTGTTTTCTAAGTGCTTCTACTAGAAAAGTGAAGGAAAAAGGCTCCCTGAGTCAAATGTCTTTAATAAGAATGAGAACACTTGATAACACTTTACCTTGAGAAATTTACAATGCTGCAATCATTGGTCAAAAGAAGATACACTAGCAAAGACCAAAAACCTTGTAGGCAATATAAAAATATTCTCCATAGCATAGCATGAAGAGGCTAGATAGACAGAAAAATTCATTAACTGATATTTGCCTCTTGGAAACCTCATTTATTTTAGACATTAAGTTAAGAAAGACATTAAGTTAAAAACTAGAAATGAGAACAAAGACAATTTAGATTATGGCAAGGTCCTAAAATGCATGCTAGCTCACTGGCTGGTCTGACTGGCTAATTGGATGGCTGAACAAACTTATTTATTTGTAATATATGAACAAGACTGCTAGTGGAATAGATATTAGTGGGGAAGTTAGCTGGGGAGAGAAGAGTCAAAGATAATCTTTAATTTTTGATTTGAGAAAATCAGTAGATAATAATAGAACACACAGGTTGTCCTTCCTATCTGTGAGTTCTGCATGTGAAGGTTCAACCAACCAACCACTGATGTTCAATTTTCCTTTTTGCAAACATGCAACATGTAGTTATGCCTACAATGGCTATGTCTGTTCTGAAACTGTACAGAGTTTAGCCCCTTGTCACTGTTTTTTAAATAATTCAGTACAACAACTGTCAATATAGTATTTATTTAGGTATTATTTAATAATCTAGAGATGAGTTATAGTATATGGGAAGATATGTGTAGCTTATATGCAAATACTAAACCATTTTATTCAAAGAATTTGAATAACTCTGAGTGTTGGTATCCACAAAGGGTCCTGGAACTAAGCTCCTATCAATAATGAGAAATGGGCATAGTAACTATTGGAAATTTAGAGACAGTTAAGTTGAAAGAGTTTAAAAAAAAAATCTATGTTTCACTTTAGGCAGAGTTATGTTTCAGTTATCTAGGTAAGCTATCAAATGGACCCTTGACTATATGTGTGAAACTGTAGGCAAAGATCAAGTTTATAAATAAATGTTTGTGAAGTGCTGACTGATAACACCACTGGATGGAGGTGGTTACTATGGTAGACAGTACTGAGCCAGCAGGTGACGTGGTGGTTAAGGCACTGGCTCCTACATGGCCAACTGCAGTTCAAGTTCTGGACCTTGTGACTTGCTTTCTTACTCTCCCATTCTCTCTCCTTCTTTCCCTCTCTATTTGTCTTCTCTGGTGAGCTCATTTGTTCTATAGCAAATTAAAAAATAATAATAACAAATTAAATAAATAATCCTAAAAACAAAACAAACTATGGTAGACAGTATGAATGGAAAAGGGAGGTCCTTGGAGCACTCCAACATATATGCACTGGAGAAAGAACCAGGAAAGTATGATGCCAGAAGTCCAAGAAGACTTCTCACAAGAACAATGAGATCATCTAGATACAAGAGTGTGGAAGAGAGATCAAGTGAGATACAAGCAGAAAAGGAAGACTCCTACATTTTTTCACTATAAAGTTTAATCGTGATCTTGACATAAGCAGTCTTGATTGAACTTACTAGAAACATATTCATGATTTACCGTTAAGAAAATAGTTTTTATGGTTACAGTACAACACTCTCTATTATGCCTGAATTTATCAATACTTAAGAAATACTTTATATATTTAGTTTATATTTACTTTTCACTGTTACAAATAGTGAAAACAACCTTGGGAACCAGCAGTTAGTGTAATGGCTATGTTGCTGGATTCCCACGTAGTCTACTGCGGTTTGCGTCCCGGACCTGGTGGCTTAGAACTCAAGCCAGGCATGTGTGCGTGCGTGCCCAAGATCTCGAGAGGAGAATGGAGGAGAAGGGATTGTGGCATGACCATCCCCCCGGGGGGTGATTTCTCGCTTTCTGTCTCTATGTCTCTCTCTGTCTGTCTGGCGAGCGCACGCGGCCTATAGCTAAAAATCTCTCAAAAAAAAAAATAAAAACAACCTTGACTACTAAGGGTTATATCTTTGCTCACTTTCTTAAGATAAATTCACAGTTGAGATATCTATATCTATATCTATATCTATATATCTATATCTATTTTTCGGACAGGGTCTCACTGTTGTGATCCTCCTCTCTCAGCCTCCCCGAGTCTCTGGGATTGCAGACATGTACCACTATGCTGGCCTTTACATTGCACCGGGAAATGAATCCACACCTCCGATGTGATTCCAGCTTGTAGAGCACAGCATGCTATCAGCACGTGCCACTGCAGCTGGACCTGAGATAATTTTAATTCAAGCATAATGAACATTGTAAATGTTTTGAATACATATTGCTGTCTTTCCCTCTCCCCAGGTACATTTATTTAGAATACATTATAATCCATGACCTGATAAGATATAAATAAACTGAAAATGGTTTATCTTTCATTTTAAGCAAACGTGAATTTCCCCAGCATCTAAAACATTCAATATATTTCTCTATATTTATTTTAAAATTATCATTTCTACTTAAAATGTTTATCTTTTTTAATATTGCAATAGAACTGAAGTTTTCCATTGTACTTTACGTGTAGAAAAGGTTTGAGGAGGAAATGATCATTTATTGCCATAGTTTCTAATACTTTGAATCAGTATTCTATTCATCCTTTACTGAATAAAAGTGAGCTCTGAGCAAAACTCACACATTCTGAATTATCTTATCTACTAGATAAACCAACAATTAAAGCTATTCAAATAACATTCTAGCTAGAAAAGCACATAATATGACCAGAGTTTAAAAAAAAAATAAAACCATTGAGCTAAATTCAAATATCCTTAGTGCCTCATGCATTGCCTGGCACTAAATGGATGCTCAATAAATATTTATTTAGTGAATTAAAAGTCAGTTCAGAGGGAAATAACTTATATCAGCATTACATTCTTTCCTGTGGCTAAAGATCATAAATTTACAGGGTAGTCCAAAATCAATAGTAAAACAATTACTTGAGGATTTTGATAAATTTGAAAATAAACTGCAAAAGTCTAAATTAGGTTGTATGTTGATTTAGCTTTCTCTGAAGTATAATACTCCATTTTCTTTTTTTTTTAAGAATTATTTAGTTTCTTTCTTTATTATTATTTCAATTTGACCAGACAGAGAGAAAGGGAAAGTGAGAAAAGAAGCCACCAGGTCCAGAACTCAAACTGCAGTCCGCCATTGAGAGTCCAGCGTTTTAATCACCACACCACCTGCTGGCCCCTCCCCTTTTCTAAAATAAATCCATAAAAGTAATTTCTCTTCAAATGAGTCAAATATCCTTTAGACATTAAGTTAAACACCATGGTTTATCTTTAATGCATGTTAATCAAATAAATGTGTGTTCCTAGTAATACACACAATTTTATCTCTTCTATTACAAATGTTCATCCAACATGAGTATATTTCAGGCTGGTCAAAATCAACACCTCTATTAAACAGTATTTTCCTCCAGTCAATATTTTTCTCATTCAAACATTTACTTTCAGCAATCCTGAAACTCCAGAGATCTAAATATAGGCAACCTCAACTTGAAAAAATTCACAGCTAAAACTAACATATACTCTCTGCCAATCTGTGCACCAGCTGTGGATTAAAATGTGCTGAAAAGCAGAACATTATGTCTTTCTTCAATGATCAAATAGCCTCCTGCAGCACATATAACTCTCCATTTAATAGGAGGAGAGGGCGTGGCAAGGGGGATAGAAAAATCTGGGTAATTTTGTTTTGAGGTGTCAAGAAGGTCCTGAAATCCACTTAATCTATAATTGTCAATTGATTCTTTAAACAAAAACCTGTGTGAGTATTAAAGGGGGGCATGTAGAGCGGTGGCAACTGAGTCAAATTCTTGGAAGGAGAATAGCTTTCTGACTTTCTCAAATTACTTTCAGATTTGCTTCCTATTTATTTTCTGGCAAACATTTAAAAATATCAGTCCAAATGAGGTTGCATTTGGAGAGACTATAGAAATTCTATGTAACTGCATAATTGCAAGAGATAACGACAGATTTATCACAGGGATAAGCAATAGTTGAATAGGTCATTTGATTATTTTAAGTCTCTTGAAAAATGAGGATACTTTTTTACATTAATATAATACTGACTAATATGATTATTCTAATGTTTGCAGCACAAACTTGCTCAAACGTTTTCTAGGATCCAATAAATCACAAATTCTTTGTTTATTCATTCAGTTTAGATGGCCTCAAGACTGTAGGGATTATCTAGCACAGGATGTTTTACTTAAAAGAATGAATGCTAAACTGACTAGCATAATAGAGCAATTGAAGCATAGCATCACAAGGAAAAAAAAATCTTAAAAATGTTGACTGCAAATTTGTGCTGAATATTTTTCCTGTATTTTGCTGAATGGCCATATTTTAGTAGAGACTTTTTGTCTAGTGGCAAGACACTTTGTTTTACTTAGCTACTCTATTGTCTTCTAATCACATGGCAAAACACATTAATTGCTGTCTAATCATAACTTATACAAGTTTTATTTATTTCATTTTAATGAGCTATAATTTAAATTATTTGCCAAAATTTTATAAATACAAACTATGTGTATTTTAATCAGATTGCTAAATTTGGAATTTTTATTTTCTAAGATTCAAAATGGAAATATTATCTTAAGTTTAGAAATGAGAGACCAGCATTTGGCATAATGGCTATGTCGCTGGACTCCTACGTAGTAGACCATGGTTCTAGTCCTGGACCTGGTGGCTTAAACTCAAGTCGGGCGCATGTGCGTACGTGTCCAAGATCCCAAGATGAGAATGGAGAAGAATGGATTGCAGTGTGGCCATCCCTCCTGGGGGGTGATTTCTCGCTATCTGTCTGTGTGTCTCTGTCTTAGTGGTAAGCACATGCACCCTATATATAGCAAAAACCTCTCAAAAAAAAAAAAAAACAGTTTAGAGGGAACCAGCAGTTAGTGTAATGGCTATGTCGCTGGACTCCCACGTAGTGTAGTGTGGTTCGCGTCCTGGACCCTGTGGCTTAAAACTCACACTGGGCACGTGTGCGTGCGTGCCCAAGATCCCGAGAGGAGAATGGAGAAGGGATTGCGGCGTGACCATCCCCCCTGGGGGGTGATTTCTCGCTTTCTGTCTCTATGTCTCTCTCTGTCTGTCTGGCGAGCGCACACGCCCTGTAGTGAAAAACCTCTCTCAAAAAAAAAAAAAAAGAAAAAAAAAAAGTTTAGAAATGAAATAAAAAATATTTGTATTTTTGTGTGTATGTTTTTATAGCAAAATATGTAGATATTTTATCTTAAATATTGTCTCAAGAAAAATAATTTGGGTTACATACCTTCCTTTAAAATGTACAATTTAAAAAGTAGAAACAAAAATTCAAGGCAATAATTGTAATATCTTTTTCATATTTAAATAGAACTTTATAGTTTAAAATTATTTTACTTTTATTATCTCATTGTGAGCTTTAAAACTATTCTTTGAGAAACAAAAAGACGTATACTATCATTCTTAATTTCTAGATAAGATAGACATAAAATTAAGATTTTCACAAAGTCTTAAAACTGATCTCATTGCTTAAGGTTTTAGTTTTGTTGTTTGCATAATTTTTGTTGTTGTTTTTACTTTTTAAGCTTCAAACTTTCTCTCTTGCTTGCTTTCTTTTTCACACACACACAAACAAACATCCACAAAATTACAAATAGATGGCTAAATAAAAGATAGAATTCTACTTGACATGTATTATAAAAGGACATACAAGTAAAAATTGATATATGTACTTGAAATAAAATTACATAGGCAATGTATCCAACTACAAGCAAATGAAGGGAAAAGAACAAAAATAACATAAGTGATTGAAATGTAAAAAGTGGCCATCTTTCTCTCTTTCTAATACACACACACACACACACACACAAATATGAATCCAATCAGAAATCTAAATATGAATTTTACCATACAAGGCCACACCAAGGACCACTTCATTACAAACTATAATCAGCCCATTTAAACTGACCTTTCAGAAATCATCTGTTTTAGTCCTTGAGTTTCATAGTTATTTTTTGCATTCAACTTCAGTTCTCTATCTCTGACTAGATTGCAAAAGGGTATGATATTAAATACACCACAGATACCATTTGTGTCATTTCTTTTAATAAAGACTCACTCTAATGGAACTATATAAACTTTTTTTTTAAAAGAAATCAGACTTTCTTTAAAATTGAACATCATGGGCCAGCAGCCAGCATGGTTATTAAACACTGGATCCCACCTAGCTGACTCCTCAGTTCTAGTTCCAGACCCTGAAGCTTAAAAAACATAGCAAGCCCATGTGTGTCCAAAATCCTGAGAGGAGAGGGGATTGTTGTGTGATTATGCCCCTTAGGGGATGGTTTTTCACTTTCCCTCTCTCTCTGTCTCTCTCTAGTAAGCACACACATCCTATGGGAAAAATGTTTTAAAAAATTAACTTTGAAAATCCTCTGAAGTAACTAGTTACAATATTTTTTAGTCTTTTTGTGTTCGTCTTTTTTTTTTTTTTTCTGTTATAGGATGCACACACTTGCGGAGAGGAAGCAAGACAGAGACAGTGAGAAGGAAAGTGAGAAATTATCCCCTCACAGTGGATGGCCACATTGCAATCCCTTCTCTATTCTTTTCCTGGGTTCTTGGGCACACACGTGCCTGGAGTGATTTTCAAGCCACCGGGTCCAGGACTTGAACCACAGTTAGTCATGTGGAGTCTGATGACATAACTACTGTTCCATCTACTGGCCCACTAGTTACACAATTTGTTTTGTTGTTGTTTTGCCTTTGGGAGTGGCAGGAAAAAGAGACAGAGACAGTGAGAGGGAAAATGAGAAATCACCTTCTTGGGGGATGACCATGCAGCAATCCCTCCTTCTCCATTCTCCTCCTGGGATCTTTGACAAGTACACAAACATGCTCAGCCTTTCAAGCCACCAGGTCCAAGGCTTGAACCATGGTCAGCCATATGATAGTACCACAACATAACCACTATGACATTTGCTGGCCTACTATTATGATTTTTTAAATTTAAGTTTTAAATATTAGATATTGAACAGAAATTGGTAGTAAGCACTGTTGATTTCATATAATTTGTTCTGAAAATAAAGAGTAGTCAGATGATGAGTTCAATTAGTTGAAAATTCCTTTTTTTCTCCCACTTTTACAGTACCTCATGGTTTCTATGTTTTGTTTTGTTTTAAATAGTGATTTCTCATATACATGTAATGTTTGCACATCTTGGTGGGGTATGGTATAGTTTTTTAAAGCACTCATACAGTACTTAATAAATCAAAGATATAGACATATTCATCTTATTTGACACTGAACATTACATTAGGTTGTGCACATTTGATAATAGTTCTACTACTCGCTTTTTCCAGGATGACAGGGGGAGTATATATTGAATTGTCAATGACAATTTTACCCTGCTCTGGTACACCATTCCGTAACCTAGTTCACATATTTATGTGCATTTTTGTAGCATCTTAAATCCCCACTAGACCCAGGATTGTGAAGGTCATGGAGGAAAAGTCAATGTTATCAACACACACATTAACACATCACTCACACACCTTGTCCTTATCAGATAGCCACACTTTAACTGGGACTTATGTAACAGAAGAGCCTAATCAGTTATCTGTCAGGGAAGAAAACATACACCTTGCACATTTTAATGAAGGAGAAAGTATGAGAAATAGGCTTTCTCCTGAGGTACTTTAGAAAGGTAGGTATAATTGTGCAAATGAGTGACAGGCAACCAGAACAAGCCAAGAGGAGACTAAACATAGGAGGAATGGGTGACTCTTGTCTGTTTTTTTCCAGTTACAGGAAAAACTGCAGCTTTAGTCTTGGTTCTAAAGCAACCACTGCAATCTTAAAAATAAACCAACAGTTTCAGTATATAGTTTCTTTCATTTTCACTAAATTGCAGCATCCCCTCCACCACACAGGTAAAAACCTGTGAAGTTGCCATGGGGTTAATTAATCATTTCTGTCCATGTTCAGGTCTTTGACAACTGTGACAGCAAATATAAGAGGACATCTCTCCAAAGTGTGATCTCTGACTCAATTTCCCTATCAATTCTTTTTATGAAGCCCAGACCTATTATGCCCACCCAAACTGAATTGTGGATAAAGAGAAAGAGAAAAGAGGAGCATTTTTGACTTCACATATTGAGAGAAGCAAGAGGTTAAGCCCATGAGCAGTAACCCGAGGAGGGTAGTGACAGAGCAGGAAGTAACTGGGAGATACGTAGGGCTAACTTAGGAACCACACCTAAGGAGAGATCTACAAAGTCTGCTCTACTGACAGGAACATGAAACATGAGGACAGTTACCAGCCTACTGTGATTTATTCTGCTTAGCAGTGTCTTTCTCTGCGTTTTCTTTTTAATATTTACTTTAACTTTTTTGTAAGTAATTCATGTTAACTAGAGAAGACTTGGAAAACATGCAGATGAAACTATGTATCACCTGGGATTTTACCACCTGGAGATAATCACTAATAACATTTGCATATATTTCATCCCAATCTGTTTTTTTCCTCTGTATATATAGTTGTAGATAAAAATACAGAGAGATGTTTGTCTCATATGGTGCATATGGTTGTATAACCCTTTCTATCACTCAGTAAAGTGCTGTGAATATTCTCCTAGTCACCCAAATCCTGTAACGTGATTTTAAGGCCACGAGGTCAAATTTAGTGTATTAATTCCACCTGTGGATGCTGTTGACCCAAAGGAACTCACAAACTGAAATGGTCTATTTCCTACCAGTCTCTTCCTTTCATCAGTAACGTTGGAACACTGAGTTTGGGCTCTTTGCTGAGTTGAACCACCCCTATGGCACCACCATCCATCTGATTTTGAGTATTACGCCTTCCTCACACCTAAGAGATCGAACCTACTGGATAAACAAGCATTTGCCAAATTGCTCACAACCTTTGAACTGTACTTCAGACTGTCTGGCCACTAGTGCCAGGGAATATACTTCTGCAGCCCCACTTCCTCAGCTCCTAATCCTGCTTTCCTCCCTGTGTGTCCTTGTCGGGGAGATGCCAGCATATCTTATTTTCAAGCCTGTTTCTATGGTGAGAAATGTACAGAGGAAGTGCTAATAAAAACAAATCCATGCATGTTATTATCTTGCCTGTTGACCTCTATATGGATATGTGGATTTTAATATAGAGGTACTTAAGGTTGATGTCCACACATAGGGAGGTAGTCTAGTCTGTTCCAGTGCTATCAAGGAATCAATCAAAAAGAGGTTGAGATAAAGAATTTTTTTGGAAACCCGCTTTAAAACTGACAGAAAATACTACCCTGAAAAGATTTCCAGCCAATACAATGGGCAGATTTCCTTTTCCCAGAATCTCATAGAGTTAATTCACCTTCTTGCCATTTTATAAAAGCATCTAAAACATTACAGATTAGGATCCTTAGGACTTTGCTATTTCTGTCTCACATGTCTCTCAGCTCCATTTTCAGTCCATTTAATTTTCCTTACCTTTCAGTATGTGAATTGCCACCTCACCAGAATTGCTTGGATACCTGTACTGAATGAGTTAAAAGAGTAAACATGAGAAAATGTATTTTTTTCCAGCCTGCAGCAGCTCAATACATAAATTATGTCTTTGATCCTGGCAACTCTTCAGCAACTAAAAAGATGTTTGAAATAGAAAAACAGGAAATGCCACAGAAAAATGTGTTTCTTTGTTTCTTTGAAGAAAAACCTTCCTATCAGAGGTACCCAGCAGAACACAGTGAAATATTCTAGAGTTTGAGTCAGCCAAACCTTGGAATTGAATTCCAGTTTTGCTTCTTGCTTACTATGGTGACCCAAGGTAAATGAACCAGTTTGAGCCTTAGCTTCATCATCTATCAAATAATAATATAGTACATCTTGCAGTAGAATTCTAAGAATTAGGACTAATAATGTTAAGTGCACAGCACGACACCATCACACAATATCCCCTGAAGAATAGCGATTGTTATCAGTTTTTAATAATCTTGTGATACATGAAATGTTATCCCCATTTCATCAATGTATATCTTCATCTTATGCCAACCATATTCAGAGAGGTTAAATAACTTGCTCAGAGTCAAGAGTCAAGATGAAACTCTGAGTCCAAAAATTCAGGTTTTATCCATTTGGGAGCATTACAAGGGAATTAGATGTTGAATAGCATCTTAGTAGGGTCAATAAGTGGTATCTCAGGTGCAAGGCCCTTTGAGGTAAGACTTAAAAACAGTATGACATGGTCCCAAGACTTCCCTGAAAATCAATGACCATGGCTGAACAAGGTTGGGGACACTGACAGGCCTTACCTACAACTACTATAACTCAGGCAGGACCAAGTGGATAGGGCTGGCACTAGAGAGAAAATTATAGTGTCCAAATCATTAGATGTGGTCCAGATGGAAATAAAGAGCAAGAACCATAAAAATAAACAAACAAAAAGACCCCAAAAAAGAAAAATCCAAGCCTTTGGATGGACCAACATGGGGATAGGAAAGAGAAGAGGAGGAAAGCAAGCATGCCCAGCTCTGAGATGCTCCCAGAGCATGGTGATAGATCTCTTGGAAGAAAAGCTATTAGAGGAGCAAGACAAATGCCAGCAGTCACGACCAGGTCAATTGTTTGCTTGAGGGTTTTAATTCCAAGCCCCATCAAACAGAGGGATTAAGACTCTGGGAAGATTTTCTGATTTAAGCCAAGGATGCTTCAGGAGTAGGCTGGAGATTGAGTCTACCTCAGAAAATGTTACTAAGCACAGTCAGAGGTGTTATAAAAAATAAGAATAGGGGGAACCAGCAGTTAGCGTAATGGCTATGTCGCTGGACTCCCACGTAGTCGACCGCGGTTCGTGTCCCGGACCCGGTGGCTTAAAACTCACGCCGGGCACTTGTGCATATGTGCCCAAGATCCCGAGAGGAGAATGCAGGAGAAGGGATTGCGGCGTGACCATCCCCCCTGGGGGGTGATTTTTCGCTTTCTGTCTCTATGTCTCTCTCTGTCTGTCTGGCGAGCGCACGCGCCCTATAGTGAAAATCTCTCCAAAAAAATAAATAAATAAAAATAAGAATAGGAAAATGAGGCCTAAATTGGTGCTCTACTTATTCAGCTAAGGCCAAGATACTTATAATTGGATTTTCAAAAGAGGCCTGAATACTGCAGTCACCACTAATATAGTACTGTACAGACAGATGATCTTTAGGAAGACCTTTTGGCCTAAGATTACACACAAATAAATCTGCTTTAGGTCCATTCCTTGCACCACAACATACTGAACTGCAGAATTTAAGAAAGAAATGTAAAACAGTTAACGTTAAGAGTTTAAAGGCTGGGGGACCAGCAGTTAGCGTAATGGCTATGTTGCTGAACTCCCATGTAGTCGACCGCGGTTTGTGTTCCGGACCCGGTGGCTTTAAACTCATGGGCACGTGTGCGTACATGCCCAAGATCCAGAGAGGAGAATGAGGAGAAGGGATTGCAGTGTGGTCATCCCCCCTGGGGAGTGATTTCTTGCTTTCTGTCTCTCTGTCTCTCTCTCTGGCGAGCACACGTGCCCTATAGCAAAAACCTCTCTAAAAAAAAAGAGTTTAAAAGCTAGGTATAGAGTTCTCAAGCATAGAAATCTGTCTTGTAGATTGAGCATTTCAATATGAGAATTGGAGCAGAAAATCTGTTAGATTGGGAACAGGGAAAATTCTGCAATGACCTATTGTGGCAACTCCAAGGTAGTCAACTGCTTTTAGCATATGTAAAGGCTCTAAGGACAGAGCAGCTACACAGGGTAAGGGGGTAGATAAACCAGGGGAAGCAAGATCACACATCTGTGCATGCTAGAGAAGGGCACCAGGGAGCAAGAGTGGAACCAAGTGATTTTCAACAGTGTTTACTTAGAAACACTAGGTAGAAAAATTCAAGGTTATTTATAAGTATTACAGGACCTTTGGTAACAAGAGTGTTTTCCATCCATGTCATTGTTCCCACACACTTTCTTACCTACCACCCTGTTGCCCATGATAGATGATGTTTATCCAAGCCTTTTGATATACAACCCAGTTACAGTGGCCCTCTTAACATTATCCCTGATTTTTAAAGTGAGAGGCCCTCCAAACTGGTTTCTAGATCTTTTTGACATGATCCAGTCATTCTGTGATCTTTTTTGTTTGTTTCTGGAACAAACAACAGAAAATTTCTTTTAGATCCACATATTCCCTATCTCAATTCTAGAGTCAACCATTTTTCCAAAAGGTCCCATTTTATTTTAGTGGAGAAGTATTAAAAAGTCATGATTTGGAGTGGAGCCAGCAGGTGACATGGTCTTTGAGGCCACGAACTCCTACATGGACAACCATGGTTAAGTCCCAGACCCAGACTCTAGAGAGTCACTCCACACCAGGCACATGTGCATGCATATCTATGGTCCTGAGAGAGAAAATTGAGGAGATGGAATTCTACCATGGTTATCCCTGACCTTCCCAGGAGTGATTTTTCACTTTCCCTCACATGGCCTGTGCAAAAAAAAAAAAAAAAAGTCATGATTTGGACACTAGGTCTGTTCATATCACTTCCAAACTATCACAGTGGACAGAGCTAGGAAAGTTACATGTTTGTATGTATACTACAGTTTACATCCATACTTATTTATCATATGTGTCTGTATGTGTTGGAAACTTCAAGGTTCATTCCAGTCATTTCTATATTAACTCCCTTCTGACACCTGGACCACCTGATCCAGTTATACTTGCTCAGCCCACTGTGTGCAGCCGTTACCTCATCTTCAGCCCTGTACAGACAGCCTTCTTACTTTACCTAGACTCTGACCACTAGGCCCTGCCAGGCTGTCCCCCTACAGACTGTGTAGAAGCCCCGTTCTCCCATCACTAACTCAAATACCCGTGGTATAGCAATATCCTCAAGTACAAACAGCAAAAACACTTCTATAGTTTGAGTATCTATGGTCTACATTTTGTTTTCAGTGTTTTACAAAAGCTTTATTTTAGTTTTATGTTTATTTTATAATAAAGAATAATCTTCACTGTGATGTATGTTCAATTACATTTATTTAGTTAGATAAAAAACAAGCTCTAGGCCACACTCTGCTTGCGGCCAAAGCTAGCATAAAAACCGTCTATTCTCTCTCTCCTCTCTCTCTCTCTCTCTCTGTATATATATATATATATATATATATATATATATATATATAGCTAGTATATAGAAAGTTAAGAATGTTTTTTACATTTTTTAAAGGGTTATAAAAAATATGTGACAGAGACCATATGTGACTTGGAAAAAAGTAATTATTTACTATCTGGTCCTTTACAGAAAAAGTTTGCCAACTCTGATCTGGGGTATCTGACTACTTTGCCGATTTTGGGAACTTATCTATCAGGAGGTAGTGACATAGAATGAAGTAAGTTTCTGAGCTTCTTTAAGCCTCAAAGACTCAAGTAACTATTGAAATTGCCATTGTATCAGAACAAAGATAATGAATAACTTGCAAAATCATCGGTGAGAAGAGGATAGTGCTAATGATAAAATCTAAGTCACCCTACTCCTTACCTTAGATTAAACATGCCAAGCTCCATTTCTTTCTGATTTGCATGGCCATTAGCAGAAGCCTGGCCTCCAATACTATTTATTTCAATCAACATCTTCTATGTAAACTCCTAATGCTTGATTATATGAGTTTGTACAGCTACAGAATTAATTGAGTATAACTCTAATTCAAATTCAACATTAAGTCCATTTTGAACTAAAATATAATTGATTATAAAAATTGGATAACTCTGAAGTGGAATTCTTCAAGAGAACAGGGTTGTGTGCCAAATATTAAGAGAGTTTAGACCAGCCTGTGACATTGTGGTTAAGGAGGCTGTGTCTCACATTGCCCATTGTGAGGCTCAGGTCCCAGAGCTGGCAGCTTGCTTGCCCAAAATCCTGAAAGGAGGGAGAGAGAGAGGAGAGGTGATTATGGCTTGGCCATTCCCCATGTGGAGTGCTTTCTCACTTTGTCTCTCTTTCTTTTATTTATTAAATTTTCATTTCATTTTCTTTTATACATTCAATCACATTATTATTTGTCTTACAAAATGGATATTTCAACAGCTGAACATTTCTTCCTAGTACAGTTGATAAAACAACAAAATATCTTCAACAGCTACCACATTCTCTTTCTGGTTAGCTCACTTACCCTCTAGAAGAAAAAAAAAAAAAGTGCGACATCTAAATTGCCACCTTTGGACTAATAATATTGATAGTATCCACTTATTAATGAACCTTGCTGTGGTTTACTGCTTTGTACTAGAAACTCATAGGCATGGATTCTTACAAGCAAAATTACAGTTTCTAAAGATAAGGAAATCTCATTTATGTTAAAATGAGAAAAAATGGGATGTATAGAAACAGTTTCAAAACTCTGCTAACAAAGCTTTGCCTGACACAATTTCCTCTCTTCTTCAATATAAGTGAAAAAAAAAGAAAACAAACAAACAAACAAACAAAAAACAAGTTCAGCAATTTTTAGCAAAGAAAATCCAGCAATTTTGTATTCTGCATATTGTGATGCTGTGATTTCCATGCAATCAAAATAAAAAATTATATTTTAAGAAAAGTTTTAAATAGCTGCAGTCTATTTCCTTTATTTTCCTTTCTCAACCAAGCTATGTCCCAGACTATTGGAGGCATAAGAAGAAAAGGTAATAGAAGAGGGAAAAGAAACAACAAAAAATAAATAATTTTCGTAGAGTCAAGAATTCATATTCCACTATTACTTTATATTCTCGCTTAACAGCTTGGGCTGAAAAGTGAGTTCCGGTGCAATGCTCATACTAATTGTTGTGAATAATTCAGGTTTTATCACTCCCCAGGGCCTCGCTGGAGACTGGCTGCTAGAAGCCATTTTTGATACTTCAGAACCCATAACATGATCATTCTCGGTGCCGTTGCACACTGTACAGTGAGCCGAAGTTGCTTGATTTGGTAGCCAGCAAAGCTAGAACAGAGGAGAAATTAAAGAGCATTAGCCAGTGCAAGAAACCAACTGGTGTTTAGTGTGGTCTACACACATGAAGATCAGAATCTTACTGGATTGACAGATCATTGCTGTACATCCTTATCCATGAACAAGGTTAGACAAATCTCTGATTGTGAATTTTGTTTTCTTTGACTTAAGAGAGGAATTCTGAAGCTGCTGATGACTTATAGGTCCTGCAGAGAATAAAGGAAGAAAATTAGTAAAAATTTTTAAAATAAAATAAAATAAAATTCCTCACTCAACTGCCTTGTCTGCGTAATAATGTTGAGCATGACTGTCACTCTGAAGACATATTAGCTCATTTAGGTAATTAGTGTGAGCAGCATGTTTCCCTACTTACTCCATTCAATTATAGGGTTCTCACTTTGTCATTACTGGAGTGTCTTAATGTGACTTGTAATTAGTGTAATTACAATCCAATGTTAATTATATCTGCCACTTAGACATAATTTTATATAGTAATGGTCTCTAATCTCAATAACCTTATTATGTTGTTTATTCAAACAGGAATTAAGTCTTCTTTCATGCGTCAAATATGGAGATTACAAAAAAGTACCGCTTGTGTCATTTTGATAGTTATGACAAGGGAATTTCTGAAATAGCAAAATCATATTTGAGACAATGTCTGCATGTGCAAACAATTACAGCAGTTCCTCCCTGTTTCCAGAAATAAGCATATGTATCTCCAAATAACTATGTTCTGAGGCAGTTTGGGCCTTGACTTGCTTGTGAATTCTGGGAAGAACTAATGTGTGCTCATCTAGAAGCCTATTACTGTGGTTCATTTTATTAGAATACCAAGTACACTCCTTGTTGACCATTTAATGCACCAGTGCTCTGAGTAACTAACCATTGTATACAATGTAATGATATCACCTCACGTTTGAAGAGCACATTCTCTTTTAAAGTGCTTTAAATATATTGTTTCAGTTAATCCTGAAAACCACTTCATGGAATTAGTTGATTGCAGGTATCAAATAACTGGAATAGACTGAAAAAAAATATAAAAGGACACTCGTCATGTTCATTTAGCACAGAGAGCTGCTGATAAAAGGCAATTTAGCAGAGCCGCTCATAGACTGAGCGCCATAGTTAGGGTTTGAATCCCAGCTCTTCTGCTTAGTTCTGTGCCCTTGAGTGAATTGCTTAACCCCTTTATCCCTCAGTATCCTCATCTGTAACAGGAATAACAACAGTACCTACTCTATAAAGTGATTACAAGGATTAAATGGACTACCAAGAAAAAGTCTAAAACAATTCTTAACACAAAGTAAAAACTAAATATTGACTGTTCTTATTGTTTTTTCAATAGTACACTCATCTCTTGATTTGTGATTCTTTGGTATTTTTCCCCATAAACCACATTTCTTTCTTATAGATTTACTTATGCTAGCTACTAATTAAAGTTTTAGTATATACACTGCATGTTTGTGTACACATAGTATATTCTTTTAGCAATAGATAACCCTGACTAACGACTATCCAATAAAGCTAAACAAGAAGATTCCTTTAGCCAACTCAGCTGTTACAAAAATGAAATCTTGTGCAATTCTTTGGAAAAAGATTCAATAATCATTGCTAGATATAAGAACTAACACTCACTTCCTGATATACTCAAATTGTATTTCTTATTACTCTAGTTTTTCATGAATCCTCAAAAACTTAACATTGCCAAATACAATAGCACAAGAAAAGTGCTCTTTGTAATGAGATCTACAAAAATAATGGTTATTATTTATCTAATGGGTCTCAGTATCTGTATTTTTAACAGAAATATTGTTAGAATGTTATAATTTACAAGGCTTTTCTATTGAGCCTTCTCATTTCCAGTTTTTTCCCCTAAATTTCAAAAAACAAATAAGTTGAACATTAAGTTTTGAAATAACTTAGCCTCTTCTAACTGATGATATCTTCTCTGCTAAAACTGATAAGAATGGCAGTCCTTTGGTTTGGTCAGTAATAAATAAGAAGATGGTTTTTGCTGCTAACTTCTCTAGCCTAACAAGAACATCAACAACAAGCCATGTTCTGGCTATGCTCTTATAGACTACTGTCTCGTATTTCCAGGTAAGGGAAATATTAGCTCTTTTTTTTTTTTGGAGAGGTTTTTGCATACACTGGCCAGAAAGACAGAGAGATAGAGAGACAGAAAGCAAGAAATCACCCCCCATGGGGATGGCCATGCCACAATCCCTTCTCCCCCATTCTCCTCTTGGGATCTTGGGCACACACGCACCCGTGCTCGGTGTGAGTTTAAGCCAGAGGGTCCAGTACTTGAACCGTGGTTGACTACATGGGAGTCCAGCAACATATACATTATGCCAACTGCTGGTCCCAAGGGAAATATTAGCTCTTAACATGTGCTCCAAGCTGAGAGAAAGCATGGGCTCTGGAAAGTTACAGCAATATAAACACAACTGGTTGGGAAATCTTTGGAATGTGCACTGCTGCCAGAGATCTAGTCGTTAAATATTAACTAGCAGCTCTTCTGAGTTTTTGTTTTATTAATAATTATTTGCATTCAGAATTGCAGTAATTTTGCTGAACACATAAGAAATACTGAAAGATGTCAATTCCTTCATCTTGGTTTTTCTAAGAACTGCAAGGATGCAGGTTTGGACATCCAGCTTCAGTTAAATGTATTATGAACCCTCACTCTCAGACCAAGGCTTCACAATGAGCATCAGGTTTTAATGTTCTCATGTGCACAAGGACTGCAGCTCCTTCAAGTTGCATTTGGGTAAAGAACTCACAGCCTGTCAGTCCTCCTAGCCAAGCTTCAAAGTAGTTGATGATTATCCCCAGGCTTTCTTTCAGTCTCCTCCATTACTGCCAGGAAGTACTGTCTGAGGCATTATTAGTGTGTGGCTAAAGAAATAGAGATAGAATTTTCATCAAGAAAGTGAACATAGGTGATAGGAAGCCATGGTAAGAAATGTCCTTGGGGGACCAGCAGTTGGTGTAATGGCTATATCACTGGACTCTCATATAGCTGACTGCGGTTTGAGTCCCAAACCCAGTGGCTTAAATTCACGCCAGGAACATGTGTGTGCCCAATCCTGAGAGGAGAATGGAGGAGAAGGGATTATGGCCAAGGTTTGAGTCCCAAACCCAGTGGCTTAAATTCACGCCAGGAACATGTGTGTGCCCAATCCTGAGAGGAGAATGCAGGAGAAGGGATTGTGGCTTGGCCATCCTCCCCCACCCCCCGAGGGATTTCTCGCTTTCTGTCTCTCTGTCTCTCTTTGTCTTTCTGGCGAGTGCAAGTGCACTATAGCAAAACCTCTCCAAAAACAAAACCTCTCCCCCCTCCAAAAAAAAAAAAAAAAGAAAGAAAAGAAATGTCCTTGGTCAGAAGCTGGTAACATATCCCATTTTGGTCTTGAAAATTGGCTTCGTAGGTAACAGTGAACCAATCATTTGACCACCTGCATTTTTCTTTCCTCATCTGAAATTTTCTCTCTATTCAATCATTCAATCATTCAAATATTCTATGAGGAAAATAATCAAAGTTAAATTATATTCAGTGAAGACTTTATGTTCACAGAAATAATTATAAATTACTACAATGATGATGACTTCATGGGTGAGGGAGTTGTCTGAGAAGCTAAAACAATGTTTATCTAAAATGAGGCCAAGAGTTTGAAATTTTTATATAAGTAAACATATTATCAACAGGTATAGGAACATTATGTAGAGACCTGTAATCATACACTACTGGGTTCATAGCCAGGCTCCCAGCTGTATGGTCTTGCACTAGCTACTTAAATTCATCAAAATATAGTCTATCTCTAAAATGGTGACAATAGCATCTTGTGAAGACTATTGTAAGGATTATATGAGATAATTAAATGAAATGTACTTAGCACATTCTGGACTCAGAAATGGAAGCTGTTATTATTAGAGCATGCTATGATGAAGAGTATCAATGATTTCATATAGATGAGGTGTCTAAAAGAAGCAACTTGTTAGAGAAAAAAAGTAAATTAGTGTTTGTCTAGAAGGGGAGAATGGGGAGTTACAACTAAATGATACCAAGTTTCTTTCTAAGGTTATAAAAATGCTCTAAAATTGATTGTGGTTATGGTTATACAATTGTATAAACTGTACACATTTAATGAGTAAATTGTGTGGTATGTGAATTATACCTCAATAATGCTGTTATAAACAAGCAAATAGCCAAAAGACATCACAAACACTCTTGAATATAAGCTTGAAACATCAGAAAATGTAATAGTCCACACTAAGTGAAATTCAAGAACTGGCATGCAAGATGTTGGGGGAAGGGATTCAAAGGCTCAGGGAAGAAGCATGCTGGAATGGACATATATTATGGTCACTGGAAAAGTCGTGACACATTTTTGCATAGAAAATACATCATGACTTCAACCACCCAATATAAAGCTGACACCAGCCAGCTGGATTTATTCAATGGGAGAGCTTATAGGAATCTCTTGTATCAAAGTGATACAAAATGCATTTTTAGGAAGGATTTGGCATTTTGAGAAGCATAGTGATGACTGTTTTTAACCAATACTGACTATACAAGAAATTATCACAAAATGATGTTAGAGAGGTGAAAAGATAAAGAAGTAGTAAAGTAAATGTGGCAGTTCCTATCACTCAGAAGCAAGGTAGTCACAATTATATGAACAGCAAGATTGGACTGCTGCCAGGGATGGAGCCTGCAAAGAGCTACAGAAATCGTTGTTAGAATGCAGCATCTCTACAGTCTAGATAGTTAGGCAGCTACTCAGTGTGTCCATAAAGGATGTATAAACAGGAGATTGAAGGCAGTCACACCAGTAAAGTCATGATTTTTTTTTGCCCAGCTTCCAGAAATGAACCATTATGTATACTAGCTATTATGAATATGTTGCTATAAACATTCATGTATAGACTGTTATATGGACATATCTTTTAAACTCAGAACCTATGGATTAGAAAGCATATTCCCAGTGTGGCTGGCAGGTGGCATGGTGGTTAAAGATGCTGGACTCCCACATGGCTGACCACAGTTCAAGTCTTGGACCTGGCAACTTGCTTTCTAACATTGTCTCTCTCATCTCTCTCTCTTTCTCTCTCTCTCTGTCTTTCTCTGGCGAAATTAAAATAAATAATAATAATAAATAAAGTTAAATTAAAATATTCTTAGGAAAATAAAAGCATGTCCCCAGTAAAAGAACCACAGCAAGTACTTAGGGTAACAAGTCCATGCACAAAAAAGACCTGTGGACATCTACTAAGATAACTGTCACTTGGAACAGACAAATGTCACATATCTTACTATGAAAAAAAAAAAAAAAAAGAGTACACTTGGCAGATTTCTTTGGGTTCAGTTTGAATGACATGATATTCCATACTAAAGAATACTGTTCAAATATCATGTGACATAACAGGCTTTATGTTGGGCCTAGATAGGAAATGTTTCTGTGGCAGTTTTAAACTAGGGTGCAAGCAGACTTGCCACCTCAGCCACACTCCTTAATAGACCATAGATATTAAAGGGATCTGAGGTAGGAAAAGATGCCACATGCAGCTTGATGCAAACTCAAGGGAAGAATCACAAGATAGACAGGTAGCCTTCAAGTCATGTCATATGAGAGTGGAGTTCTCTATTCTGCATATATGGACATTCAGTAAGCATCTCCTAGCATGTTATTGCAGCCTGGTTAGAGACAGAAGGCCTGACAATGGAGTACCACATGGCCATGCAGCCAGCACTGTGCATCATAAGCAAGTCTGTCAGACCTATTTAGTTATAAAGTTGAGATGACCTGACAACAATTCATTGTGAGATGGGAAGTGACCACCCTGTACATATTGTTCTCAAGTACATTACCAAAGCCCATCATATAAATCTCTGCGTTGAATGGTCTATTTCTCAGGGACTAGTATCAGGGGTGGTCTAGGGAAATGGAAAAAAATAATAATATATTTTGGAGGTGGAGCACCTAGTCAGCTTGCAGTGGAGGACTGGTAACCTCTGACTTGTGATAATGCTGCAATTGTTAAAACTTTCAAAGTAGGTGAATAGGGCTGGGATACTGGTGCAATGGAATTGACTGCTTGGTGAAATACTTTGAGAACTTCAAGAAAGCAATCATTATAAGGATTATAAAATAAATATGGTAAAGTAACTATATTTTCTTTCTGTCAATCCTTTCTGACTGTCCATTCCCTTATAGGTCTTGTACTTAAGAAGTGAAATTTCTATGTCAAAATCTCCATCTTGGAAAACCTAAACAATAAGGTGTTTCTTACTGAAACAAGAAGAGTTCAATAGGAAAAACTTGGGAGGAAAGAAAATCAAGAATTGGTGGGTGGCTGATAATAGACACATTAACATAAATTCTCTGTAAAGAAGAAATAGAGTCTGAAGTACTATGTCACTCTTCTTTCCACCTTATTCACTAACTTTCTCAAGATCCTTTCTAACCTAAAATCTAGGAATAATTTCTAAGTATTTTGTCCCCTAAGATATGTATGCACGGGACCAGTAGTTAGTGTAATGGCTATGTCGCTGGACTCCCACGTAGTCGACCACGGTTTGTGTCCCGGACCCGGTGGCTTAAAACTCACACCGGGCGCATGTGCGTGTGTGCCCAAGATCCTGAGAGGAGAATGGAGGAGAAGGGATTTTGGCGTGGCCATCCCCCCTGGGGGGGGATTTCTCGCTGTCTATCTATCTCTCTATCTCTGTCTCTCTGGCAAGCACACGTGCCCTATGGCAAAAACCTCTCCAAAAAAAAAAAAAGAAAAAGATATGTATGATGTATGCACCACTTTTAAGTAAACCAAAAGTTCTTCTTCCTTATTTTGTGACTAGAAGAAATGAGACTGTGAGGGCCAGCAGATGGCATAGTGGTTTTGTTTCTGGACTCTCATGTAGCCAACCACTGTTCAAGTCTCAGACCCAGTAGCTTAGAACTCATATTTAAAGCTCATGTCAGACGTGTGTGCATGAGTGCCCAAGATCCCAGGAGTAGAATGGAGGAGAAGGGATTGTGACATGGCCATTCTCTCTGGGGGTGGTGGCGGTGGGGTAATTTCTTACTTTCCCTCTCACTGTCTCTGCCTCTGCCTCTTTCCAGGGAGTGCATGTGCTCTAAGGCAAAAACTTGTAAAAAAATAAAAAAGAAAGAAAAAGAAAAGAAATGAGACGATAAAATCTGTTAGAATAAGAGACTCAAGATAGTTCAACCAAGAGTATGATGATTTTTAAAAGTCACAACAGGTTAGATGTACTAACGAATGGATTTTCTTTTTTCTCTCTCTCTTTAAGGTTTTTGCCATAGGGCATGTGTGCTCGCTGGAGAGACTCTGATAAAGAAAGTGAAAAATGGGGAACCAGCAGTTAGCGTAATGGCTATGTCGCTCAACTCCCACGTAGTCAACCGCGGTTCGCGTCCCAGACCCGGTGACTTCAAACTCACGCCGGGCGCATGTGTGTGCATGCTCAAGATCCCCAGAGGAAAATGGAGAAGGGATTGCGGCGTGACCATCCCCCCTGGGGGGGGTGATTTCTCGCTTTCTGTCTCTATGTTTCTCTCTGTCTGTCTGGCGCACGCACGCGCGCCCTATAGCAAAAAATCTCTCCAAAAAAAAAAAAACCTCTCAAAAAAAAAAAAAAAAGAAAGAAAAAATTAAAGTGAAAAATCACCCCCGCTGGGGTGATAGACACATTGCAATCCCTCCCTTTTCCTCCATTCTCCTCCTGTGATTATGGGCACACACGCATGTGGTGTGATTTTCAAACTTCCAGGTCCGGGACTTGAACCATGATTTACCATATGAGAGTCCAGCACCTTAACTACCATGCCACCTGCTGGCTCTCTCTTCTCTCTTAATTCCAATCATCTTATACTCCTCTTCTTTCATATAGTCACTTTCTTTAACAAAAAAGTATTTTTATATGCAGTGATGTTGGTGGGGTGAGAAGGAGGAGATTTACTAAAATAAAGTCTCAAAAATAAAGCAAAGGATAGGGGCAGGTAAAAGGGAATTTATTAAACTATAAACTGATGTCATAACTGATTTGCCATTCTCAAGAATTTCTGAAATTTTCTACTCTGTACCTTTTATTGCAGATTTAATATGAGAAATAAAAATTATTTGCCCTCTAAATATAATGTACATTAAATTATTCTCTTACTTAGATTTTCATCACTATTTTT
Organism: Tupaia belangeri chinensis; assembly: GCF_000334495.1. Taxonomy (NCBI): domain Eukaryota; kingdom Metazoa; phylum Chordata; class Mammalia; order Scandentia; family Tupaiidae; genus Tupaia; species Tupaia belangeri. Next base: position 1,074,954 of record NW_006159486.1, on the reverse strand, counting down.
CTAGATCTGATTAATTTAGTGAAGGGGTCATAATCCTGAATGTTTAGAGGACCCATGCTAGTAAAAGTTAGAAGCCAAACCATGGATAGGACAATAAATATTGTGATTATTAGCTAAGGTACATATTTTGTTTAAAGGGAGCAACCACTTTCCAGAGCAAGCCAAATGACATCCCTTCTGAAGGTAGGCATATCTTCAGGAGGGATATCATGACCAGGACTTTTGACTTTTCAAGTAAAAATAAGACTTGCTCATTTTAAAATGTTGCTATTTTTTAAAATGTTTAAATACCAGTTTATGAGTGTATTATTTAACTGAGACTACCATAGCAAAACACATGGACTGAGCGACTTAATTAACAAATATTTACATCTCAGAATTCTTGCATTCCAAGATCAGGGTGCCATCATGGTTGAGCTCTGGTGAGGGGTTTCTTCCTGGTTTGTAGGTAGCCACCTTGTGCCCTTACAAGACAGAGAGAAAGCTAGTGAGCTTTCTGATGCTCTTCATATAAAGGCACTAGTCAACTGTAAGGGCCTCATCCTCATGACTTCAGTTAAACCAAGCTTCCTCTCTAAGCCCTATCTCCAGATACTATCACAATGGAGATCAGAGTTTTAACAGAAATTTTGGGAAGAAGACAGTAAGTTGATACCAACGAGACAAACACACAATGGTCTCCCAGTTTATGACCCCAAAATAAGAAATCACCATTTTTATTTATTTATTTATTTTGGTAATTACCATTACATTCTTGTGTTTCTTCTCAACATTTATTGACTCTGCCAAAGATGTCCTCCAGATTGATGAGATCTTCTTAAGCAGTAGGTTCTGATGATTGGATTGGTCCACCTGGATAGACATTAGTGTGTATACAGTTCTACACTGGCTTCTCCATTGCTGTGCTAGTCCCGACATGAAGGTCAAAGCCTTTGTGGTCTCTCTGCCCTTAATACTCATTCTTCTACACTATTTCTCTACTCACTACAGTGATGTAATGATTTTTTTTTTGAATCTCAAGCAAAATGTCCCTTTCTCAAGTAAGAATCCTTTATCATCTATACTTTGTCTTATCTTTCAGCCACATGTTTTTATAGCAACCAAGATTCTCTTCTAAAGTATCTCCTACAGTTTTAAATTTTACTTTAATTTGTGAACCCCTTCAACTGACTTAAAACTCCATGAAGGTAAAGCTTGAATCTGTTTAACATTATAAACCCATTAACTAGCACATACAGTGCTTGATAAATACATGTGCAGAAGAATGTAACTTTCACATAACCAATCTGAGAAAGGATGTAGATGAGCACATGCTTTTATCACTATTATTTTTTGTGTAAAATATAAATTATATTGTTGGGTCATTGGGAAAATCATGACTATCTTACTATGCAAAATGCATCATGACTTTTCTGATGACACAGTATATTTATTGCAATAGGTCATCAACATGAAATTATTTTAAGAGTGCATGATATATACAAAGATTAAAAGAATGACTTAGTATAAATCAGTGTCCCTCAGTATTCTTCCTCATTGTCATCATTGTCTGTCTTACTAATAATAGATTTTGGCATTTGCTACAATAAAAACCTTTACTCTCCCCCTTCAGTATTCATTGCCTATCTTTAGCTGATGAATGGGTCACCTTGCTCCTCAACGCAGCCAACTCAGTCAGAGCATCAACTCACCATGGAAACTTATCAGTATAGCTAGATTGACTACAAGGATGTTATCTACTTTGGAAAAAACTGGTGATCAAATATCTCAGCTTATTAATATATTGCAAAATTTATTGAATCTTGCTTAGTCTATGTGAAATCCTATTCTCTCCACCTCTGTCTGAAACATAAGCTCAGAAAGAATTCCAAAATCATATTTCTTGTGAAATGTTCTCACTCCCTGTATAATTTTTTTCTCCTATTCTAGTGAGAATTTATGTCAGTTATGCTCTTTTATCCTTAATAAGTCATTTTCTGTAAACTTTTGCTTCTAGGTGAAAGAAATTGTTAAGTCTTCTCTTTATAAATCCTGAATGTTTTCTTTCTAAATGTTCTGCTTACATCTTAAAAGAAACAAATGCAAATATCTTAAAATGACATATTAAGGGAACCAGCAGTTAGCGTAATGGCTATGTCGCTGGACTCCCACGTAGTCGACCGTGGTTCGTGTCCTGGACCCGGTGGCTTAAAACTCACGCCGGGCGCGTGTGCGTGCGTGCCCAAGATCCCGAGAGGAGAATGGAGGAGAAGGGATTGCGGCGTGACCATCCCTCCTGGGGGGTGATTTCTCGCTTTCTGTCTCTATGTCTCTCTCTGTCTGTCTGGTGAGCGCACGCGCCCTACAGTGAAAATCTCTCCAAAAAAAAAAAAAATGACATTAAATACAAGCTTGAAGAAGGATGGGTTTACAGATTTAAAGGTTTAATAGAAAAAGATTTATCTGTTAAAGAGCTAGAAAATTCTGATCTGATTAGTAAGTTAATTTGCCTCAAAGACATCATCAAAGTATTAAGTAAATTAGGCGATCTAGCCATTTGGGGAGAAAGGAAGATGTCCCACTGATAAATGGGCCTCCAGCATCCAAAACTCGTGTGAACAGCCCTTCTTCAAGAGACAGACAG